>NW_026623067.1:1824890-2127872 GCF_023065955.2 Ursus arctos | reverse complement strand
GCCATGACAGTCACAGGACATGACGCCCTCATGGAATAGGCAATTCCTACATGTGACCTCCTCTTTCTTGTCTTCCCAAAGTCCTCCTCTACCCCTGCCCACAGTGACCTCGTTGTCCCCAGATGCATCTGCCACGCACAGACTCCCTTGGCCTTTTCCCACTCAGCACCCTCTACCTGCCAGCTTTCTGCCATCCACACTCGAAACTGGCTGGATTTAGGTAAATGTTTGAGGTAACACCTTTTCCTAAACTCCAGCTGTCTGGGGAGGGAACAGGTCGGTGGCTCAGGATGCTCACTGTCCAAGCTCACAGGAAGCAAGCACAGTTAGAAACCAAGCTTGTGCTTGACCTGCTGTTCAGCTCCACAGCCAAAGTATTTGGGTGAGGGTGGCACGGAGGCGGCTTCCTGTCCCTGTCCCTGCCACGGAGCTGGAGGCAGAGTCTCATACACAGAAGGAGCTCCCTACATTCATTTGCCCGGTTTGGTTATGAAAATAAAGCCTGAGTCCTGATCATTTTAGAGGCTACCTACCGCTGCCTTTATAAGCCTCATCTATTCAGAACTTGTGATTAGCATCACAAAGATCAAAGAATATTGAACCCATGCAGGATATCCCTGGCCATTTAAATTAACCTGACTTTTCACGTGGCTTTATTTTTTAAAATGGCATGGAAGAAGCAAAGAAAGAACCCCGTGGAGATGGGGCCAGCATCCTGACTTGACCGAATCCCTCTAGTTTCACACAGTAATCCCCTTCTGGCCCTCCTGGTTGGGTCCATCGCATCACCCTGGGGACACGCAGAGGAACAGCAGGACCTGTTCTCGGTGGATACACAGCTGTCAGCTGAGCTCACACTGCTGCTGTCCCATCCTAGGATCACCCAGAATGCCTGTGTGGCTCTGGGCCCACAGGCCTTCTCCTCCTCTATGGTACTGCATGTCTGCGGGATGCAGCCCCGATATGTCCCTCAACCCAGAACCTCCCTCCTGCTCCAGACCCACACCCTCTAAATGTGGGGACGGCCACTTGATGTAGATGGCGAAACTTTTTGCTTTGAACTTTGGTTTAAACTTTTATGTTTTCTGGTCATTAGCAGATTTCAAGCAATCGGCAAATGTAAAATGTAAAAAGAACGTCGAGAAAGAGGAGGATAAAGTTGCTCTGAGGCTGTTGAACAGGAGGGAGGCCACACCACGGCCACGTGCAAAGTGCTGCTTTCCTAGAAACTCGGCCCACAGAGTGTGTCTGCTGACGAGTGGAAGAGACCCTGGAGGGGACGGACCACAGTGTCTCCCACACCAAATCAAACTGTCTGCCAGGAAACATGGACCCCTCCTTTCCAACGTGAGACCCCTGCTCACCATTGTCTGTTTGATCTCAGGAAGCTCCGGGACAGAAAAGGCCATTGGAGTTCCTTTTTCTCCTGTCTTTCACATGGCTACCCAAAGGGGTGACTCCCTGTGATGCCCAGTGCTGACCACACCCACGTGTGCATCACATGGCACCCCAGTCACATGCTTACACCTTGAACCCAGGAGAGGGAGCTCCTTTTCTCTCTAAACTTTG
This sequence comes from Ursus arctos, assembly GCF_023065955.2. Taxonomy (NCBI): domain Eukaryota; kingdom Metazoa; phylum Chordata; class Mammalia; order Carnivora; family Ursidae; genus Ursus; species Ursus arctos. The sequence goes on along the minus strand of NW_026623067.1, from coordinate 2,126,303 downwards.
TTGTTGCCACATGTCAGAGGCAGAGACAGAGCCACATGCCAGCCCCCACTCCTCCCCCACAGCTTGGGGAGAGGGTGCCTGAGGTTCAAGGCCGGTGCAGGAGCTCCCCCACCCTGGCTGCTCCTTTCCCTTGGCTGAGGTTCAGCAGCATGCAGAAGCTGAGCTGGGCAGCCTTGCAAAGGAGGAGGGTCAGGAGGTGCACCCGTGGGAGGTGCTGGGGCTGCAGGTGAAAATGACCTTTGCGATCCTCAGCTCTCCTCTGTAGAATGGGGGCGATGATCTCCCCCACTGGGCTATCATGTGGGTTCAATGAGAAATGTGAGATTTCACAGCACAGTGCTCAGAATAGGGGGGGATCAGTACATGGTGTTCTATCTGAAAGGTGAGAGGAACATTGGCCAGCCTGGGAATGGGGTATAGGCCTCCTCCATCATCCCAATGAGAGGCGCTGGCCAGTGTCCTGGAACCCTCAGAGCAGGTGGGACATGCTCCTTCGTGGCCCCCTCACAGCCTGACGTGAGCTTCAGGGAATGTGACCACAGTCAGGGCAGAGGAGGAGGACAGGAAAGATGCGAGGCCAGCTCCCCAGACAGGCCTGCCCACCAGAAAGACCCAGGGGGCTTCTACAGGGTGGCGTGAGCCTGCACAGCCCAGGCCTGCTTGTGGAGACACGAGGCCTGAGGTCACTTCTGAGAACCCTCACCTAGATGGTTAGATAGCCCTGGTCTCCTATGAGCCATCATAAAGGAGAATGCCCTGGTCTCCAACCATAGCGCGGGGGGGGGGGGTGCCCTCATCCCTCACTGCAGAGGGGGCTACCTTGGTCCCCCACTGTAGAGGGGGTGTCCTGCTCTCCCGCCATAGAGAGAGGGTGCTCTGGTCCCTCACTGCAGAGGGGGTGCTCTGGTCCCTCACTGTAGAAGGGGGTGGGAACATGAGGAGGGACCCCAGTGAGGCTGTAGGTGCCAAGAACTTAGGTGTGGTGGTTGGCACCACTCCCCTCTGCCTTTGCTTGGTGGTTCCCTCAGCAGCTGGATAAATGCTGGCTTCTCAAGGTGCAGTGGGGATGCCTCTCCAATTTCCCTCCTCAGCCATCACTAATGGATGACAGAACAAGTCTGCCTTGCTGACTAGGACAGAGAGCACAAAGAGAAGGTGCAACTCTCTCAGCCTGTGACACCCCTTCCCCCCACCTCCCCCTCCTCCACATCTGCCTCTCAGGGGATAGGGCACTAGAGCCCATACTTACAGGCTCCCTGGCCCCATCATCTGTGCCTCCTCCATCTCTGGGACCTGGGGTATGCACATGACATGCACAGGGCATGCCCAGAGGACAGACCCAGGGCAGAGGCCAGAGTGGCTCCAGGAGGTGGGAGTCCTGGTCCCTGGTACAGGGAGTGTGCACTAGGAGAAGAGAGCTCAGCTGTCCGGGTGCGTCTCTGGCCCACACATATTCCCTGCTCTGTTCCCTGGGGAGGGGGTGCCTGGCTCTGGGTACCTTTCAACAGCACAGGCTTTGGCCTTGTGGCGGATGGATGAGGAGTAGGTCTGCTGCTCTCCCCGGGGCAGCTCTCGCACCTGCACAGTGAAGTAGTGGATGGGGGGGCGTGGCTGCCTGGGACCCACTGGAGCTGGAGGCTGTGCACAGTCACTTCTGCCAGTGACACCAGGAGCTCTCGGGGGGGGGGGGGGCACTGGACGCTCTGCAACCAAAACAGAACAGACCAGGGACAAGTGACCGGCTGCTTCTCCAGGAAGGCACCAAGTGAGCTCAAGCATGAGGACGTGGGCTGCCCATGAGGGCAGAGAACAGGGAGCTCATTCCCAGTTCTGCAGGCACCTGTGGCTCCCTCATGGCCAACTCTGGACCTGCCCCAGCCTGGACCTCACGGGAGACCCTGGCTTGCTCCCAAAGTGCTGCTCTCTCCTGCCGGAGACAATCGGACAGACAGGAGGATGAGCCCACACGTGCTCCGTGGCAACCACAGGTCCCTACAACATCTCAAAGTTGACACCTGGGCTCTGCTGAGCACATCCAGGCCCCTGTGTACTTTCTCTGTGATCACAGGCTCAGTGCATCTGTCATGCTGACTCCTTCTTCCTGGAAGCCAACCCGAGTCTGAAACACAGATGGTGTCCCACTTGGCTCCTCTGGGGCGTGTCACCGCCACTCTGTCCCCACAGTGCTGGTGACTGGGAGTGCAGCGCGCAGGGAGCGGGGACCTGGCTCCCGAGCGTGGATCGTTCCCAGCATGCATCTCCCTGTCCCATCAATTGCAGCAGAGGAACCCCACAGAGGAAGGAATAATTGATTAATTGTTTATCATGAAGATGATTGATCCTGTTGAGAATGTGTGGTGGGTAATGAAGCAGTGATGATCGCCGACCCTGAGGCGATGGCGGGAGGAGCCCTTCCACCTGACTGCGGTCGGCACTCCTCTGGGAGCACACACTTGGGCTGTTGGGGTCCTCCTCTCTCAAAGCAAGAGCCCTGCATCCCCACACCAGACACAAGGACCACCCTCCTGGGCATACTGGCAATTGGTGAAGCTCTGCTGGGGGGGTCTGCAGGCCCTGGCAGGCATCCCCTAAGCTCTATGGGCCCAAGGCATGTGATGCGGGTGGTTGGCATGTGGGCTGAGGTGTGGGCATGCATCCCCCAGCCCCAGCAGCAGCAGCCCCACTGTGGACCAGGGTGCCTCCTGGAGGGCACTCCTGATAATGCTTCCATCTGGATTTAAGTCACGTCACACCTTTAGCAAACCTGGCTTTCCCTGTGCCTTAGAAAGTGCTGAATTTCCCTACGGGGCTGCATCAACTCTGAAGAAGATGGCAAGAGCCTTTTGGAGAGGCACTCAGGGCCCTGAGCATGCCCCAGACAAGAGGGAGCCTGAGGACCTGGGCCAAAGCTGCAGGAGGGGTTCTCCTGGTGCCTGTCCCCGGTCTCGCCAACCCCACCCCTGTGCTGGCAGCTCCAGGTCAGACAGCGCTATGTGCCAAAAGCCAGGGGCCAACTATGCATGGCTGTCTCTCCACCCACCTCAAGCTTTGGCGTCTCCAGTGACTTCAAGGCTTCCTTCCTCCAGTTAGCAGTAGAGGTAACCTTTGTCAGAGAAGGGGCTGTGCATTTGTCCTCATCCTTGGGGGACTGAGCCTCGGCGGTTGAGGTCAGGGGACTCACAGCTGGCTATGGCCTTCCCCTGGAATGTGTGGAGCCCTGGAAGCTCCGAAGCCACAGATGGGAGACACCAGCGTCCCCCCGTTGGCCATCACAAGGGTCAGCCGTGTGCCTGGGCCGAGCAGCCCTGTCCTGAGCAGCTGGGTCTTCCAGCCGGGGCAGCCTCCGAACAGGTGCCAGAGCTCATGGGCCCTTCCACCTTGTGGGGCATCAGCTTCCCCAGCTGCTCAGCCTGCTTGTGAGGGAATTTGAGAGAGCAGTGAGCTGCAGTGCCTGGAAGGTGGCCAGAGCGTGGTACGGGCTCAGTGCATGCTAGGCTCCTTTGCCTTCTACCTTTTGTAGGTTTCAGATCGGCCCTTAGGATGGTTTTCCAAGCACTCTGGGCTCAATTCATGCCTCCCTAAGACTGTCTAGATCTTCTCCTAGAGTGATCCCGCAGGCCACGGGGTCACTGGCTCACATTCTGAGTGCAGCCATGGCACCAGCTCTGTCCCTGGAGTTCTGTGGACCATGCTGGCCCTCAGGCTTCCCAAAAGGCCACCAGGTGAGTGCAGGGAACAGAGAGGGGAAGGGCATTGCCTAAGGTCACACAGCTCCGGAGCCTGATGCTTGGGGAATCCCAGAGCCCACCCGTCTACTCTGTGCACAAGCACCTTCCTGTCATCCTCTTCCCTGAGACCTCTGGGTCTGGTCCTGATCTCCCAACCTGGAGTTGGGGCGGCCCTGGGGAGGGAGTCTGCTGAGGCAGATTCCAGAGTGAGGCTGGAGGGCATGTCAGGTGCTCGCTGAGATGGGAACCCACAGCAGATATCTGTAGGTGGAGGAGACTGAGTGTCTGTGGAGGGTGTCCACATCATGGCCTCACAGCTGTGTCCCTGGCAAATGACTGAATCCGTCTGGGCCCCACTTCTGTAGAACTGGGGCTCACAGCGCTTTGTTCCCCAGGACTTTGTGAGGATAAACTAAGACAATGTACAATAAGCATCTCACCAGTGCTTGGAACGGAAGCAGCGTCTGTGGAGACAGATCTCCCTATGACTGCTGGGTAGAAAACTTGTTTATTGAGCCCCTGCTGAGCTGGGCACCTGGTTTTGACCATCAGTGATCAAGTGCCTGGCTTCAGGGAGCTGCGCTCCAACAGGATGACTCAGAGCCTCCCTGGGCCAGTTACACAACCTCGCTGAGCCGCATCTCCAGCTTTAAACCGGGGACATTCCTGTCTTTGTCGGGCTGTGCAGACATGCAATAGTGCAGGGCCTGACCCAGGAAGCTGTGGACCCAGCAAGTTCACGGCTCCCATTTAGGCCCAGCTCTCCTCCCCACAGCACCACAACATTGGACTTGGGCCCCGGGGTCGTACGTCTCTTCTCAGTGGTGATGACAGTGGCCACCAGCAGCAGCCCCTAGTGGTGTTTCGTCTTGGCCAAAAGGCTGAAGATGTATGCCGACTCCAGGGCCAGCTTGGCTGCTGTGAACTGCCTCAGCGTGGTCCCCACCTCCACCGTCATGAATGTGCTGGGGCTGTTGTTGGCCAGGCGGTAGGGGATCTGGTACCCTGTGGACAGGGCAGGAGGACCACACATTGGTCACGTCACCCCCCTCGGACCCCGCATTCCCACCACCCTGCCACCACCGCTCTGCTTTCTTTCCCTGACATTCTTCCTCCTCTGCCAGCATCTGAGAGGGAGGGCACAGCCGTGGTGATGGATGGAGACCTGAGTGCTGGGCCCCCATGACCCTCTTCCCGCCACCAAAATGTGGAAACAGTTTCATCTTCCCCAGGGCTGTTGGAGCTGAGAGAACATGGCAGGAACCAACCAGTGCTCGTGAGGGGCAGGCCCAGTGCTCCCTGCTTTTTCTCTTCCTCCTCACCCCTCCTGCCACCCCCCCATCCTCCCAGGGCCAAGGGCAGTGCCTCCTCCTAGAATGTTCCTTCAAGTGCGCCCTTCTCCCATGGTTACATGTCTTTCCCCTCAGTCATCCTCCCCGTCTGTCCACAGATTCCAGCTTTGGGAATGGGAGCTGGTGCCAGCTCAGCACTGTCCCCTGCTGTCGGCCCCTCCTCTGCGCCCACCCCCAGGAAACCCCAGCGTGGCCCCCATCCTGGGGGTTCCCCTGCAAATAATACCCCCCCTGCCAAGGAAGCAGTGGGGTGCATGTTATCAGTTCTGGGGGGTTTCTGCAGCTCTGAATGGCTCCTGAAGTTCCTTGGTTTTCAAGGGATTGCAGTTGATGAGATGTTATGAATGACCAAGCCTCCCAACTAGGCTGCGCCAGACCGCCTCCACGCATGTCTGAAGAGGCAATGCCAACTGTCAGACCCAGCCCGGGACCCAGCTGTGCTCCTGCCCTGATTAAAACCAGAGCTGGTGGGGGTGCGGTGGCATCCACAAACACAGAAGACAGCCAACCTGCTCATTGACAGATGATGTGGGCCTCAAAGTCGGGAAATCGTAGGGTCCAGAAAGAACTTGTGTTTACTCAATAGATGTGTGCCCCACGAACCCAGAAAGCTCTGGATCAGCAGAGGGGCTTCTTGGGTCCGTGACAGCAAGGGCAGAGTGGTGACAACGGTTACTGTCCCCCTGGACTGTGCTCAGTCAGCCTCCAAGCCTCCCGGGTCCCTTTCTGCAGCCACCTATCGCAGTCAGTCCCTCCCAAATGTCCCCTGGGGGACACACTGCCCCTCCTGAGCACCATGGCTCCACAGTCGGACCCGCAGCAGCTTGCCTCCCCTGGGCCTCTCTGCTCTGCACTCTCCTCCCTTCTGTTCATCAGCAACAGGCAGGAGCCTGTTCGGGTCCATCCAGCCAACTCCTGGTGGACCTGCCATCCCAGAGCCGACCTAGGAAAAATTCCTCAGCCCCTCAAACTGTGAGGAGTGCCCTCCACTCTCTGTTCCGCTCACCACCTGCTTGTTTACAGGCCACATGCCTTGATGATACCCTGGGCTTCCTGGAGACCTGGAAGGCATCTGTCTTGGCCTCCCCGCAAAGTCCTTGGAGTGGCAGGGTTTCAGGGCCCTGAAGTGGAATCATGCAATATTGGTCTTTCTCTCCGTGCTTTATCTCACAGAGCATAATATGTTTTCAAGGTCCGTCCATGTTGGGGCATATTTCAAAATTGAATTCCTTTATAGACCTCCAGTTAATAAAAGTGTATCAATATTGTTTTGCTAATTATAACAAATGCACCACATCCATATAAGATGTTATTAGTGGAGGAATTGAGGTCGGGGGGCGTGGGTTACGGGAACTTTCTATATTATCTGTTCAATTCTTAGATTTGTCTAAACCTCCTGTTGTCAATAATGCCTATTAACTTTTTAAAATCCGAGAACACTCTTTCAGGGAGCGATCTGTCTCAGCCAATATTGGCTCGAACATCAGCTAAAGGTCTGTACGTTAGCTAAAGATGTTGTTTACTGGTAAAGGTGAGCCCATTCTTGAGTTAGAAAGGCACGTTGACTGCTGGAGTTACAGCGATACTGATTGACTTGATCATTTGCCTTTGCATACAGAAGAGAAGAATGTGGCTTCACAGTTTGATGGTTTTCTCTTACATATGGGTCACTGAATAAAGTAGCATCATTCTTCTTGAATGAACCTAATGTGTCCATTCCCACAGTACCTTCAACTGGGTCATTGGTAGGGTGCCCCCTGTTCTTTGGCCAGAGGCAGAGTTTTCAGAATCACTGCTTGGGGTCAGGTGATACCCTTGACTCCAGGCAGGAGCTGCGAGCACCTGAGAAAGTTACGTACACCCCTCTGTGTCTCATTTGCCTGTTCTGAGATGTTGAAATGTGACTGTGGCCTACTTATTAGAATTATGTTATGAGGCTAAAAGTAATTAAACACAAGGAAAGCCTTAAGAAAAATAAAATAAATGATTGGTATTTCATAATTGCCCTAAGTGTTCAATCACTGAGCAACTGCAAGAATAAGGTAGACACTTGGTGGTGGTGAAATCCAGAGAGGGGACGTGGATGGCTCCACAGCAAGAGAGGATGGACACTCACTCTTAGCTTTACATGGGAAGGATGCTTTACTGCTCGTGGACAATACCTGTTACCAACTCCTGTAATCCTCAGGTCAGCCCTATTGAGGTGGGTGGGGGCAGAGCAGGGGCGGTAAGCCATATTCTAGTGGGAGGCACCGAAACGTAGAGAGATTAAGTGACATGCCAAGAGTTACCAGTCACTTTTGCCAACATTAGAGATAGGTTTCTTACAGTCTTTTTCTATTTATGCACTTCCCACCAAAGGGAACACTGTTCTAATTTGGGGCATACGTAGTAATTCCTCCAAGTCGTGTGCCTGACTCATCAAAAGTGGCCTCGGTTTGGAGTTGACACAGGAGTTGGAATTTCCAACCTTGGTGATTCATTTCATTTGATGAAATCGGAAGTTCCCAGAGGGACTTACCATGGGGGGTCCGCGGATGGATGGCACAACCAGCAGTCAGAAACCCAGGAGTGACGTCAGGGATGTTCTGACCTATCAAGGGTAATAATTAGTAGAATGATTAGAATAAGAAAACGGGAGTAAAGGGGTCATTCTGGGTGAATGGCAACAAGGGTTTATGGGAAATGAGAAGAATTATTTTAGCTGAGCAGATACAAAACAGAAAAAGAATTAAATGGGAGTTTTGACCCAATATCTTGTGTGGAAACTGCCCACTAGCCATCACAATTTGCCTGTTCTGAAAGTCTTGGGGCAACTGCCTGCTTCTGAAGACTGGCTATTTCCAGAGAATCTCTGAGAAGCCTCAGTTTGAGTAGCCCTCTAATTGTGTGAAATTCTGATTTTTTAAATTATTTTATTTATTTTAGTGGAGACATATGAAGCCAAGGGTGAACTCCCAGGAGTTACACTGCTTTGTTTTTAAACAGTACCTGAAGGGGTCCCTTCAGGGGATGTGTAAGGGCAGTTTTTCTCTGATGTCTCTTCCTGAGGTTGAAGATCATGAAGAGGCTTCCAGGAAGATTTCAGGAATGGAGGCCTGAAGCTGTTGGTGAAAAACTTGGGCACTATTACAAGAGCTCTTTGCAATATGCTGCCATGTCTGCACGTAGTAGGGTAGTGCAATCTAGTCTGGGTAGTGAAATTCCTAGAGATAAGGAACTTCCGGCTACTCATTTAGTGGGAGAGCCTGTGTGTTCCCAAGGGAACAGACTGGAGAGCCATCATCACTAATGTGTATTTGCACCCAGGGAGCTCACAAGTTTCTGAAAGTTTTGCTACTTTTAATGGAAGGATGAAAATGTTTTGACCACTTGAAACAGTTTATGTCTTAAATAATGACCTGTGTTCCAGCAAAATTGTAATTTCTTGTGAAACTTTATATTTCTTTTTGGCCAAGGTTGAGAGCAAGTAAAGAGAATCCTTTTTAGAGGCTTTTTTGTTCTCTGGACAAAGTCGGAGATCATTCACACGTTGTATAAGAACTGAATTACAAGGGAAACTTAGATTTCCTTTTTCAGTCTTGATCGAGCACATGGGAAAAGGAGAGGGGCCTTCAGTGAACTCCTGGGCCATGACTGTCCAGGTATGCCACTGTTCTGTCCAGGAGAGAACAAAAAGGATATACCCTTCTGGTCTCTTAGTGAAACAACTTTGGATTCAGAATTTCTTTTGGAGGCCTCAACATAGCATGCAAAATGTGCTGCCCATTGGGCTTCCTCCTTTCCAATGATGCTTCTCAAATGAATGATTTTGCTCCAATCAGGTTGTCTAGAGTTGGCCCTGAAAAGCCAAATCATCGTTGGTGAAGCCGTGGGGAACAAGAATTCGGATTGTGATGAATGTACACACGAGCATCAGACATTTTTTTCTGGAAGAGGATAGGGGTTAGGTTTAGAGGATTCCCAAGAGAGCTGGTGAGAGTTGGTAGAAATAGAACATTTGTGCATCTCATGCCTTGAGCCCCCAAAATGACAGGGCTGAAGAGAGAGATGATAGATTTGAAGATCCAAGAACATCAAGTGCCTGGAGGAGCCCAGATCCTGCAGGAGGAGGATCATAACAAGCAGGAAAGAGGAACTTGGCCAAAGCTACAAAAAGGACCTTCTCAATAAGAGAGAGGAGAGGGGTGCCTGGGTGGCAAAGGCGGTTAAGCTTGTGACTCCTGATTTCAGCTCAGGTCATGATCTCTGGGTCCTGGGGTCAAGTCCCATGTCAGGCTCTGCCCTCAGTGGGGATTCTGCTTTGGGGTCTCCCTCTCTCTTCCTCTGTCCCTCCCCCACTCGTGCCATCTCAGTCTCTCCCAAAATTAAATAAATAAATCTTTACCAAAAAAAGAGTATAAAAATGAAAGAGGAAATAAATTACATGCAGATGGTGGATCTATGGGTCCGAGTCTTCACAACCTGCCAAGTCGTCTTCCTTACGGATGACAGTGAGCATCATCATGGCCTGGTCTTGGGAAAGGAAAGGGGACAATCAGGGTGAAGTGAGGACTCAGGCCACTGCCCCTGGGATTATGTCCCCAACCCCAAAACTCAATGCTGCCCTCAGCTCCGCAGTCCCCCCACCTCACCACCCATGGGGCCGTGATCCCTTTACCTCACTGATGAGAAAGGCGTCCAGGGTCTCTGGGCCCTTCCCAGTCCTCAGATTTCATAACTGGAACCAGGAAGCAGTGCCTGTCAGTCCATTCTTTCAAGAGGCAGCCACAGTGGTGCCCATGACTTTCTGTCCCCATGATTTCCTACCTTCCTCTGCTCCCTCCTGCTACCCTCCTTCCTCTCTCCCTGTATCATTAATTTCTTATTTCCCTTCTCCTGTCACCTCCAACAACCAGACTGTTCTCTGCAATGGGAACAGTGGAGGAACGATCATGGGTTTACTGACACGCTCCCTAGTCAATCAGTTGATCAATGAGCCAATGCAGCTAACATGGAGGCAGCTGCCACGGGCCTGGGGTGATGCTGGGCCATGAGAGTGACCATCAACTGGGCAATCAAATGACTGCCCCATGCCCGGGCTCATCTTGGGCACTTGAGACACACTTCCTATTGATGACAGCCTGTAAGTGTCCTAGCCCAGAGAGGAGATGAATGTGACAGTAGAGGTAATGGTACTTGTCCGAATTCCCCTAGTCTGTCAGTGGGGTGATGGGCATTCTCCAGCTGGTGTGGCCACATAAACACCAGTACCTGCAGTGTTCACCAAAGACCCTGAGACCTGGAAGGACTAGGGGAGGCCCCGAGCAGATGGATGGAAGGTCTGAGGGTGGGCCGTGACCACGATGTGGGGACCAGGCCCATCGCTGTCAGTGCCTCTCTCCTGGGCCTGGTCAGTCCCAGGAGACCAGCTCAGAGGGACCGTGAGGGCCAGTGTGTGCTGCCAGCCCAGCAGCCTTCACACAAGCCTCTAGAATTCCCGTCAGCCAGGGAGGGTCTCCAGGCAGCTGCATATGAGCCTCTCTCCCATGGAGCCAAGTGCAGGTCTTGCTCTGGTCCCAGTATAAGGGATGTGGTGAGGAGAGGAGAGAAATGTACTCCAGGATGTGCCTCTCACCTCACCTCTGCAGCAGAATGACTCGGGGAGTATTGCTCGCGATGAATGTGGTTAGAGCATATGGAGGCATTTGGTTCCCAGGCATGAGCTGAGGGCCACCGCTTGGCCTCCCGTGGTAATAGGGCTATAATGTGTGCCCTGTGATGAGATTTCTTTATCTCGTCTTTTCTTTTCTTTTCTTTTCTTTTCTTTTCTTTTCTTTTTTTTTCTTTTCTTTTCTTTTTTCTTTCTTTCTTCTTTCTTTCTTTCTTTCTTTCTTTCTTTCTTTCTTTCTTTCCTTTTTTTTATTTGGATTTTGTGGACAATGGCCATTGTGCAGTGGCAGTGGGATACACCTCCTGGAGCAATATGCAATCTCTCTCTCGCTCTTTCCATCTCTGCCTCTCCCTCTCTGCATCTCTCTTTCTGTGTCTGACTCTCCCTGTCTCCCACACAAAAACACAAACAATCATACCACATAGAGCCACAAAAGACACTGCAACCCCAAGCCTCACGCACACACACCCACACTGCACACAGGGAATACAATGGCTTCCTAGGACTGTAGACACATGGACACACTTTTTCACCTGGGAAATCTCTGCTGCCCCACACCCCCACAACCCAATCAGGGCATCTCGCCAGACTGAGGAGTGCAAGGATGCCCCTCCTGCATTAACATCTAGAGTTTTATCTCAGGAAGAGGTTGAATCCAGAATACGTACCACTCTCACTGGTTGCTGGTGTCACCTGCAGGTACAGAAAAGAGGACACTGTGAGGCTCAGGTCATGCTATACACTGTCTGTCTGCTTGAGCTTTATTTCCCTCAATGACTTTAGGAACCCAGATGGAACACAGTGGTTGAGTCCAACGACCCCAAAGTAAGTGAACTGGATGCCTTAGGAAGTTGTTTTTCCTGGGGGACATGTCTGTCCAGTCCATTTAGGACGGTGACTACAAAATGCTTCATCCAAGTAGGAGAAAGTGTTACTGAGGGACAGGATCCTACCATAGCGTTTAGAACCAGGTTTGGTATCACCAGTGGTAAATGTTCTCTCGAATCAGCTAACGGTTGGCAGAGACAACCACTCAATGCTCTTCCAAAAAGGAAAATTGTATGAGATCTATATGTATAATCTCAAATATACATTGTCTGATTTTCATCTGGATTTGATTGGAAAGAAACCAAGAAAGCAACATCTGTTCCTCAGGCAAAGAACTTCTAGCTCACCATGGTGAGAGGTGTGCCTCTGGCGCTGTCTCCTTTGATGGGATCGATGTCTTCCTCCAAGGCATCTAGGACACAGAGTACCCGTCATCACATTCCTCTTGTTGCTCAAGAATATTCATGGAATGTTGCTTGATATGGACATAAGGCTGGGGTGTATGGAGCCAGCTGGTTTCCAAGCATGGACTGAAGTACCCCTGCTGGGCCACCCACTGCAGTAAGGCTCTAAAGTGTGCAGTGTGATAACATGGCTTTGGAGAAGGGTGATATCATGCAGTATCTGTCTGACATATCTTCTGGAGAAACATGTCTCTCTTTCTCTCTCTCTCTCTCTCTCTCTCTCTCTCTCTTTCTGTCTTCTCTGTCTCTGTCTCTGTCTTTGTCTCGCTTTCTCTTGCTCTCTCTCTCTCTCTCTCTCTCACACACACACACACACACACTCACAATCACACTACACAAGACACGTAACCCCCAAGCCTCATGCACACACACCCACACCACCCAGGGGGAATGCATTGGTTTCCTAGGACTGGAGACACATGCACATAGTTTCTCACCTGGAGTCTGCTTTTCCCCACACTCCCAAGCCTCAGTCCTACCAGGAACCTGGAATCAGATGGCTCTCCAGACTGAGGACATGAGGACATCCCCCCACCTGCCTTACCATCTAGAGTTTTTCCTCAGCAAGGGACTGATTCCAGAATACATACCACTTCACATGGTGCTGGGGCCACCTGCATTTACAGAAAAGAACACACCCTGAGAGTCAGGTCATATGCATACTCTGTCATCACTGGTTCTCTTGGTGACTACTGAAAACCAAATGAGAATCAGCAGGAAAGACAAAGGCCCAGAAAGGAAGCACAGCATGCACCTGTGGAAAAGGCATGAGCTTTTCCTGGGGGATGAATCTCTCAAATTCCCTGAAGCACAATTACAAAATTCTTAATTCAGGGAGGAAAAACCGTTTCTGAGTAAAAGGTCCCCTACCACACAATTTACAACCTCCCCTCCCAACACCCCAAGAAAATGGTACCTCACATCTAAAAACTACACTGTCATGTTGTCATAGCTGAACTCACTTCAAAAAGAGGAAACTCAAGTAAGAAACATTTCTTTCTCAGGCAGACAGCCAAGCTTAGCCTGGATGTGTTGGGTCACAGTGCTTTCTTGCCAAGGTCCTCCTTGGTAGACTCTAAAAGGACACAGAGTAAGTGTCAGTCCATTGTTGGTCCTACTTGGGAATTACTCTGTGATCACTGTTGATATGGACAAGGGACAAGACTGTATGGGAGTGACTGGTTAAGAAGCATGGGCTGAGCTGCTGCTGGGCCATTCTCCTTGGTGGGTGAGGAAAAGCAAACAAGAGGATGAGAAAACGAAGGAGAAACAGACCTTTGACTTTCTAGTTTAAGGCAACCTGGTCAATGTGAGTCAGTTAGTCTACAAATAGGTTGCCTGGTTGCACACTGTGGTGTCGTGAGGGAGACCCACCCCCCCTCTGCCCGTATCGAAGTCTCTCTATTTGTTCTGCCAGGACGAAGCTCCTCCAACTGGCCATCCGAATGGGAGACAGACTAGAGGACACAGAGTACCTTCCCGCCACGGTGCTCTATCTCATGAATGACTCAGAGTGCTCTGCTTGACTTGAACGACAGAACAGTGGAAATGGAGGTGGTTGGTTAAACAGCATGCATTTGCCAATGGCAAGATTTGATTCCTTCTGATGGTTGAGTAATTTACAATGTATCTATATTACAAAATGAAGGCTTCTGAAGGGGTGGGGGGTGGTGAGGGATGTGGTTGGTTTAACAGCATGCACTTGCCAATGACAAGATTTGAGTCCTTCAACAGTTGAGTAATATTCCCATATATGTAGAGAACACACTGAGGCTGCTGAAGTGGGGGAATGGGGTAATTGGGTGATGGGCCTTAAGGAGGGCACTTGATGGAATGACAACTGGCTGTTACTGCAACAGATGAACCACTAAGTTCTACCCCTGAAACTACTAATACAGTATATGTTACCTAATTTGAATTTAAATTAAAAAAAGCCTGCAGTTGGCTATTGGTGAGCCCCCTTCTTCGCCCCCTTCTTCATGGAAGGAGATGCAGAGAAAGGAAGCAGCAAAGAAGGGAGAAACAGAGTCCTGGCTTTGCCATTGAAGGCAAAGGTACACCTGAAATGAATGGAATATGGTGTGTCAACTCAACTACTTCCATTAAAAAATAATAATGATGAAAAGGCTTGGGTTCCTCCCGACGTCCTCTACCCCAGCTCTGTAAGAGAAGTGCAGGAAAAAGAGTGGACCCTGGGTTAGTAACCAAATGTTACTTGGAGTTCTTATTTGTCCTTGTTGCTTGGGTGTGTCATTGCCAGCACTGGAGGCTTTCTGGGGCTCAGGGGGATCACGCAATCAAAGAGCACTAAACTATCTCTTGATTCCCTTTTGGGGCCAGCCTCTGAGAAGTGACCCAACACTGAGAGAGATTTACCAGGTTTTTCAATGTTGTGCTTCCCAGTCTCAAAATCTGTGAGCTGGACAGACAGCTTGGACCGTCTGTGTGCTTTTCACACTAAGGGTTATGCCCAAGTCTGCCCTCCATGTGACCACTGAGGCCACCTCATAATGGTAGACAGTACTTGGGATCTCTGTAGACTCATGCAGTTCAGATATATACACAGGCCTTGGAAAGATCCTGCATGGTTTCTGTTGAACCCATGGCTCAGAGCTATGCTTGTCAGTGTGGCAAGTGCAGTTCAGTATCTCAGAGTAGCAGCATGGGCCCAGCCACCTGGGTGCACATTTTGGCATTTCCACTTAAGAGCTTGTGTGCTTGGGCGCATTCAGCTCTGTGCCTCAGTTTCTCCATCTGAAGAATGCCCTTACCAAGCATAGTACTGCATTGGTGGTGAGGGTTGAATGGTTAGTGTAAGTAAAACATGCCGTGGAAATGCTCAGGAAGGTTCCTTGAAGGTGAAATGTCTCATCTGAGATGCCATAACTTCACAAAACTCAGAGCTGCAGTCAAACTCTGCTGTCCAAGCTCCTAGGCCAGTGCTTTCTCTATGACACACACCTGCTTTGTCTAAAAAAGGACTCCTTTATGTTAAGCCAGACCCGGTGTTTAAGAAATGCTTTTGCTGACTGCCTGAGGACACACTAAGTGGCCATTTCCCAAAATAATGTGCATGATGCTTCCAGAATGAATTAGTTGCCTGACCTGACAGCTATCTGGTCAAACACGATGAACACCAGTTGACTGGTGGGAGAGAGAGCTTATGTACATAACATACTCGTGTTCTACAATGTGTGAAACTCTATCATCTTGTGTGATTTCCTCCTCCTACACATGAGCACCTCAAGCTAAGACCTGTTGCCCAGTCATGCGAATGACCAGAGCTTCGCCTTTGAACAGCACGCTGGATGCAGACTCAGGGGGCCTGACCTGTGCATTACCTCACAACCACATGAATAGAGGCTCATGCTTTTCTAAAGCTGGAGCTCTATGTGCACAAGGATGCAATTGTCTACATACAGAAATTCATATGTCTCTTCATCTCAAAACGTTACCTTTTCTTTTTTCTATGTTACTAACTCCCTATGTACATGCGTATCTATCTATCTCTGTCAGTGGGTTTCTTGGTCTGTCATTGTGTGTGAAAGGCTGGATACTCAATGGATATATGTAAAAACACATATATTCTCTATTTTCACTAGTCCATACCTCTGGGAGGGTAACACGTTGAGTGAAAGCATATGGCTGATATTTCTGTAAACCTCTAACTTAGGATAACAGCCAATGTAAAAGGTGGAATGTCAAAGAAAACGTGTGTTTTGCTACGTAAGCTGACATCTAGACACAGGCTTCTTGGCTGTTTTTGGAGACCTGGTTATATGAATGGAAGCAGCGTGTGCCCAAATATCTTGAAGTTGAGACACATTTCAGGAGAAGGGAGATTGAAGGCACATGAAGACAAAAGTAGAGGGCTCCACATGCAAGGATCATGGCAATCACTGTCCACCCTACGAACAAGAAAAAGCCTGAAGACACTGAAAAATCAACCACTCTCACATCCATGGAGAGGGGAGGACACAGGACAAACCATGGCCCTGAGGAGACAGGAAAGGGAACACAGGGAATCCAGGTTTCCTAGAGCACAGACTCTCTAGCAGAATATACTGTTTCTCCAGCTCACCTGGAGCATTCAGCAAGAGACCACATGCTGGGCCATAAAACACACCCCAACACATCTCAAAGAGTAGAAGCAATACAACAGCTGCTCTCAGACCTCTATGAAATTAAACTAGAGCTCAACCACAGCAAGAAATCTTGGGAAATCCCCAAATAGCTGGAGATTTTTAAAAAATGGTCAAAGAGGAAGTTTCAAGAGAAGCTTGAAAAGATTTTGAACTAAACAAAATGAAAATATCCGTTGACAAAAATGTATGCAAAGGCAGTGCCTGGGAGAATTTATACTACTGAATGTCATCGTGTTGGAAAGTAAGAAAGATTCAAAGTGAATAGGCTTCCTCCTTAGAAAACGCAAAAAAGAGTCATGTCATATAAAGCAAGTAAGAGAAAAAAAATAATATAATTGCAGATACCAATGAAATGGAACACAAAAAACTCTCAGACAAAATCAACCAAACCAAGACAAAAGCTGGTTCTTTGTAAATATCAGTAAAATGGATAAAGCTCTAGCTTGGCTAACCATGAAGAAAGAGGGAAGACACACATTAACATGAGATGAAAGAGGAGATGTCACGTTGAAAGGATTCTAAAGGAATACATGGAAAAATTCTAGGATTCCTGAAAGGAAAGAGGCCAATTCCTTCAAAGTCACAAAACTACCAAAACTCACTGAAAGGAAATAGATGATCTTAACAGGCATGTATCAAAGACATTTAACCGATAGTTAATACATTTCCCAGAAAGGAAGAGCCGGCCCCAGATGGTTTGACTGGTGAATCCTATCAAATCTTACAAAGCAAAACACAGTCTTGCTGTGTCATCCAGCCATCTCACTCCTAGGTATTTACCCGGTTGAGTTGAAAAATGTGTCCACATGAAAACTGGCCCAGGAGTGCTTCTATTGGCTTGATTTATGAACACCAAATCTAGAGGCGACTAAGCTGTCCTACACTAGGTGAATGGAGAAACAACCGGCAATACACCCTTACAATGCAATACAATTTGGTAATAAACATAGCTGAGCTACCGGAGCACATAGCTGGCTCACTCAGTTAAGCATCCAACTCTTGATTTTGGCTCAGGTCATGATCTCAGGGGCATGATATCCAGCCCCACGTCAGACAGGTTCCCTGCTGAGCGTGGAGGCTGCTGAAGATTCTCTCTCCCTCTTCCTCTGCCCCTCCCCACACACTTTCACTCTCTCAAACAATAATAAAAAGGAGATTAAAAAATAATTGAGCTATCAAGTCACAAAAAGACATCGACGAATGTGAACTGTATAGATAAAAGTGAAAGAAGTCAGTCTGGAAAAGCAACATGCTTTACGGTTCCAACTAGATGACATTCTGGAGAAAGGAAAGCTATAGAGATGACAAAAGGTCAACGGTTGTTAAGATTTCTAGAGAAAGGGCAAAGGCATGAATACGTTAAATACAGGATTTTCAAGGCAGTGAAGTTACTCTGTACATGGTGGATACACAACTTTACGCACTTGTCAAAACCCATACTCCTGCACAACACAGAGCAGACCTTCCTAGCGATGCTGGCCTTCAATGAGTATTAACATCGCTACACTGGTTTGTGATTCGTGACATGTGTTCCACACTGATGAAGCTTTTAAGGATTGTGGAAATTGTGCGCCAAGGGATAATAAGGGTGATAGGGAAAATTTTATATTATCTGCTCAATTATTATCTTAATCTAAACCTATTTGAAGTAATAACATCTATTCATTAAAAATAATAAAAGATCTATTTTTCCTAATATTTAACAACAGACTAATGTCCATTCATTAACTTCACTATACCTACTGTGAAATGTGAACAGACTTGAGTTGCAAATGCCATTTGACTCCTGTGATTATAAACTAATGGGTGACCAGCTAAATTAAAAATTTCACACGTGAAACAAAAATAATATGGCTTGGCATTTTTGTCTTAAGTACGGGACACTGAAAACTAGTGTAATGATTCTTCTTCTTCTTTTTTCTTTTAGAGACAAAGAGAGAGTGTGAGCAGGGGATGGGCATAGGGAAAGGGAGAGAGAATCTGAAGCAGGCTCCATACCCAGCATGGAGCCCAACACGGGGCTCAGTCTCATGACCCTGACATCATGACCTGGGCCAAAATCAAGAGTTGGACACCACCCAGGTGCCCCTAGAATAATTATTCTTGAATCAACTTAATGAATGAATTTCCACAGTACTTTCAACAGGGTCAGAAGTGGGGAGAACCTTCGGCTTTATTCTCCTGGCCAGCTTCCGGAGACCTAGAGAAAATATGGATTTTTTTTCACTTTTGTTTTTTGTTTTCTCAGAGACTATGGGAAATGCATGACAACAGAAAGAGCTGTTGGCATCTTGCTATCAGAAGACCATAGAAAAAGGGGTGATAAGTTCATCAGAGTTCAAACTTTTGATCCCATGGTTCATCATTTGCCTAGCAAAGCCACCTGAGTCAGAGAGGGCTTTAGGAAGGTCTTAGGGCTCATATAGCCTTCAAATACCCCACAGAGAATGTAAACTGATGCAGTCACTATGAAAACACAATATGGGACTTCATCAAAAAAATTCACAAAAGAACTACCATTACACCCAGCAATCCCACTCTTGGATAAGAAATCCATTTGAATTCAAGTCTAGATTTCAGAGAAATATCTGCCCATGTTCAGCAGCACTATTTACCAAAGCCAAGCTATAGAGACTTCTTAATGTTGAGTGGGGGAGCTGGGACAGGAATGGAGTTGGTTCCTTGGGGAGAGAGGTCCCGGAACACCTGACACCTGCCCAGACACCTGAGATCAAGCCCTGCAGCCCTGAACCAGGGCTCCCTCATCTCTTTCTCATATCCTCCAGCCCCAAGTTGTCTGTGGGAGACAGTGGATGCCCTGGGGGAGGTGCCTGAGCCAACAGCAAAGTCCAAATCCTAGCTCACCTTCGCACATCTAGGTTTCAACCCCTGACCCAGAACACAGTGCAGATGCCCCTTGACAAGCCCCTCTGAAGGGCCAGGGGAAGCCCAACTGTGGCCATCGTCCCACAGCATTCACCCTACTAGCTGTCTGACGTGGAGCCTTCCCTGGGACCAGTTGAGCACCCTCAGGGACCAGTGGTCTGCAGGGCTCCCAAGCTGATTCAGAACCCAGGACTTTTCAAATTAATTGTCACATGACAGCTCTACCAAGAATTAGCTTCCTTTCAACTGACCAACCCTGGCTGAGCAGTTCCTGTGAATTAACTGGGAAAATGGCCACCTGGGCTAGTGCTTTGCTGGTTTAATAAATTAAGCCTATGACCTCTAGTATCTCACTGGTATTGATCTAAGTAAGTCTCCAAACTGCCTGGGCTAAGGCCTGGCTAAGAGTGAACCGGGACTACACTGGCTCTGAATGGGCACCTTCCCTGTTCCTTCCTTCCTCCCCCAGATCCAGTCTTTATAGACTCCCCATCCTTCTCTAGACCCTGCAGTGGCAGGGGACCAAGCCCCACCTCCTTTGAGAGGGACCCCTCAGGGGCGCCTGTGTGGCTCAGCGAGTCATGTGTCTGACCTGGCTCAGGTCATGATCTCAGGGTCCTGGGATCGAGCCAGGCCTCTGTTTCTGCACTCAGCTTGGTGCCTGCTTGTCCCTCTTCTCCCCCCCCCACATCCCCCTTACTCACCGCTTCTGCTCTCTCATTCTCTCTCAAATAAAAATTTTTTTAAAAAAAATCAGGGACTATTTGTTCCAGTTCTTTGAAAAACGTTCTCGGTATTTTGATCGGGATAGCATTGAAAGTGTAGATTGCTCTGGGTAGCATGGACATTTTAACTATGTTAATTCTTCCGATCCATGAGCATGGAATGTCTTTCCATCTCTTTATGTCTTCCTCAATGTCTTTTAAGAGTGATTTATAGTTTCTAGAATAAAGGTCCTTTACGTCTCTGGTTAAGTTAATTCCAAGGTAACGTATGGTTTTTGGTGCTATTGTAAATGGGATGGATTCCCTAATTTCTCTTTCTTCGTTCTCGTTATTCGTGTACACAAATGCAACTGATTTCTGAACAAATAGTCCTTAAATTTGTATGGAACCAGAAAAGACCCCGAATCTCCAAGGAACTGTTGAAAAGGAAAAACAAAGCTGGGGGCATCACAATGCCGGATTTCGAGCTGTACTACAAAGCTGTGATCACAAAGACAGCATGGTACTGGCACAAAAACAGACACATAGACCAATGGAACAGAATAGAGAGCCCAGAAATGGACCCTCAGCTCTTTGGGCAACTAATATTTGATAAAGCAGGAAAAAACATCCGGTGGGAAAAAGACAGTCTCTTCAATAAATGGTGCTGGGAAAATTGGACAGCTACATGCAAAAAAATGAAACTTGACCACTATCTCACACCATACACAAAAATAAACTCCAAATGGATGAAAGACCTCGATGTGAGACAGGAATCCATCAGAATTCTAGAGGAGAACATAGGCAGCAACCTCTACGACATCGGCCAAAGCAACCTTTTTCATGACACATCCCCAAAGGCAAGAGAAACAAAAGATAAAATGAATTTATGGGACTTCATCAAGATTAAAAGTTTCTGCACAAGAAAGACAACTATCATATGATTTCTCTCATCTATGGAACATAAGAACTAGGATGATCGGTAGGGGAAGAAAGGGATAAAGAAAGGGGGGGTAATCAGAAGGGGGAATGAAACATGAGAGACTATGGACTATGAGAAACAAACTGAGGGCTACAGAGGGGAGGGGGGTGGGGGAATGGGATGGACTGGTGATGGGTAGTAAGGAGGGCACATATTGCATGGTGCACTGGGTGTTATACACAATTAATGAATCATCGAGCCTTACATCGAAAACCGGGGATGTACTGTATGGTGACTAACATAATATAATAAAAAACCATTATTAAAAAAAAAATTCCAACTCAAAAAAAAAAAATCAGGGAATATACAAAGGACACATAGAGAGGGACCCTTCCATACCCACACCCTGGAGAAGCTCCCCCGTCACGACTCTCCGTAAGGATCACCCAGACCTGCTTTTGCATTTAAATCTATCATCTGCTGTATACTATTTTGCATGTGATAATAAGCAACCTTTTATTGAGAGACTTAGATTCAGATCTAAGCACGACTTTCTGTTGCATTTCATCTCACATCCTTTGTGAGGAAGCTCACCAATTGTTGACGATTTGTCAATAATGAAGTTCTATCATTGAAAACCAACCACCATTATTCATTTGATGCTGTTTGACGTCTAGTCTTGCTTTGCAAGGCTATGTGTATATAGTCATGAAGCATGGCCTCTCTCCATGCTTGCATTTACTAGCCAACAATGGGAGAGCTCCGGAAGGAGCAAAGGCCCCCACTGGAGCATGGACACTCCCTGGCCCAGCTGGACAAGCGCGTCCAAACAAGGATGATGGACTGCAGGCTGTTATGAGTGTTTGAGTTCTTGTTGGTCACTGTCCCTAAAGTGTGTAGTTCATGGAATTCAAGCATTTTTTTAGGGCTCATAGGGAGAATATTATCAAATCTACAACACTATGTCCACGATTCTTTTCTCTCTGTTTTTAAAATAGGCTCCATGCCCAACATGGGGACTGAACTCACGACCCTGAGATCAAGAGTCAAATGCTCCACTGGCAGAGCCAGCCAGGCACTACCCAGCATGCTCCCTATTCTTATTCTATTTGTGCCATGCCCTGAAGAGTGACCATGCCATGACACTGATTGGCCAGACACTGACCAGCTCTGGGCAGACGGTTAATCATGAACTGGTTCTTTGAGTCTTATTTTTCCTTGTCCCAGGAGTGTCCCTAAGCTCACAGGATTTCGGCATGTCTAGGGCTTACTCATACTGACAATGCCATCAAATACCATGAAAGTGTCTCCTCCATTCTGACCAGATTGAGGTCAGGTGCTGAGAAGTAGTCCAGCGTTCAAACAGAGTTTGACTGGCTTGTCCTAAATGGTGCCTCCAAACCCTCAGAATCTTTGAACTGAACACAATCATGGCTTCAAAAGGACCAGGCTTTCTGTGTCCTTTTCAGATGAATGACTATGGCAAGATCTGGACTTCTATGGCTCAAGAGCTTCCCTGGGCTATGTGACCACCGAGCTGACCTCATAATGACAAACAGTGTTTGGGATTCCCCTTGGCTCAGGGAATTCCTGACATCCACGCAGATGCTAAAGCTTCTTTGCACAGTAACTACTGATCCCATGGCTGAGTCATAAGTGCAGTTCGGTTCAGTAGTTAGAGCATGAGCACTGGACTGCAGGCCTGGGTTCACCTCCTGGCTCCTTTACTTAGAGGAGTTCATGAACCTGGTCACATTCATCTCTGTGTCTCCGTTCCTCCACCTGAGGAATAGGGAGAGGAAACAAATCATCGCATAAGTGTGTGATGAGCATTGAATGAATGAACACCTGTCACGTGGTCAGAAAGGTGAATTAGAGGGTCTAGATCTTGTTTGAGATCTCACAATTTCACAAGTTCCAGAGCTGGATTCAAATCTGGGAGTCTGAGTTCCCAGACCATTGCTCTGTGACACACAGCTGCTTTGCCTAAATACAAGCATTTTAACCCAACACGATTTCTTTTGGACAGAATCAGAGGCAAACAACAACAACAACAACAACAACAACAACAACAGCAACAACAACAAAAAGCAAACGAACAAATCTATTGCTGTCTCCCTGAATCCACTCTCTGGGGCCCTTGTCCACAAATATCCATGACTGTTCTCTAGAATGTTCCAGTTGCCTGTCTTAAGGTCAGCAGATCAAATGAGATGAATTCCAGTGTAAAGGAAGGGGGGGTCAGTGTTACAAAGTCTTGTGTTTTCAAACATGTGAAACAATGCCATCTTGCATTATTTATTCCTCACACAAATAGAAGTGCCTCCAAACAAACTAGGAGTTCCTGAGACCCTTGTCAACTCATAGAAAAAAAAAAAAACATAGCTTAGCTTTTGGGAAGATATCTGGATGAAAGTTCAGGAGAACTAAGAAACACATTACATCAAAACCACTTTAATGTAGACACGTTCTGTTTTCAAGCTACAATCCTATGTGCAAATGTATGCAATCATCTATATATACATATATACTTATATATATAATGTGTGTGTCTCTGTTATTGTGTCTACATCACCTATTTTTCTTTGTGCATCACTAATAATCTGTGTACTTGGTTATCGATCACTCATTAACTCGATCCATTAACCAGTTACTCATCTTTCACCATACATTAAAGGCCGGCTATTCATTGCGTCACCGAGAAAAAAAGGTCATGCTATTGTCACCATACTTACGTCTGAGGCACTGAATGGGATAGGTGGTAGCATACCATTGAAATCTCTAGAAAATGTCATTTTGGATAACACCCAAAGTTCTTAGAAATGGAAATGTGGGGGGGGGTCATAAATTGAAACATAGACTCTCATATTCTGAGGATCTCTTTGGGGCAACTATTGATAGGAATGAACCCACATGTCCCCAAAATCCTGAAATCCATACCCCTTTGGGGATGAATGGTACAGGGCAGACATTGTAAGACACTGAGAAAACAATGATAAATGTCCTCCATATCAACCTTTCTGGGTTCGCTCTAAATTTCAGAAATGCATAATGTGAATATAGAATTTAGGATGCTTAAAAAAACTTAAACGAGGGGCGCCTGGGTGGCAGAGCAGTTAAGCATCTGCCTTCGGCTCAGGGCATGATCCCAGCGTTATGGGATCAAGCCCCACATCAGGCTCTTCTGCTATGAGCCTGCTTCTTCCTCTCCCACTCCCCCTGCTTGTGTTCCCTCTCTCGCTGGCTGTCTTTATCTCTGTCGAATAAATAAATAAAATTAAAAAAAAAACTAACTTAAATGAACATAGACACTGCCGTATTTTCCCCCCTTGAGAACCTAGGGGTGACAAGTGAGGGGTGCAGGATATCATAGGAAGTAGTCCATTGTTCTCCATGGAGGACAAAAACCAAGGCTGCTAGCTCAGTAGAACCACCAACAGTAGAAATCAAGGGATAAAACAAAACTATAAAACATATGTAGACGAAATTGGGAGAGAGGAAATTTATAACGATGAGAAAAATGGTTTGAGAAAGAGTTAACTGAGTCATAGCAAACAGCATTCAGAAGATCATTATGAACATACCATCACAGCAGGAACCACAGCAGGAACCACAGCAATTTCCCATTCTGAGTTGGAGCAGCAGAGCAAACACCAATCCATAGGAATGGGTCAGCTCAAAGAGTCCCAGCTGGAAAGGACAGCAGAGGTGTGGCTCAAGTCACCATGGCGACGGTGTCATCATAGACCTTTCAGAGTCAATGCAGCTGCACAGTGGCCAACTTCTGGTGTCAACAGGGGCCTGTCTTCACAGACAAAGGGGGCATGGGAGAGTAAACGCTTTGTTTCAAAAGTTGAACCCCAGTCTCACACATTCTCACTCTTTTTTTTTTTTTTTGAAAATAAACGACATGAGAGGGGATGACCTGCCACCACCACCCCAAATAGAGTCACTAGCCAAACTTCAGGGTGAAGAGGGAAAAGAAAAACAGATTGAGAATAAATAGAGGTCCCACTCTTGATTTAAAACACCATCCCCACCCATTCTATCCTCCGGAGTCACCAGACATTTCTAGAACAAAGTTTAAAATGGGTCCCAGATGAAATGAAGAGCAGTGTTCACAGAAATTCCATTCTTCAAATCATATTTCTCTAAGCATATACTAATGAAATCATGTCATTCTCTCACCATCTATGCATATTACCTGATTTTTCTCTGTGTATAGCTGAGAGGACGTACTTAGTTACCTCTCAACCTTTGTGAATTTCTTGGTCAGTATGCGTATGTAAAGCAGACTCTTCCCTGAATAATGAGGGGGGAAATATCACTGTACTTTCACCACTGCATTTCTGTAATAGTGAATGGGTTGAGGGCAATACATACAACTAGTACTTTTCTAAATGAAGTATTTTAAATACTCCCCAAAATGCAGGGTTCAGTGTGTGTTCTGGCTCATGGATGGGCACTCAATAGACACAGGATTTTGATCTGTTCATGAAAAGTAGCAATGGAAATGGAAGGAACCAGCTCCAAATATACATAAAGAAGGAAACCTTTTAGAACAAAACCGAGTGCCATGGACTTAACCAAGCAACTACAATACATGGTAAAAAAAGTGTTTGTAGTCGGGGAACCTGGTGAATCCTTGGACTCTGAATTTTGGCTCAGGTCATGATCTCAGATTCGTGAGATCAAGCCCCAGAAAATAATGGCATAAAACAACCCCTTTACTTTGGTAAAGTACTACTTTGGTAAACCTGGTCACAAGGTTAGGAATTCATCCAGGACACAATGCTGACGTTAGAAAATGAAAGGTTTCAAATATCCACACCCAGGATGATCCCCACTAGGTAGAACTTGGGGTCCATGAAAAGAGCAGCCCTAGGCCCAGTGCCAATAAATAAACGAGGGCTTTCTATTTCTCAAATCCACAATCCAGAATCCAAGTTTTGCAGGTAGTTGGAACTTCCTGAGTTAGTGAACAGATTCTTTGCAAATGCCCACATCTATTCTTTGCATGTTCCCCAGATCTACTTCCCAGTAGGGTGGCCAGAGGGCAACCAAGGGGAGTCCATGATGCCAGTTGTGTAGCTGAACCTCTCAGCACCTCTTTCGGATTCTATCTGAACCGAATGCCCACTTTGGACACTCCTCAGGGTAGCAGAAATCATGAGGTTGTCATTGGGTGTATCTACATCTGAGGTCATACCCATTGGAGAGAAAAAACAAATTCAGCCACTGGTCAGAATGCAGAGCCTGGACATAGAAGAGGCCCACATATTCCTTTTGCATTTCAGTGGCTTATCTCTGCTCTTTCCACAGTCAATAAACCTTCCCACAGAAATCTGTCCTGAACATCAAACTCAGGACTCAATTAATGATGCCTATAAGTGAGACCTTGTCTCACGATCATTAAGCAGTGAATCAGTAAAAATGTTGTCAGGAGGGAAATAAGCAAGACCAGACATAGGGGGCATTGTGATTTTTGAAGCCTTTAATTTTGTTTTTGCACTCTGGGGTAGCCTCATCCTTTTCCATATCAAAAGGTTAAGACACACATTAGTAGTATCATTTTTCCCCCACAAAGCCAAGAAAAAGGACGAGACTGTGTTACACGTCTTGCGAGGGAAATCAAGAGATGAGGCAGGTGCTTTCCATAGGGAATAGATTCCACCTGAGGTTTGGCATGGCAGGGAGACCTTCCACAGGGCACCAATCAAGAGCCCAAAGGAGGTGGGGAAGCAACAGGAAAGGAAGAGTGTATGAGGCAATCGCTCCTCCAAAGAATAGATGTCTCACAAGAAACCGATCTGTCCTGATAATGGACTCTGTCGGGTGGCTCACTTGTGTCCAGAGCAGGACTCAACCATCAGTCTTTATCAGAGACCTACCAGGTCACTCTACTCTGCACTTGGGACTGAGGGGCACAGGCCCATAAAATGCCCAAAGTCAGATAATTCCCACCTTTCGTGGGGAACCAACTGTGATATCACAATCTCTGACTCCTTAGAGGAAGGGGGCAGTAGGGTCGTTTCGGCATCCGTGGCTTCATCTAGGGAATAGCTCTCAGCTAGGCTCCAGATCTTTGATCTTGGAAACCAACTTCCCCTACTTCCAGTCGAACCTGACTCCATTCTTCCAAGAGACCACAGAGCACAGAGGACCCCCATGGCGGGGGGCTTTATGCAGTCAATTGGTGCAGTGGAGGGAGGAGATGTGTTCATATTTCAAGTACACCCGTGTGCTCTATTTCCTGACACCAACCACAACCAACTCCCCAAGTTCTCCAACAATTCAATTCATACTCCACGGATTTCAGGGCTCAGTCCCACAAGTCTGTCCCCACTGCAGAGGCCAGTCACAAATGGGGTGTTCAAGCTACCCACACTTCTGCCCAACCACAAGGTCAGGTATATCCTCAGACCCCCTCCTTAGGGTTGATAATTTCACTAGAATGACTCACATCCACAAGTGGATGGATAAAGAAGATGGGCTCCATGTATACAAAGGAATATGACTCAGCCATTCGAAAGGATGAATTCTTACCACTTACATTGACCTGGACAGAACTGGAGTGTATTATACTGAGTGAAACACAGCAGTCAGAGAAAGACAAGTATATGGTTTCACTCATAGGTAGACTCTAAGAAACAGTGCAGAGGATCATAGGGGAAGGGAGGGAAAACTGAACTGGAGGTCATCAGAGAGGGAGAAAAACCATGAGAGACATTTAAGTATATGAAACAAACTGAGGGTTGCTGGAGGCGAGGTGGGTGGGGGGATGAGGTAATTGGGTGATGGGCATTAAGGGGGGCGCGTGATGCGATGAGCACTGGGGGGTATACGCAAATGATATATTATTGAACACTACATCTGAAACTAACGATGTACTATATGCTGCCTAACTGAATTTAAATTTTAAAGAAGGAAAAAACAATTATAAATACACTGTAATAAAAGTTATGTGAATGAAGGGGAAAAAAGATCAACTCAGAAGTCAGGAAAACACTTTACTTACATCGACCAGTTTATTATAAAGAATACAACTCAGGAAATGCCCAATGGAAGAGATGCGTGTAGCAAGGAAGGTCTAAAGGGGGTGGGGAGTGGTGGAGAGCTTCCACGCCCTCTCTGGGGGAAAATCACTTTTCCACAATATTAATGTGTTCACCAACCTCTTGTTCAAGACTCTTTATAACCCAACCTTCAGCCCCCTCCCCTCACAGATGGCCAGTGGCTGGGGCTGAAATTTCCAATCCTTGACTCCCAGTTTGGTCCTTCTGGTGACCAGCCCCACTGTGATGCCATTTCTGGGCCCCGCCCTATGTCAGCTCTTTAGCCTAAACTCTGGAGAGGTCTGTTGGAGATTTTATGACTAACAAAAGGCTCTCCTATCCCTCAGGAAACTGCAAGGATTTTAGGAGTCCTGTGCCAGGAACCAGAAATAAATTTATTTGTTTATTTATTTATTTATTTATTTATTTATTTATTTATAAATTTTCCACAAAGCACTTCTCCAGAAAGGCTAGCAGACAGGAGATTGGCTTGCCTCTTCAAACTACTTCATGGTGGCTTCCCAGAGGGAGATCACCTGGACAGCTGAATGGCAGGATCATCTGTGATTTAAATGCTATTGTTTCCTGAAATCCTTTCATCCTTAAAGTGGAAATACCTAATGGGTCTTAACTAAATGTCCTTTCTAGTGCTAAAAATGAACACACAGGGGCGCCTGGGTAGCGCAGTCATTAAGCCTCTGCCTTTGACTCAGGGCATGATCCGGCGTTATGGGATGGAGCCCCGCATCAGGCTCCTTCCCTGGAAGCCTGCTTCTTCCTCTCCCACTCCCCCTGCTTGTGTTCCCTCTCTCTCTGGCTGTCTCTTTCTCGGTCAAATAAATAAATAAAATCTTTAAAATAAAAAAATATAAAAAAAGACTCTCTCTCTCCCTCTTCCTCTGCCGCTCTCCTCCCTATAAAAAGGATAAAGGTTTCCAGAAAGAAGGCAGGCTGAACATTTACCTATGAGTTTAAACTGCTCTAATTTTTAGTAGTCTTGTGAGGAGCGGGTGGTGAAGATACCCCTCATTATCAAGAGACAGAAATGTTTACTAAACTGAGCAGTTGTGGAATCAGATGGATCCTTGCCCTCTGCTGGGCATTTCGGATAGTAGAATGGAGGTGGGGGTAAGCCTGGGTGGGGACAGGGAAGAGGGAAGAGCTGGCATAGTTTCAGACGCAGCACCACCTAGCGGCCGGCTGTGTTTGCGACCACTGGACACACCAAAAGTTCAGGTGTCACTCAAGCCCGAAAATCCACCAGGGCTTTCTCTATTTGAAGAGAAAAACACAAAATAAGTGAGGCACAACAACAAAAACCTCTCAAATTTCTCTGAGGGTTCGCCAAAAAGGATATTTAAAATATGTATAATTTATGAACTGTTGTTATGACCTTCCCATATTTTGAATCTCACATATATTTGGCTTCAGGGTTTTGATACACCTGTATTTTTATATTTCACTGTGCAATAAAACATGGTACCAATAAGAGATTTCTTTTTTTAGTCACTGAGTGGCAATAAAATCAACGTGAAGAATCCATCTCAGAGGATGGGAATGAAGCAGAGCCAAATGCCATCCCCCTTGCTTAGTTCCCCAAGAGTCCTTAGCAAATAGGTTGTGTGTCCATCAGTCTGGACCTGCGTGTTCTAAATAGCTGAGCTAAAGTGAAAGAGAATTTGTACCGATATTAGTGACGGGTGACTATTAATTAGTAAAGCTGAAGGCTTTAATCTTAAGAAAATATGAGTCGAGTTGAAATTGGAATTTTACCTTCCATGGTGTGGATTAATGATGAAGCATGAATTTTTACAATATATATATGGAGTAATATATATGGAGTAATGTTTATGAAGTTAAATACATGACTGATTTTGTCCAGAAGACAAAAAAAAAATTATACTTATTGGCCACAGGCAATTCTTGAGATTTGTAAATACTCAAATTCAAATTTTCTGAACGTGTAGCTCCCTATGAATTTTTGGTCAATGCTGAATAAAGCCGTTTGTGGCACAAACTTTCTGTCATTAGCAAATCGCTTTTCTCCTAGAATTAAATTAAAATGAATCAGATTCAAGAGGTGAGTTCTGGTATGGTAGGTGGGAAGAGAACACTTTCACAGAAAGTGCCCCTTGTGGATCATTCTTGTTCCAGAACTGAGTCACCTTTGGAGGGAGTGGGAGACCCGAGAAGAATCTCACAGAGGACACACCCAATCTTGTGCAATTTTGTTTTTAACTTCTCAGGGTTCTGCAAAAGGCAAATATGAGAGAGCAAAGTCTGGGGAATGAAGTATTTTACTAATACAGCAAGTGTTTCTGAGCCCAACTCAATTCCAAGCACAGCATGTGCACCTAGAGACACTGGGGGCACTCCAGGCTCTCTGCTCCCGGAGCTGTGGGCAGGACTAGATTTTCAATACCCACGCTGGAGAGCTGATCAAGTCTTCCGTTTCCTTAACCAGATCATAGCTTGGACTGTCCCACGAGATGCTGAACTGAGCTCCCCATTGACTGCTTCCACCCCTCGGCTGCTGCTCCGGGTCTGAGTGGCGGCCAGGTGGGACCAGCTCCCCGAGCTGGAGGCTCTCTCAGCCAAGTCTGGCAGCGTCTGGCAGATGTCTAATGTGACCCACCTGCATCAATCATAACTTTTCTAGTAGCCACATTACACACAGTAAAAGGAGAAAAGTCAAAAGAATTGTAATTGGAAAAATGGTATCACTCCAACATGCATTTACATCAATGAGACAGTGTTTTAAAAATCTCAATAAAATAACTTAAGTTCTCTTTCTTATTCTGTTTTCAGCAACTAGTGTGCATTTTACACTCAGAGCACATCTCAATTCAGGTGAGCTGAATTCCACGTGCTCGAAGGCCATGGGTAGTTGGTGGCTACGATATCGGACACCCCAGATGTGGTTCATTTCACCAGCTCAGGTCAAAGCTGAATGACCAATTGCACCATTTATCCTAAATAGCATCTCAGATATCAGAAGTTCCGGGCCAAGAGTCATTTATTTATATTTATATTCATATTCACATTTGTATTATGCTGTAGGCCATATACTTGTAGAGGGATGAGAAATACTAGGTACATGACAGGTCTATGCAAGTAAAGAGGATAAAACCTCAAGCCCTCATGGTCATTTGGGTCATTAGGAAACTCCAGTATACTTCTTATTCCTGAGAGTGGGTCTGGCCGAACATTTTAAAGAACGAAGCAAATGTCTCATCTGCCTAGGTTATCTAGAAAAAGCTATGTGCCTAAACTCTGCTTATATCCGCAGCCACTAGTGCATCAATTCATGGCCAAAGGAGCCGCATGGGAAAGGTTTGTCATGTCCCTTCTGCTCTGTGGTCACTCAGAAGAATGAGATCAAGATACAGGGTCAAATGGAACAGAATAGAGAGCCCAGAAATGGACCCTCGGCTCTTTGGGCAACTAATATTTGATAAAGCAGGAAAAAACATCCGGTGGGAAAAAGACAGTCTCTTCAATAAATAGTGCTGGGAAAATTGGACAGCTACATGCAAGAGAATGAAACTTGACCACTATCTCACACCATACACAAAAATAAACTCCAAATGGATGAAAGACCTCGATGTGAGACAGGAATCCATCAAAATTCTAGAGGAGAACATAGGCAACAACCTCTACGACATCGGCCAAAGCAACCTTTTTCATGACACATCCCCAAAGGCAAGAGAAACAAAAGATAAAATGAATTTATGGGACTTCATCAAGATTAAAAGTTTCTGCACATCCAAGGAAACAGTCAGAAAAACTAAGAGGCAGCCCACGGAATGGGAGAATATATTTGCAAATGACACTACAGATAAAGGACTGGTATCCAAGATCTACAAAGAACTTCTCAAACTCAATACACGAGAAACAAATAAACAAATCAAAAAATGGGCAGAAGATATGAACAGACACTTTTCCAATGAAGACATACAAATGGCTAACAGACACATGAAAAAATGTTCAAAATCATTAGCCATCAAGGAAATTCAAATCAAAACCACACTGAGATACCACCTTACACCAGTTAGAATGGCAAAAATAGACAAGGCAAGAAACAACAATTGTTGGAGAGGATGTGGAGAAAGGGGATCCCTCCTACATTGTTGGTGGGAATGCAAGTTGGTACAGCCACTCTGGAAAACAGTGTGGAGGTCCCTTAAAAAGTTAAAAATTGAGCTACCCTATGATCCAGCCATTGCACTACTGGGTATTTACCCCAAAGATACAGACGTAGTGAAGAGAAGGGCCATATGCACCCCAATGTTCATAGCAGCAATGTCCACAATAGCTAAATCGTGGAAGGAGCCGAGATGCCCTTCAACAGATGACTGGATTAAGAAGTTGTGGTCCATATATACAATGGAATATTACTCAGCTATCAGAAAGAACGAGTTCTCAACATTTGCTACAACATGGACAGCACTGGAGGAGATAATGCTAAGTGAAATAAGTCAAGCAGAGAAATACAACTATCATATGATTTCTCTCATCTATGGAACATAAGAACTAGGATGATCGGTAGGGGAAGAAAGGGATAAAGAAAGGGGGGTAATCAGAAGGGGGAATGAAACATGAGAGACTATGGACTATGAGAAACAAACTGAGGACTTCAGAGGGGAGGGGGGTGGGGGAATGGGATAGATCGGTGATGGGTAGTAAGGAGGGCACGTATTGCATGGTGCACTGGGTGTTATACACAACTAATGAATCATCGAGCCTTACATCGGAAACCGGGGATGTACTGTATGGTGACTAACATAATATAATAAAAAATCATTTAAAAAAATAAATAAAAAAAAAAATACAGGGTCAGTTGGGGGAGCTGGTGTCCAAGATCAGGGATCTGGAGTCCTGGGTTCTGGGACGCATGTCCAGGGACAAGAGGAAGGAATTGGGCCCTGCTAAGTGAGCTGCTGAAACACAGAGTCCAACCCAACTTTCCAGTCCAGAAACTATCCTGTGGGCAAGGAAGCTTCACCACGGTCCCAGGGGAAGGCAGGGAAGCTCCTCTCTATGCAAAGCTCCCACTGGGGAAGTTAATGTACGTAACTCCAGGTGAGAAAGGACAAGTCCTGCCCTCTGGGCCTGTGAGGAGAGGGAGTCTGATGACAGAGGCTGAGAGTGGGGACCCTGCCCCCACCCCACCTGCAGTATGACCCATCCTGACACCGGCACCTGCACAATGGACAGAGACCTGAAACTGCCCTCTTTTCCTTGCTCACATTCCTTCTTCTTCCTCACTCATCATCAAACCCTGCCTGTGATTTTCAGGTAAAAGCCAATCAGTACACCTCATGTTAGCATCATTACTCTTATGCCTTTATATATTCCCGCAAGAAGAGGGGACAGAAGACACTGCTTTTTCAACTATAATACAAGTTGTATTTGTTTTATTTTTTTTTTTTTACAAAAGTGGAAAGTGAAATGTATGCAATTTTAATCTAATTGCTTAACATATTCTGAATTTGCACTGCATGGAATTTCCTTCCCATCTGAGTGCTTCGTTTGGTTCTCATGTACACGAGTCATCTCCAGAGCCTGAGAAACGCTGCTACGAGGTGACGCAGGCCCTCCACACGTCTCCACAGAGGCAAGAAAGGAAACTAAGTTGTCCAAATTCCTCTCCTCTGTCAGGGGAGTGACAGGGGCTCTACAGCAGGTGCGGCCCCACCAACACCCGTGCCTGCCAACGTTTGCCCCAAGAGCCGAGCCCTGGAAGGACTGGGGAGGCCCCGGGCAGGCCTGAGGGGAGGACCCAGGGTGGGCCGTGACCATGAGGTGGGGAGTGGGCCCATCACTGTGTAGCTGGAGCAGCAGGTTTGACAGGAGCAGGGACTCTGGCTCTGGTGCTCAGAGCCTCTGTCCTGGGCCTGGCCAGTCCCAGGAGCTCAATGGGACCGTGAGAGCCATTGTGTGCAGCCAACCCAGCAGACTTCACACAGGCCTCTAGAATTCCCGTCAGCCAGGGAGGGTCTCTGGGCCGCTGCACCCGGGCATCTCTCCCACGGAGCCAAGTGCAGGTTTTATTCTGATCCCAGGACCGGGGATATGGGTGAGGAGAGGAGGAGAGAGATGTGCTCCAGGGCGTGCCACCCACCTCACTTCTGCAGCAGGACCCGGGAGCAGTGTGGGAGCCCCACAGGGAACATTCTCTGTGCCGCCCTCCCTGGCAGCACCCTTTCCCCCAGGGCAGACCTGAGGGCGGCCCCTGCAGGGGCTGGTCCAAGACCCGAAGGTGCAGAGGGAGACGGCCCCCGGGGCCTCCCTCACCTGGCTCGCAGGGAAGCACTCTGTCTCCAGCTCAAGTGTGCAGGACAGACTGTATCCCACCAGACCGCCTCTGGCAGGGGTCATACCACACCCGACCCGGTAACTCCCCTGATCAGTTCCTAACACACGAGATTCAAACACGAGCCAGGTTTGCTGCTTGGCAGATGCAGAGCAGGAAAGAGCAGGTCTCAGGGAAAGATCATCTTAAATAGCAGAGCACACCTGAAACCCATCCACATAATATCTCCTACTATTTTGTCATTGATATATGAAGAAAACAAGACAAACATCACACATATTTACTTCTCTCTGATTTCACAACCCCAGTCTCCCACCTCAGTCTGCAAAGCAGCCGGTGAGCCAAACTGCTCCTGGAAACCTCCTCCCTGGATTCCTACCTGAATGTAGCTCTCTTCGGGAGGAGGGGGCAGCAAGCAGAGAGAGGAGTTGAAATGGGAGAGCACGGCAGGGGAGAGGGAGGGAAGAAGGAGAGATGAAGGGAAGGAAGGTCAACCACCAGTTTTGATTTTGTGGTTCCTAGTGTGGATGACACAGAGGCGGTCTGTCAGCCATTCTCACTTTCCAGAAAGTGAATGGAGACTGGATTGTTTGCCAGAACTCGCTGACATTACGGTGACCACATTAACTCCAGGTAGGTGTAATCTGAGCGCTGAGCATGGGCCAGGCTCTTTTCACAAATCAGCTCCTTAACCCCCCACAGGCCCTGTGATCTAAGTTCCCATCCTACCCACAAGGAAACGGTGTCTCAGAGAGATGAAGTGAACTGCCCAGAGCTGCACGGCACGTAACTGGACAGGCTGTAATTCAAACCCAAGTTCCCAGATTCCAAATGCCAGACTTGACTGCCACACTGTCCCACTCTCCAAGGAAATTGCTATTTATTGAGCTCCTACTATATGCTGGGTGCTGTGTGAGGCATGAGGGATACAGGGATGAATAAGACAGAGCCATTCTATGGGCAGCTTGTCATGTGTCATCTGCGCTGGGAACCTCAAGGATACAGCCAACTTGTTCCCAGCATCTAATATGGAGCGTGGCCCACAGTGGGGTCTCAGTTGATGTTGGCTGAAGAAATGCACCCACATGAGCCCTTGGTTGCTTTCACTGATGGAGTCCCATGACTGCTGCAAATTTTAAAGCCAGCAAAATGGCACGACCAGACTGAAAACAAGAACTCTGGTGCGCTCACTGGAACCAGACTGAGACCGGGAGCTCCGGGAGTGCGCAGGGGCGGCTGGCGATGTTAGAAATACAAAGGACAGAGACGTGTGGGTCCTGGAAGTGAGGGCTGGGACAGCAGGTGTTGGGCACACATCCCGGGATGCTGTAGAGTTGAGCAGCAACAACAAAATCAGAGTTAAAGTGGCCAGAACATCAGTGAAGAATGGCCCGTGATCCCCTCTGTTCTGAGACAGAGGCTGAGACTCGGCCACTGCTGCTCTGACTCTCAGAAAATACACAGCAAACTGCCAGGGAAAGCCGCCAGAGAGCAAAAGCCTGGAAATACTGGCTCACAGTGTGCCCATCCCCCTCCCCCCTCGCAGGTGACATGGAGACTCTACCCAAACAGGGTTGCCTGAGTATCGGTGCGGCAGGCCCCTCCCCCAGAAGGCAGGCTGAAAAATCAAGAAGCCCACATCCCTAAGATCCCTATAAAACAAGGGCACACGGCCTGGGTCCCGGTCAATAATTTGGGCTCTGGACAACCCCGCAACCTCTCCTTATCAGAATGACGAGAAAGAGAAATCCCCCCCAGCAAAAAAAAAAGACAATGAGTCTGTGGCCTCTGCCGCAGAACTAAGGGATATGGATATAACCAAATTATCAGAACTGGAGTTCAGAGTAACAATGGTCAAGATGATGTGTAGACTTGAAAAAAGTATTAACGAAAATGTTAATGAGAATATAGAATCCCTAAGGGGGGAATTGAGAGCGAATCTGGCAGAAATTAAAAATTCTATGAGCCAAGTGCAGTCAAAACTAGAGGCTCTGACGGCCAGGGTGAATGAGGCAGAAGAAAGTATCAGCGAATTGGAGGATGGGTTAGTAGAAGAGAAAGCCAGAATAGAATCTGGACTCAAAAAGTCCATGCTCAGGAATGTAGGTTACGGGAGATTACTGACTCAATGAAATGTTCCAATGTCAGAATCATTGGCATCCCCAAAGGAGTGGAGAAAAACAGAGGTCTAGAAGAGATATTTGAACAAATTGTAGCTGAAAACTTCCCTAATATAGCAAGGGAAACAAACATTCGTGTCCAAGAGGCAGAGAGGACCCCTCCCAAGCTCAACCATGAAAAATCTACACCACGTCACATCATAGTGCATTTCGCAAATATTAGATCCAAGGATACAGTATTGAAAGTGGCCAGGGCAAAGAAATTTCTCACGTACCAAGGCAAAGGCATCAGAATTATGTCAGACCTGTCTACACAGACCTGGAATGAGAGAAAGGGTTGGGGGGGGGGCATTTTTAAAGCTCTTTCAGAGAAAAACATGCAGCCAAGGATCCTTTATCCAGCAAGGCTGTCATTCAGAATGGATGGAGAGATAAAGAACTTCCAGATTTGCCAGTCATTGACTAATTTCATAACCACGAAACCAGCCCTACAGGAGGTATTACGGGGGGTTCTATAAAAGTAAAAAGGCCCCAAGAGTGATACAGAACAGAAAGTTACAATCTATAGAAACAAAGACTTTACTGGCAACATGGCATCATTAAAATCATATCTCTCAATAATCAGTCTCAATGTAAATGGCCTAAATGCTCCCATAAAACACCACAGGGTTGCAGATTGGATA
The DNA here is from genome assembly GCF_023065955.2 of Ursus arctos. Lineage (NCBI taxonomy): Eukaryota > Metazoa > Chordata > Mammalia > Carnivora > Ursidae > Ursus > Ursus arctos. Next base: position 2,089,447 of record NW_026623067.1, on the reverse strand, counting down.
AAAAGACATGAACCATCCATTTGCTGTCTACAAGAGGCTCATTTTGAACCTAAAGAAAAATTCAGACTGAAAGTTAAGGGATGGAATACCATCTTTCACGCCAATGGACCTCAAAAGAAAGCTGGGGTAGCAATTCTCATATCAGACACATTGGATTTTAAACTAAAGACTATTGTTAGAGACACAGAAGGGCACTATATTATTCTTAAAGGATGTATCCAACAAGTGGATATGACAATTATAAATATATATGCCCCCAATAGGGGGGCAGCAAGATACACAAGCCAACTCTTAACCACAATAAAGAGGCATAGAGATAAAAATATGCTAATAGTAGAGGACCTCAACACTCCATTATCAGCAATAGATAGATCACCTAAGCAAGAAATCAGCAAAGAAACAAGAGTTTTGAATGCCATACTTGATGAGTTGGACCTCATAGATATATATATAGAACACTACACCCCAGAACCAAAGAATACTCATTCTATTCTAATGCCCATGGAACATTCTCAAGAATAGACCATATTCTGGGACACAAAACAGGTCTCAACCGATGCCAAAAGATTGAAATTATCCCCTGCATATTCTCAGACCACAACGCTCTGAAATTGGAACTCAACCACAAGGAAAAATTTGGAAGAAACTCAAACACTTGGAGACTAAGAACCATCCTGCTCAGGAATGACTCGATAAACCAGGAAATCAAAAATCAACTTAAACAATTTATGAAGACCAATGAGAATGAAAACACAATGGTCCAAACCCTATGGGATACTGCAAAGGCAGTCCTAAGGGGGAAATACATAGCCATCCAAGCCTCACTCAAAAGAAAAGAAAAATCTAAAATGCAGTTTTTATATTCTCACCTCAAGAAGCTGTAAGAGCAACAGAGGGACAGGCCTAATCCACGCTTGAGGAAGCAGTTGACCAAGATTAGAGCAGAAATCAATGAATTAGAAACCAGGAGTACAGTAGAGCAGATCAACAGAACAAGAAGCTGGTTCTTTGAGAGAATTAATAAAATTGACATACCACTGGTAAGACTTATCCAAAAGAATAAAGGACCCAAATTAATAAAATTATGAATGAAAAAGGAGAGGTCACAATAAACACCAATGAAATTGAAGGATTATTAGAAACTTTTATCAACAGCTTTATGCCAATAAATTAAGCAATCTGGATGAGATGGAGGCCTTCCTGGAAACCTATAAACTACCAAGACTGAAACAGGAAGAAATTGATTTTTTTAACAGGCCAATTAATTATGAAGAGATTGAGCCAGTGATAAACAACCTTCCAAAAAACAAAACTCCAGGCCCGGACGGTTTTCCTGGGGAATTCTACCAAACATTCAAAGAAGAAATAATACCTATTCTCCTAAAGCTATTTCAAAAAATAGAAACAGAAGGAAAGCTACCAAACTCATTCCATGAGGCCAATATTACCTTGATCCCCAAACCAGGCAAAAACCCCCTCAAAAAGGAGAATTACAGACCGATTTCCCTAATGAATATGAACGCCAAAATCCTCAACAAGATCCTGGCTAATAGAATCCAACAGTACATTAAAAGGATTATCCATCATGACCAAGTGGGATTCATCCCTGGGATGCAAGGGTGGTTCAACATTTGCAAATCTATCAGTGTCTTAAATTTTATCCAGAAAGAAAAATTTAAAAATCATATGATTCTCTCAATAGATGCAGAAAAAGCATTTGACAAAATACAGCATCCTTTCCTGATTAAAACCCTTCAGAGTGTAGGAATAGAAGGTACATTTCTCAATCTCATAAAAACCATCTATGAAAAGCCTACAGCAAATATCATTCTCAATGGGGAAAAGCTGGAAGCCTTTCCCTTAAGATCAGGAACACAACAAGGATGCCCACTCTCGCCACTATTATTCAACATAGTACTAGAAGCCCTTGCAACAGCAATCAGACAACAAAAAGGGATAAAAGGTATCCAAATCAGCAAAGAAGAAGTCAAAATGTCTCTCTTCGCAGATGACATGATACTCTATATGGAAAACCCAAAAGAAGCCACTCCCAAACTATTAGAAGTTATAGAGCAATTCAGTAATGTGGCGGGATACAAAATCAATGCTCAGAAATCAGTTGCATTTCTATACACAAATAATGAGACCGAAGAAAGAGAAATTAGGGGATCCATCCCATTTACAATAGCACCAAAAACCATACGTTACCTTGGAATTAACTTAACCAGAGACATAAAGGATCTATATTCTAGAATGTATAAATCACTCTTGAAAGACATTGAAGAAGACACAAAAAGATGGAAAAATATTCCATGCTCATGGATTGGAAGAATTAACATAGTTAAAATGTCCATGCTACCCAGAGCAATCTACAATTTCAATGTTATCCCGATCAAAATACCAATGACATTTTTCAAAGAACCGGAACAAATAGTCCTTAAATTTGTATGGAAGCAGAAAAGGCCCCGAATCTCCAAGGAACTGTTGAAAAGGAAAAACAAAGCTGGGGGCATCACAATGCCAGATTTCGAGCTGTACTACAAAGCTGTGATCACAAAGACAGCATGGTACTGGTACAAAATCAGACACATAGACCAATGGAATAGAATAGAGAACCCAGAAATGGACCCTCGGCTCTTTGGGCAACTAATCTTTGATAAAGCAGGAAAAAAACATACAGGGGAAAAAAGAGAATCTCTTCAATAAATGATGCTGGGAAAATTGGACAGCTACATGCAAAAGAATAAAACTTGACCACTCTCTCACACCATACACAAAGATAAACTCCAAATAGATGAAAGAACTCGATGTGAGACAGGAATCCATCAAAATCCTAGGCCAAAATCCTAGAGGAGAACATAGGCTCTATGACATAGGCCAAAGCAAGCTTTTTCATGACACCTCTCCAAAGGCAAGCAAAACAAAAGATAAAATGCACTTGTGGGACTTCATCAAGATAGAAAGCTTCTGCACAGCCAAGGAAACAGTCAAAAAAACTAAGAGGCAGCCCACGGAATGGGAGAATATATTTGCAAATGATGCTACAGATAAAACACTGGTATCCAAGATCTACAAAGAACTTCTCAAACTCAACACATGAGAAACAAATAAACAAATCATAAAATGGGCAGAAGATATGAACAGACACTTTTCCAATGATGACATACAAATGGCTAACAGACACATGAAAAAATGTTCAAAATGATTAGCCATCAGGGAAATTCAAATCAAAACCACACTGAGATACCACCTTATGCCAGTTAGAATGGCAAAAATGGACAAGGCAAGAAACAACAATTGCTGGAGAGGACGTGGAGAAAGGGGATCTGTCCTACATTATTGGTGGGAATGCAAGTTGGTACAGCCACTCTGGAAAACAGTGTGGAGGTCCCTTAAAAAGTGAAAAATTGAGCTACCGTATGAGCCAGCCATTGCACTACTGTGTATTTACCCAATGATACAGGCGTAGTGAAGAGAAGGGCCATATGCACCCCAATGTTCATAGCAGCATTGTCCACAATAGCTAAATCATGGAAGGATCCGAGATGCCCTTCAACAGATGACTGGATTAAGAAGTTGTAGTCCATATATACAATGGAATATTACTCAGCTATCAGAAAGAATGAGTTCTCAACATTTGCTGCAACATGGACGGCACTGGAGGAGATAATGCTAAGTGAAATAAGTCAAGCAGAGAAAGACAATTATCATATGATTTCTCTCATCTATGGAACAAAAGAACTAGGAAGATTGGTAGGGGAAGAAAGGGATAAAGAAAGGGGCGTAATCAGAAGGGGGAATGAAGCATGAGAGACTATGGACTCTGGGAAACAAACTGAGGGCTTCTTAGGGGAGGGGGGTGGGGGAATGGGATAGAATGGTCATGGGTAGTAAGGACATGTATTGCATGGTGCACTGGGTGTTATATGCAAGTAATGAATCATCGAACTTTACATCAGAAACCAGGGATGTACTGTATGGTGATTAACATAATATAATAAAAAAACATTAAAATTAAAAAATGACAAAGAAAACAAGTCACGGGGGGCTCAGAGGGCCGTGCTGGTTCTCCCGCCCTCAATTCTCAGCGGTGCCTCGAGGGGCGCAGGTGGCTGCGTGGCAGTAGACTGAGTCCGGCACTGGGGCTCGGGTGTCCCCAATTCCCGGCACTGTGGTGCCAGGCCCTGGGGAGGGACCCCTTGGCACCTGACGTAGGGGAGGGACCCCTTGGCACCCAGGAGCCCGGCGGGCATTGTCCTCCGACTGTGTGACCAGCGGAGCGGCGGGCCGAGGTGAGCACGTGGGGGAGGGCGAGCGTGGGACCAAGCGTAGTGGCGCGGGGGGCCATCGATGGTCACCGGGGGCTTGGGGGGACCTGCCGGTTCTCCCATACTGAATGCTCGTTGGCGCCCAGACGGGCCCTGGTGGCTGCGTGGGGGCAGGCTGAGTCCAGCGCTGGGGCTCGGGGGTCCCCAATCCCCTGCACTGGGAGGCCAGGCCCCTGAAGAGGGGCCCCTTGGCCCCCGACCTTGGGTTAGGGTAAAGCTGCAGGAGCCTGGCAGACCCAATCCGCCGGCTGTGCAGGGAGCAGAGCCACCATGGGGCGAGGTGAGGAAGCAGGGGAGGGGGAGCATGGGTCAAATGTTTGAGGCAGGGGGGGCCTTCGAAGGTCGCCAGGGGCTCAGAAGTCCATGCCCGTTCTCCCGACCTGATTGACCGGCGGCGCCCCTAGGGACCCGGGTGGCAGCGGGGCGGCAGGGTGAGTCCAGCGCTAGGGTTTGGGGGTCCCCAATCCCTGGGTTGCAGCCCCAGGTCCCTTTGGAGGGGCCCCTCGGGGGGCGACCTAAGGTTAGCGTTGACCCCCAGGAGGTCGGTAAGCCCAATACGCCGGCTGTGCAGCGAGGGGAGGGGCGGGCCGAGGTGAGGGTGCTGGCGAGCAGGAGCGTGGGCCCAAGCATTTTGGCGCGGGGGGCCTTCGAAGGTCGCCGGGGGTTCGGAGGGCCCTGCCTGTTCTCCCACCCTGAATGACCAGCGACACCCTAGTGGCCCGGTTGGCGGCGAGGCGGCAGGGTGAGTCCAGCGCTGGGGCTCGGGGGGCCCATCCCCTGCGTTGCGATGCCAGGCCCCTTGGGAGGGGCCCCTTGGGGGCTGACCTAGGGTTAGGTTTAGCCCCAAGGAGGCCAGCAGGACCAGTCCGCGGGCTGTGCGGCGAGCAGAGAGGCGGGCCTAGGTGAGGGCGCTGGAGAGCGGGAGCGTGGGTCCAATGGTTTTGCGCGGGGGGCCTTCGAAGTTCACGGGGGCTCAGAGGGCCCTGCCCATTCTCTGGCCCTGAATGATCTGCAGCGCCCCTAGCGACCCGGGTGGCAGGAGGCTGCAGGGTGAGTCCGGCGCTGGGGTTCAGAGGTTCCCAATCCCCAGCGCTGGGGCGCCAGGCCCCTTAGGATGCGCCCATCAGGGGCCCACCTAGGGTTAGGGTTAGCCCCCAGGAGGCTGTCAGGCCTGATCCGCTGGGGGTGTTGAGCGGTGGGGCGGGCCAAGGGGAGGGAACTGGCGAGTGGGACAGTGGGCCCACATGTTTTGGCTCAGGGGGCCTTCAAAGTTCCCTGGGGCTCTGAGGACTCTGCCCATTCTCCCAACCATGAATGACCGGCGGAGCCCTAGCGACCCCGGTGGCGGGGGGCTGCAGTGTGAGTCAGGCGCTGGGGTTCAGAGGTGCCCAATCCCTGGCATTGGGGCGCCACGACTCTTGGGAAGGGTCCCTCGGGGGCTGAACTAGGGTTAGGGTTAGCCCCAAGGAGACCAGCAGGCCGGATCCCCTGGATGTGCAGCTAGCTGAGGGGCGGGCCGAGCTGAGGGATCTGAGGAGTGGGAGCTTGGGCCCAAGCGTTTTGGCGCGGGGGGCCTTTGAAGGTCGCCAGGGGCTCGGAGTGCCCTGCCCATTCTGCCCTGAATGACCGGCGGGCCCCCTAGCGGCCCAGGTGGTGGGGGGCTGCAGGGTGAGTCCATCGCTGGGTCTCCGGTCCCCAATCCCCGGCGTTGGGGCGCCAGGCCCCTTGGGAGGGGCCCCTCAGGAGCCCACCTAGAGTTAGGGTTAGCCCGCAGGAGGCCGGCAAGCCCGACCTGCTGGATGTGCGGCGAGCGGAGGCGCAGGCCGAGCTGAGGGCGCTGAGGAGTGTGAGCGTGGGCCCAAGCGTTGTGGCGCGGGAGGCCTTCGAAAGCCGCCAGGGGCTCGGAGTGCCCTGCACGTTCTCCCACTCTGAATGACCGGCGGCGACAATAACGGCCCGGGTGGCGGTGGGGCGGAGAGTCCAGCGCTGGGGCTCGGGGGTCCCCAATCCCCGGCGTTGCGGCGCAAGGCCCCTTGGGAGGGGCCCCTCGGGGGCCGACCTAGGGTTAGGATTAGCCCCCAGGAGGCCGGCAGGCAGGATCCAAGGGCGGTGTGGCGGCGAGCGGGGGAGCGGGCCGAGGGGAGGGCGCTGGAGAGCGGGAGCATGGGCCCAAGTGTTTTGGCGCAGGGGGCCTTCGAAGCTCCATGGGGGATCAGAGAGCCCTACCCGTTCTCCCCCCCCAATGACCGGCGGCGCCCTTAGCGGCCCGGGTGGCGGGGGGCTGCAGGGTGAGTCCAGCGTTGGGGTTTAGAGGTTCCCAATCCCCGGCGTTGGGGCGCCAAGCCCCTTGGGAGGGTCTCCTCGGGGACCCACCTAGGGTTTCGGTTAGCCCCCAGGAGGCCGTCAGGCCAAATCCCCTGGCTGTGTGCCTCGCGGTGGGGCGGGCCGAGGGGAGGGAGCTGGCGAGCGGGACCGTGGGCCCACAGGTTTTGGCGCGGGGGGCCTTGGAATGTCCTTGGGGGCTTGGAGGGCCCTGCCCCTTCTCCCGCCTGAATGACCGGCGGCGCCCTTAGCGCCCCGGGTGGCGGGGGGCTGCAGGGTGAGTACGGCCCTGGGGCTAGGACGTCCACCATCCCCTGGGTGGCGTCGCAAGGCCCCTTGGGAGGGGCCCCTCGGGGACCGACCTAAGGTTAGGGTTAGCCCCCAGGAGGCCGGCAGGTCCGATCCGCCTGCTGTGTTTCGAGCGGAGGGGCGGGTTGAGGTGAGGGCATTGACTAGTGGGAACGTGGGCCCAAGCGCTTTGGGGCGGGGGGCCATCGAAGGTCGGCGTGGGCTCGGAGGGCCCTGCCCCTTCTCCCGCCCTCAATGAACGGCAGCGCCCCTAGTGGCCCAGGTGGTGGTGGGGCAGCAGTGTTAGTCAGGCCCTGGGGCTCCGGGGTCCACAATCCCCAGCGTTGCAGCCCCAGGCCCCTTGTCAGGGGCCTCTCGGGGACCGACCTAGGGTTAGGGTTAGCAAGCAGGATGCCGGCAGGCCCGAAAAGCCAGCTGTGTGGCTAGTGGAGGTGCCGGTGGAGTGAGGGCGCTGGCGAGCGGGAGCCTGGGCCAAACATTTTGGCGCGGGGGGCCTTCGAAGGTTGCCTGGGGCACAGAGGGCCTTGCCCCTTCTCACGCCCTGAATGACCGGCGGCGCCCCTAGCGGCCCAGGTGGCGGGGTGCTGCGGGTAAAGTCCAGCGCTCGGTCTCGGGTCCCCAATCCCAGGCGTTGCAGCGCCAGGCCCCTTGGGTGGGGCCCCTCAGGAGCCTACCTAGAGTAAGGGTTAGCCCCCAGCAGTCCTGCAAGCCCTATCTGCTGGCTGTGCAGCGAGGGGAGGGGCAGGCCGAGCTGAGGGCACTGAGGAGTGGGAGAGTGGGCCCAAGCGTTTTGTCGCAGGGGGCCTTCGAAAGTCGTCAGGGGCTCGGAGTGCTCGGCACGTTCTCCCGCTCTGAATGACCGGCGGCACCAATAACGGCCTGGGTGGCGGTGGGGCGGAGGGTGAGTCCAGCGCTGGGGCTCGGGGGTCCCAATCCCCAGCGTTGCAGTGCCAGGCCCCTTGGGAGGGGGCCGTTGGGGGCCGAACTAGGGTTAGGATTAGCACCCAAGAGACCCGAAGGCAGCATCCACCGGCGGTGTGGCGAGCAGGGGGGCAGGCCGAGGGGAGGGCGCTGGAGAGCGGGAGCGTGGGCCCAAGTGTTTTGGCGTAGGGGGCCTTCGAAGCTCGCCGGGGGCTCAGAGGGCCCTACCTGTTCTTGCGCCCTGAATGACCGGCGGAGCCCCAAGCGGCCCCGGTGGCAGGGGGCTGCAAGGTGAGTCCAGCGCTTGCGTTTGGAGGTTCCCAATCCCCGGCGTTGGGGCGCCAAGACCCTTGGGATGGGCCCCTCGGGGACCCACCTAGGGTTGGGGGTAGCCCCCAGGAGGCCTTCAGGCCCAAACCCCTGGCTGTGTGGCTCCCGGTGAGGCGGGCCGAGGGGAGGGAGCTGGCGAGCGGGACCGTGGGCCCACAGGTTTTGGCGAAGGGGCCTTGGAAGGAAGTCTGGGCTCGGAGGGCCCTGCTCCTTCTCCCGCCTGAATGACCGGCGGCGCCCCTAGCAGCCCGGGTGCCAGGGGGCTGCAGAGTGAGTCCGGCCCTGGGGCTAGGACGTCCAGGATCCCCAGCATGGCGGCGCAAGACCCCTTGGGACGGGCCCCTCGGGGACCGCCCTAGGGTCAAGGTTACCCCCAGGTGGCCGGCAGGTCCGATCCTCCTGCTGTCTTTCGAGCAGAGGGGCCGGTTGAGGTGAGGGCGCTGACTAGTGGGAACGTGGGCCCAAGCGCTTTGGGGGGGGGGCCATCAAAGGTCGGTGGGCGCTCAGAGGGCCCTGCCCATTCTCCAGCCCTGAATGAGCGGCAGCGCCCCTAGTGGCCCAGGTGGTGGAGGGGCTGCCGTGCTAGTCTTGCCCTGGGTCTCGGGGGTCCCCAATGCCCGGAGTTGCGGTGCCAGGCCCCTTGGGAGGGGCACCTCGGGGGCCCACCTAGGGTTAGGATTAGCCCCCAGGACGCTGGCAGGCAGGATCCACCGGCAGTGTGGAGAGCGGAGGGGGGGGGCCGAGGGGAGGGCGCTGGAGAGAGGGAGCGTGGGCCCAAGTGTTTTGGCGCAAGGGGCCTTCGAAGCTCGCAGGGGGCTCGGAGGGCCCTACCCGTTCTCCCGCCCTGAATGACCGGTGGCGCCCCTATGGCCCAGGGAGCGGTGGGCTGCAGGGTGAGTCCAGTGCTGGGGTTCGGAGGTTCCCAATCCCCGGCGTTAGGGCGCCAGGCCCCTTGGATGGGGCCCCTCAGGAGCCGACCTAGAGTTCGGGTTAGCCCCCAGGAGTCCGGCAAGCCCGATCTGCTGGATGTGCAGCGAGCGGAGGGGCAGGCCGAGCTGAGGGCGCTGAGGAGTGGGAAAGTGGGCCCAAGCGCTTTGGGGTGGGGTGGCCATGGAAGGTCCGCGGGGGCTCTGAGGGCCCTGCCCCTTCTCCAGCCCTGAATGAAGACAGCGCCCCTAGTGGCCCAGGTGGTGGACTGCAGCAGTGTTAGTCTGGCCCTGGGGCTAGGGCGTCCCCAAACACCAGTGTTGCAGCCCCAGGCCCTTGTCAGGGGCCTCTCGGGGACTGACCTAGGGCTAGGGTTAGCAAGAAGGATGCCGGCAGGCCCGAAATGCCCGCTGTGCGGCGAGTGGAGGGGCGGGCAGAGTGAGGGCACTGGCGAGCTGGAGCCTGGGCCCAAATATTTTGGAGCGGGGGGCCTTCGAAGGTTGCCTGGGGCACAGAGGGCCCTGCCCCTTCTCACGCCCTGAACTACCGGAGGGCCGCTAGCAGCACAGGTGGCGGGGGGCTGCAGGGTGAGTCCTGCGCTGGGTCTCGGGTCCCCAATCCCTGGCGTTCGGGTGCCAGGCCCCTTGGGAGGGGCCCCTCAGGAGCCCACCTAGAGTTAGGGTTAGCTCCCAGGAGGCCGGCAAGCCCTATATGCTGGATGTGCGGCGAGCGGAGGGGCAGGCCGAGGTGAGGGCGCTGAGGAGTGGGAGCGTGGGCCCAAGCGTTTTGGCGCGGGGGGCCTTCGAAAGTCCTCAGGGGCTCGGAGTGCCCTGCACGTTCTCCCGCTCTGAATGACCGGCGGCTCCAATAACGGCCTGTGTGGCGGTGGGGCCGAGGGTGAGTACAGCGCTGGGGTTCGGGGGTCCCAATGCCCAGCGTTGCAGTGCCAGACCCCTTGGGAGGGGCCCCTTGGGGGCCGAACTAGGGTTAGGATTAGCACCCAAGAGGCCGGCAGGCAAGATCCACGGGTGGTGTGGTGAGCAGAGGGGCGTGCCTAGGGGAGGGCGCTGGAGAGCGGGAGCGTGGTCCCAAGTGTTTTAGCACAGGGGTCTTCGAAGCTCCCCGGGGGCTCGGGGGGCCCTACCCGTTCTCCACCCCCTGAATGACCGGCGGCGCTCCTAGCGGCCCGGGTGGCGGGGGGCTGCAGGGTGACTCTAGCGCTGGGGTTTGGAGGTTCCCAAGCCCCGGCGTTGGGACGCCAAGCCTCTTGGGATGCGCCCCTCTGGGACTCACCTAGGGTTTGGGTTAGCCCCCAGGAGGACTTCAGGCCCAATCCCCTGGCTGTGTGGCTCGCGGTGGAGCGGGCCGAGGGGAGGGAGCTGGCGAGCGGGACCGTGGGCCCACAGGTTTTGGCGCGGGGGCCTTCGAAGGAGGTCCGTGGCTCGGAGGGCCCTGCCCCTTCTCCCTCCTGAATGACCGGCGGCGCCCCTAGCAGCCCGGGTGCCAGGGGGCTGCAGGGTGCGTCCGGCCCTGGGGCTAAGACGTCCAGGATCCCCAGCATGGCGGCGCAAGACCTCTTGGGAGGGGGCCCTCGGGGACCGCCCTAGAGTAAAGGTTACCCCCAGGTGGCCGGCAGGTCCAATCCGCTTGCTGTCTTTCAAGCGGAGGGGTCGGTTGAGGTGAGGGCGCTGACTAGTGGGAACGTGGGCCCAAGCGCTTTGGGGCGGGGGGCCATATATGGTCGGCGGGGGCTCAGAGGGCCCTGCCCCTTCTCCCGCCTGAATGACCGGCGGAGCCCCTAGCAGCCTGGGTGCCAGTGGGCTGCAGGGTGAGTCCGGCCCTGGGGCTAGTAAGTCCAGGATCCCCAGCATGGCGGCGAAAACCCCTTGGGAGTGGCCCCCGGGGACCGCCCTAGGGTAAAGGTTACCCCCAGGTGGCCGGCAGGTCCGATCCGCCTGCTGTCTTTAGAGCGGAGGGGCCGGTTGAGGTGAGGGCGCTGACTAGTGGGAACGTGGGCCCAAGCGCTTTGGGGCGGGGGGCCATATAAGGTCTGCGGGGGCTCAGAGGGCCCTGCCCTTTCTCCAGCCCTGAATGAGCGGCAGCGCCCCTAGTGGCCCAGGTGGTGGAGGGGCAGCAGTGTTAGTCTTGACCTGGGTCTCGGGGGTCCCCAATGCCCGGAGTTGCGGTGCCAGGCCCCTTGGGAGGGGCCCCTCGGGGGCACACCTAGGGTTAGGATTAGCCCCCAGGACGCCTGCAGGCAGAATCCACCAGCGGTGTGGTGAGCCGGGGTGGGGGGGGGCGAGGGGAGGGCGCTGGAGAGAGGGAGCGTGGGCCCAAGTGTTTTGGCACAAGGGGCCTTCGAAGCTCGCAGGGGGCTCGGAGGGCCCTACCCGTTCTCCCGCCCTGAATGACCAGTGGCGCCTCTACGGCCCAGGGAGCGGTGGGCTGCAGGGTGAGTCCAGTGCTGGGGTTCGGAGGTTCCCAATCCCCGGCGTTAGGGCGCCAGGCCCCTTGGATGGGGCCCCTCAGGAGCCGACCTAGAGTTCGGGTTAGCCCCCAGGAGTCCGGCAAGCCCAATCTGCTGGATGTGCAGCGAGCGGAGGGGCAGGCCAAGCTGAGGGCGCTGACTAGTGGGAACGTGGGCCCAAGCGTTTTGGCGCGGGGGGCCGTCGAACGTCGTCAGGGGCTCGGAGTGCCCTGCACGTTCTCCCGCTCTGAATGACCGGCGGCTCCAATAACGGCCTGTGTGGCGGTGGGGCGGAGGGTGAGTCCAGCGCTGGGGCTCAGGGGTCCCAATCCCAGGCGTTGCGGTGCCAGGTCCCTTGGGAGGGGCCCCTCAGTGGCTGAACAAGGGTTAGGATTAGCCCCCAGGAGGCGGGCAGGCAGCATCCACCGGCGGTGTAGCGAGCAGGGGGGGGGCGGCCGGAGGGGAGGGCGCTGGGGAGCGGAGCGTGGGTCCAAGTGTTTTGGCGCAGGGGGCCTTCGAAACTCCCGGGGGCTCCCAGGGCCCTACCCATTCTCCCCCCTTGATTGATCGGCGGCGACCCTAGCCGCCCGGGTAGCGGGGGGCTGCAGGGTGAGTCCAGCGCTGGGGTTTGGAGGTTCCCAGTCCCCGGCGTTGGGGCGCCAAGCCCTTTGGGATGGGCCCCTCGGGGACCGACCTAGGGTTTGGGTTAGCCCCCAGGAGGACTTCAGGCCCAATCCCCTGGCTGTGTGGCTCGCGGTGGGGCGGGCCGAGGGGAGGGAGCTGGCGAGCGGGACCATGGGCCCACAGATTTTGGAGAGGGGACCTTCTAAGGAGGTCGGTGGCTTGGAGGGCCCTGCCCCTTCTCCCGCCTGAATGACCGGCGGCGCCCCTAGCAGCCTGGTTGCCAGGGGGCTGCAGGGTGAGTCTGGCCCTGGGGCTAGGACGTCCAGGATCCCCAGCATGGCTGCGTAAGACCCCTTGGGAGGGGCCCCTCGGGGACCGCCATAGGGTTAAGGTTACCCGCAGGTGGCCGGCAGGTCCGATCAGCCTGCTGTCTTTCGAGCGGAGGGGCCGGTTGAGGTGAGGGCGCTGACTAGTGGGAACGTGGGCCCAAGCGCTTTGGGCAGGGAGGCCGTCGAGGGCAGCGGGGGCTCAGAGGTCCCTGCCCCTTCTCCCGCCCTGAATGAGCGACAGCGCCCCTAGTGCCCAGGTGGTGGAGGGGCAGCAGTGTTAGTCTGGCCCTGGGGCTCCAGGGTCCCCAATCCCCAGTGTTGCAGCCCCAGGCCCTTGTCAGGGGCCTCTCGGGGACTGACCTAGGGTCAGGGTTAGCAAGCAGGATGCCTGCAGGCCCGAAATGCCCGCTGTGCAGCGAGTGGAGAGGCGGGCCGAATGAGGGCGCTGGCGAGCGGGAGCCTGGGCCCAAACATTTGGCGGGGGGGCCTTCGAAGGTAGCTGGGAGCTCAGGTGGCCCTGCCCATTCTCCCGCCCTGTATGACCGGTGGGCCCCCTAGAGGCCCAGGTGGCGGGGGGCTGCAGGGTGAGTCCGGCGCTGGGTCTCGGGTCCCCAATCTCCGGCGCTGAGGCGCCAGTCCCCTTGGGAGGGGCCCCTCAGGAGCCCACCTAGAGTTAGGGTTAGCCCCCAGGAGGCCGGCAAGCCCGATCTGCGGGATGTGCGGCGAGCGGAGGGGAGGCCGAGCTGAGGGCACTGAGGAGTGGGAGCGTGGGCCCAAGCGTTTTGGCGCGGGGGGCCGTCGAACGTCGTCAGGGGCTCGGAGTGCCCTGCACGTTCTCCCGCTCTGAATGACCTGCGGCGCCAATAACGGCCTGGGTGGTGGTGGGGCGGAGGGTGAGTCCAGCGCTGGGGTTCGGGGGTCCCAATCCCCAGCGTTGCCGTGCCAGACCCCTTGGGAGGGGCCCCTTGGGGGCCGAACTAGGGTTAGGATTAACCCCCAGGAGGCCAGCAGGCAGAATCCATAGGCGGTGTGGTGAGCAGGGGGGCGGGCCGAGGGGAGGGCGCTGGAGAGCGGGAGCGTGGGTCCAAGTGTTTTCGCGCAGGGGGCCTTCGAAGCTCGCTGGGGGCTACGAAGGCCCTACCTGTTCTCCCGCCCTGAATGACCGGCGGCGCCCCAAGCGGCCCGGGTGGCGGGGGGCTGCAGGGTGAGTCCAGCGCTGGCGTTTGGAGGTTCCCAATCCCCGGCATTGGGGCGCCAAGACCCTTGGGATGGGCCCCTCGGGGACCCACCTAGGGATTGCGTTAGCCCCCAGGAGGCCGTCAAGCCCAATCCCCTGGCTGTGTGGCACGCGGTGGGGCGGTCCGAGGGTACGGAGATGGCGAGCGGGACCGTGGGCCCACAGGTTTTGGCGTGGGAGCCTTCGAAGATCCTCAGGGGCTAGGAGGGCCCTGCCCCTTCTCCCGCCTGAATGACCGGCGGTGCCCCTAGCAGCCCCGGTGGCAGTGCCTGCAGGGTGTGTCCGGCCCCAGGGCTAGGACGTCCAGGATCCCTGGCATGGCTGCGCAAGGCCCCTTGGGAGGGGCCCCTCCGGGAAGGACCTAGGGTTAGGGTTAGCCCCCAGGAGGCCGGCAGGTCCGATCCGCCTGCTGTGTTTCGAGCGGAGGGGCCGGTTGAGGTGAGGGCGCTGACTAGTGGGAACGTGGGCCCAAGCGCTTTGGGGCGGGGGGCCATATAAGGTCAGCGGGGGCTCAGAGGGCCCTGCCCCTTCTCCCACCTGAATGACCGGCGGCGCCCCTAGCAGCCTGGGTGCCAGTGGGCTGCAGGGTGAGTCCGGCCCTGGGGCTAGGACGTCCAGGATCCCCAGCATGGCTGCATAAGACCCCTTGGGAGGGGCCCCTTGGGGACCACCCTAGGGTAAAGGTTACCCCCAGGTGGCCGGCAGGTCCGATCCGCCTGCTGTCTTTCGAGCGGAGGGGCCGGTTGAGGTGAGGGCGCTGACTAGTGGGAACGTGGGCCCAAGCGCTTTGGGGCGGGGGGCCATATAAGGTCGGCGGGGGCTCAGAGGGCCCTGCCCTTTCTCCAGCCCTGAATGAGCGGCAGCGCCCCTAGTGGCCCAGGTGGTGGAGGAGCAGCAGTGTTAGTCTTGCCCTGGGGCTCGGGGGTCCCCAATGCCGGGAGCTGCAGTGCCAGGCCCCTTCGGAGGGGCCCCTCGGGGGCCCACCTAGGGTTAGAATTAGCCCCCAGGACGCTTGCAGGCAGAATCCACCAGCGGTGTGGTGAGCGGGGGGGGGGGGGGGGGGGCGAGGGGAGGGCGCTGGAGAGAGGGAGTGTGGGCCCAAGTGTTTTGGTGCAAGGGGCCTTGGAAGCTTTCCGGGGGCTCGGAGGGCCCTACCCGTTCTCCCGCCCTGAATGACTGGTGGCGCCTCTATGGCCCAGGGGGCGGTGGGCTGCAGGGTGAGTCCAGTGCTGGGGTTCGGAGGTTCCCAATCCACGTGTTAGGGCGCCAGGCCCCTTGGATGGGGCCCTCAGGAGCCCACCTAGAGTTCGCGTTAGCCCCCAGGAGTCCAGCAAGCCTGATCTGCTGAATGTGCAGCGAGCGGAGGGGCAGGCCGAGCTGAGGGCACTGAGGAGTGGGAACGTGGGCCCAAGCGCTTTGGGGCGGGGGCCCATCGAAAGTCCGCGGGGGCTCGGATGTCCCTGCACGTTCTCCCGCCCTGAATGACCGGCAGCACCCCTAACGGCCCGTGTGGCGGCGGGGCGGCAGGGTGAGTCCGGTGCTAGGGCTCGGGGGTCCACAGTCCCCGTCAAGGCACCAGGCCCCTTGGGAGGGGCCCCTCGGGGGGGCGACCTAGGTTTAGGGTTAGACCCCAGGAGGCCGGCAGGCCCGATCAGCCTGCTGTGCGGCTAACGGAGTGGCGGGCCGACGTGAATGTGTGGCAAGTGGGAGCGTGGGCCCAAGCGTTTTGGCGCGACGGGCCTTCAAAGGTCGCTGGGGGCTCGGAGGGTCCTGGCCCTTCTCCCGCCCTCAATGACCAGCGGCACCCCTAGCAGCCAGGGTGGCGTTGGGGGGCAGGGTGAGTCCAGAGCTGGGGCTCGGGAGTCCCCAATCCCTGGCATGGTGGCGCCATGCACATTGGGAGGGGCCCCTAGGGGGCCGATCTATGTTTATGGTTAGCCCCCAGGAGGCTTGCAGGCCCGATCCGCCCGTTGTGTAGCACGCGGAGGGTCAGGCCAGGGGAGGGCTCTTGGGAGCGGGAGCGTGCAAGCGTTTTTGCGCGGGGGGCCTTCCAAGGTCGCCGGGGGCTCGGGGGCCCTGCCTGTTCTCCCGCCTTGAATGAGCAACGGCGCCCCTAAAGGCCCGGGTGGCGGCAAGGTGGCAGGGTGAGTCTGGCGCCCGTGCTAGTCCTCAAGCACAGGCGTGGCGGAACCAGGCCCCTTGGGAGGGGCCATTTGGGGGCTGACATAGGGTTTGTGTTAGTCCCCAGGGGGCCGGCAGGCCCGATCCGCCAGCTGTGCGGCAAGCATAGTGGCGGGCCGAGGTGAGGGAGCTGGCGAGCGGGAGCGTGAGCCCAAGCGTTTTGGTGCGGCGGGCCTTCAAAGGTCGCCGGGGGCTTGGAGGGCCCTGTACGTTCTCCCACCCTGAATGAGGACGGTGCCCCTAGCGGGCCGAGTCACGGCGGGGAGGCAGGGTGAGTCTGGCCCTGGTGCTAGGGGGTCCCCAAGCACCGGCGTGGCGATGCCAGGCCCCTTGGGAGGGGCCCGCCATGGGCCGACATAGGGTTTGGGTAAGCTCCTAGGAGGCTGGCAGGCCCGATCCGCCGGCTGTGTGGCGAGGGGTGGGGCGGGCCAGGGGAGGGCGCTGGCGAGTAGGAGCGTGGCCCAAGCGATTTGGCGAGGGGCCCTTCGAAAGTCGCCAGCGGATCCGAGGGCCCTCCTCGTTCTCCCGCCCTGAATGATCAGCGGCACCCTAGCGGCCCGGGTGGCAGAGGGGTAGGCAGGGTGAGTCTGGTGCTGGGGCACGGGCATCCCCAATCCACGGCGTGGCGATGCCAGGCCCCTTGGGAGAGGCCCCTTGGGGGCCAACCTAGGGTTAGGGTTAGCCCCCAGGAGGCCGGAAGTCCCGATCCACCGGCTGTACGGCTTCGGTGGGGTGGGCTGATGTGAGGACACTGGCGAGCGGGAGCGGGAGCCCAAGGGTTTTGGCGCGGCAGGCCTTCAAAGGTTGCCGGGGGCTCGGAAGGCCCTGTCCGTTCTGCCCTGAATGAGGATGGTGCCCCTAGCGGGCTGGGTTGAGGCGGGGTGGCTGGGTGAGTCTGGCGCTGGTGCTCGGGGGTCCCCAAGACCCGGTGTGGCTGCGCCAGGCCACTTGGGAGGGGCCCCTCAGGGGGGGGCCCTCGTGAGCCGACCGAGGCATAAGGTTACCCCCCAGGAGGCCGGCAGGCCCGATCCGCTGGCTGTGCCGCGTGCGGATGGGCTGGCCAAGGTGAGGGCGCTGGCGAGCGGTAGCGTGGGCCCAAGCGTTTTGGCACGGGGGGACTTCGAATGTCGCCGGGGGCTCGGAGGGCCCTGCCCCTTCTCCCGCCCTGAATGACCGGCTGTGTCCCTAGCAGCCAGGGTGGCGGCGGGGCGTCAGGGTGAGTGCGTAGCTGGGGCTCGGGGGTTCCCCAGTCCCCGGCGTGGCGCCGCCAGGCACTTGGGAGTGGTCCCTCGGGGGCAAACCTAGGGTTAGGGTTAGCCTAAAGGAGGCCGGCAGGCCCGATCCACCAGCTGTGCGGCAAGCGGAGGGGCGGGCCAAAGTGAATGCGCTGGTGATCGGGAGCGTGGCCCCAAGCGTTTTGGTGCGGGGGACCTTCGAAGGTCCCCGGGGGCTCGGAGGGCCCAGCAAGTTAACCGCCTTGAATGACCGGCGGCGCCCTTAGCGACCAGGGTGGGGGCAGGGCGGCAGGGTGAGTCAGAGCTGGGGCTCGCGGGTCCCCAATACCTGGCGTGGCGGCTCCAGGCACCTGGGAGTGGTCCCTCGGGGGCGGACATGTGGTTAGGGTTAGCCCTCAGGAGGCTGGCAGGCCAATCCGCCTGCTGTGCAGCGAGCGGAGGGGCGGGCCGACGTGAATGCGCTGGCCAGCTGGAGCGTTGGCCCAAGGGTTTTGGCACAGGGGCCTTCGATGGTCGCCAGGGCCTCAGAGGGCCCTGCCTGTTCTCCCGCCCTAAAAGACCGGCGGCGGCCCTAGTGGCCTGGGTGGCGGCAGGGCAGCAGGGTGAGCCCAGAGCTGGGGGCCAGGGGTCCTCAATCCCCGGCGTGGCGGCGCCAGGCCCCTTGGGAGGGGCCCCTCGTGAGCCGACAAAGGGTTAGGGTTATCCCCCAGGAGGCTGGCAGGCCCGATCCGCCTGCTGTGCGGCAAGTGGTGGGGCGGACCGAGGTGAGTGCGCTGCAAGCGAGAGCGTGGGCCCAAGCGTTTTGGCACGGGGGGGGGGGGGGGCGTCGAAGGTCATCGGTGGCTCGGAGGGCCCTGCCCGTTCTCCTGCCCTTGATGAACGGCGGCGCCCCTAGTGGCCCGGGTGGCAGCGGGGCGGCATGTGAGTCTGGCGATGGGGCTCGGGGGTCCCCAATCCCCGGCGTGGTGGCACCAGGCACCTTGGGAGGGGCCCCTCAGGGGCCGACCTAGGTTTAGGGTTAGACTCCAGGAGGCCGGCAGGCACGATCCGCCAGTTGTGTGGCGAGTGGAGGGACGGGTCGAGGTGAGGGCGCTGGTGATTGGGAGTGTGGGCCCAAGTATTTTGGGAAGGCCGGCCTTCGATCATCGCCAGGGGTTCGGAGGGCCCTGCCCGTTCTCCCGCCCTGAATGAGCGGCGGGGCCCCTAGCAGGCTGGGTCGCAGTGGGGCGGCAGGGTGCATCCGGCGGTGGGGCTCGGGGTTCCCCAATCCCCGGAGAGGTGGCACCAGGCACTTGGGAGTGGCCTAGGTGCCGACCTAGGATTAGGGTTAGCCTAAAGGAGGCCGGCAGGCCTGATCTGCCAGCTGTGCAGCGAGCGGAGTGGCGGGCCCAGGTGAGGGCACTGGCGAGCGGGAGTGTGGGCCCAAGGATTTGAGCGTGGTGGGCCTTCAAAGGTTGCCAGGGGCTCGGAGGGCCCTGCCCGTTCTCCCGCCCTGAATGAGGACGGCGCCCCTAGCGGCCCGGGTGGTGGTGGGGCAGCAGGGTGAGTCCGGCGCTGGTGCTCGGGGTTCCCCGTGCCCCGGCGTGGCGGCGCTAGGCCCCATGAGAGGGGCCCCACGGTGGCTGACGTAGGGTTTGGGTTAGCCCCCAGGAGGCCGGGAGGCCCGATTTGCCGGCTGTGTGGTGTGCGGAGTGGCTGGCTGAGGTGAGGGCGCTGGTGAGCGGGAGCGTGGGCCCAAGCATTTTGGCGAGGGGGCCTTTGAAGGTCACCGGGGGCTCGGAGGGAACTGCCCGTTCTCCCGCCCTGAATGACCGGCGGCGCCCCTAGCGGCCTGGGTGGCGGCGGGGCAGCAGGGTGAGTCTGGCGCTGGGGCTCGGGCGTCCCCAATCCCTATCGTGGCGACGCCAGGCCCCTTGGGAGGGTCCTCTCAGGGACCGACCTAGGGTTAGGGTTAGCCCCCAGGAGGCCAGCAGGCCCGATATGCCGGCTGTGCGGCGAGCGGAGCGGTGGGCCGAGGTGAGTGCGCTGGCGAGTGGGAGCATGGGCCCAAGCGTTTTGGTGCGTGGGCCTTAGAAAGTCGCCGAGGGCTCGGAAGGCCCTGCCCGTTCTCCCGCCCTGAGTGACCAGGGGAGCCCCTAGCGGTCCGGGTGGCGGCAGGGAGGCAGTGTGTGTCCGGCGCTGGGGCTCGGGGGTCCAGAATCGCTGGCCTTGCGGGGCCAGTCCCCTTGGGAGGGCCCTTTGGGGCCCGGCCTAGGGTTAAGGTTAGCCCCCAGGAGGCCGGCAGGCCCGATCCGCCGGGTGTTCTGGCGAGCGGAGGGGCAGGCCAAGGTGAGGGCGCTGGCCAGCGGGAGCGTGAGTCCAAGTGTTTAGGCGTGGGGGGCCTTCGAAGGTTGCTAGGGGCTCGGAAGGCCCTGCCCGTTCTCCCGCCCTGAATGACCGGCGGCTCCCCTAGCGACCCGGTTGGTGGCAGAGTGGAAGGCTGAGTCCAGTGCTGGGGCTAGGGTGTCCCCAATCCCCAGCATTGCAGCACCAGGCCCCTTGGGTCATGCCCCTCGGGGTCGACCTAGAGTTAGTGTTAGGCCCAGGTGGCCGGCAGGCCCTATCTGCCAGCTGTGCGGTGAGCCTAGGGGCTGGCTGAGGTGAGTGCGCTGGCCAGCGGGAGCGTGGGCCCAAACGTTTTGGCCAGGGGGGCCTTCGATGTTCACTGAGGGCTCGGGGGTCCCTGCCCGTTCTCCTGCCCTGAATGACTGGCGGCTCCCCTAGCGGCCCGGGTGGTGGTGGGGCGGCAGGGTGAGTCCAGCGCTAGGGCTCGTGGGTCCCCAACCCCCGGCGTTGTGGCGCCAGGCCCCTTGGGAGGGGCCACTCGGGGGCCGACCTAGGGTTAGGGTTAGTCCCCAGGAGGCCGGCAGACCCGATCTGCCGGCTGTGCGGCGAGTGGAGGGGCGGGCCGAGGGGAGGGAGCTGGAGAGCTGGAGTATGGGCCCAAGCGTTTTGGCGCGGGGGGCCTTCGAAAGTCGCCGGTAGCTCCGTGGGCCCTGCCTGTTCTCCCGCCGTGAATGACCGGGGACGCCCCTAGCGGCCCGGGTTGTGGCGGGGCAGCAGTGTGCTTCCAGCGCTGGGGCTCGGGGGTCCAGAATCCCCGGCGTTGCGGCGCCAGGCCCCTTGGGTGGGACCCCTCGGGGGAAGACCTAGGGTTAGGTTTAGCCCCCAGGAGGCCGAAACGCCCGATATACCAGCTGTGCGGCTAGCGGAGGGGCAGGCCAAGGTGAGGGCGCTGGCCAGCAGGAGCGTGGGCCCAAGCATTTTGGTGTGGGGGCCCTTCGAAGGTGCTGGGTGCTCGGGGATCCCTGCCCGTTCTGCCGCCCTGAATGACTGGCGGCTCCCTTAGAGACCCAGGTGGCGGCGGGGCGGCAGGGTGAGTCTGGCGCTGGGGCTAGAGGGTCCCCAATCCCCAGAGTTCTGGCGCCAGACCCCTTGGGACGTGCCCCTTGGGGTCGACCTAAGGTTAGTGTTAGGCCCCAGGCAGCCGGCAGGCCCTATCTGCTGGCTGTGCGGCGAGCAGAGGGCCCGGGCGAGGTGAGGGCGCTGGTGAGCGGGAGTGTGGGCCTAAGCGTTTTGGCACAGGGGGCCTTCGAATGTCACCAGGGGCCCGGAGGGCCCTGCCCATTTTCCCGCCCTGAATAACCAGCGGCGCCCCTAGCATCCCAGGTGGCGGCGGGGCGGCATGGTGAGTCCGGCGCTGGGGCTAGGGGGTCTCCAGCCCTGGCGTTGGCGACAGGCCCCTAGGGACGTGCCCCTCGGGGTCGACCTGGGTTAGTGTTAGGCCCCAGGCGCAGTCAGGCCCTATCTGCCGGCTGTGTGGCGAGCAGAAGGGGTGTCCTAGGTGAGGGCGATTGCGAGCGGGAGCGTGGACCCAAGCGTTTTTGGCGCGGGAGGCCTTCGAAAGTCCCCGGGGGCTCGGGGGGGCCCTGCACGTTCTCCCGCCCTGAATGACCCACAGCGCCAATAACGGCCCGGGTGGCGGTGGGGCGGAGGGTGAGTCTGGCGCTGGGGCTCGGGGGTCCCCAATCCCCGGCGTTGCGGTGCCAGGCCCCTTGGGAGGGACCCCTCGGGGGCCGACCTAGGGTTAGGATTAGCCCCCAGGAGGCCGGCAGGCAGGATCCACGGGCAGTGTGGCGAGCGAGGGGGCGGGCCGAGGGGAGGGCGCTGGAGAGCGGGAGCGTGGGCCCAAGCGTTTTGGCGCAGGGGGCCTTCGAAGCTCGCCGGGGGCTCGGAGGGCCCTACCCATTCTCTCGCCCTGAATGACCGGCGGCACCCCTATCGGCCCAGGTGGAGGGGGGCTGCAGGGTGAGTCCAGCGCTGGGGTTCAGAGGTTCCCAATCCCCGGCGTTGGGGCGCCAAGCCCCTTGGGATCGGCCCCTCAGGGACCAACCTAGCGTTTGGGTTAGCCCCAAGGAGACTGGCCGGCCGGATCCCCTGGATGTGTGGAGAGCTGAGGGGCGGGCCGAGCTGAGGGCGCTGACGAGTGGGAGCGTGGGCCCAAGCGTTTTGGCGCGGGGGGCTTCAAAGTTCACCTGGGGCTCGGAAGGCCCTGCCCATTCTCCCGCCCTGAATGAGCTGCGGCGCCCCTAGCGGCCTGGGTGGCGGCGGGGCGGCAGGGTGACTCGGGTGCTGGGGCTCCGGTTCACCAATCCCGGGCGTTGCACGCCAGGCCCCTTGGATGGGGCCCCTTGGGGGCTGACCTAGGGTTTCGGTTAGCCCCCAGGAGGCCGGCAGGCCCTATCCGCCAGCTGTGCGGCGTGCAGAGGGGCAGGCCGAGGTGAGGGCGCTGGACAGCGGAGCGTGGGCCCAAGCGTTTTGGCACGGGGCGCCTTCGAAGTTCGCTGGGGATCGGAGGTCCCTGCCTGTTCTCCCGCCCTGAATGACCTGCAGCTCCCCTAGCGACCCGGGTGGCGGGGCGGGGCGGCAGGGTGAGTCCGGAGCTTGGGCTAGGGGTCCCCAATCCCCGGCGTTGTGGCGACAGGCCCCTTGGGACGTGCCCCTCGGGGTCGACCTAGGGTTAGTGTTAGGCTACAGGTGGCCGGCAGGCCCTGTCTGCCGGCTGTGCGGCGAGCGGAGGGGGGTGGCCAAGGTGAGGGCGATGGCAAGCAGGAGCGTGGGCCCAAGCGTTTTGGCGTGGGGGACCTTCGAATTTCACCGGGGCCTTGAGGGCCCTGCCCGTTCCCCGCCCTGAATGACCGGCAGCACCCCTACCTGCCCCAGTTGCGGCGGGGCGGCAATGTGAGCCCAGCGCTGGGGCTCGGGTGTCCCCAATCCCAGGCGTTGCAGCCCAGGCCCCTTGGGAGGGACCCTCAGGGGCCGACCTAGGGTTAGGGTTAGCCCCCAATAGGACGGCAGGCCCGATCCGCCGGCTGTGCGGCGAGCGGAGGGGTGGGCCGAGGTGAGGGCGCTGGCGAGTGGGAGCGTGGGCCCAAGCGTTTTGGCGCGGGGGGCCTTTGAAGGTCTCCGGGAGCTCGGAGGGCCCTCCCCGTTCTCCGGAGCTGAATGACCCGGGGCGCCCCTAGCGGCCCGGGTTGCGGCAGGTGGCAGGGAGAGTCCAGCACTGGGGCTCGGGTGTCCCCAATCCCCTGCGTTGGGGCGCCACTCCCCTTGGGAAGGGCCCCTTGGTGGATGACCTAGGGTTAAGTTTAGCCCCCAAGAGGCCGGCTAGCCCGATCCGCTGGCTGTGTGGCGAGCGGAGCGCAGGCCGAGGTGTGGGCGCTTGCGAGCGGGAGTGTGGGCCCAAGCGTTTTGGCGTGGGGGGCCTTCGAAAGTCCCCGGGGGCTCGGAGCACCCTGCCCGTTCTCCAGCCCTGAGTGACCGGCGGCGCCCCTAACATCCCGTGTGGTGGTTGGGCGGCAGGGTGAGTGCAGCGCTGGGTCTGGGGGGTCCCTAACCCCCAGCGTTGTGGCGCCAGGCCCCTCAGGCGGGGCCCCTCGGAAGCTGACCTAGGGTTAGGGTTAACCCCAGGGGGCCGGCAGGCCCGATCTGCTGGCTGTGCAGCGAGGGGAGGGTTGGACCGAGGTGAGGGAGATGGTGAGCGGGAGCATGGACCCAAGCGTTTTGGCGCGGGGTGCCTTCGAAGGTCGCCGGGGGCTCGGAGCCCCTTGCCCGTTCTCTGGCCCTGAATGACCGGCGGCTCCTCTAGCAGCCTTGGTGGCGGCGGGGCCGCATTTTGAGTCTGGCGCTGGGGCTCAGGGGTCCCCAATCCCCGGCGTTGGGGCGCCAGGCCCCTGGGATGGGCCCCTTGGTGGCTGACCTATTGTTAGGGTTAGACCCCAGGAGGCCGGCGGGCCCGATATGCCGGCTGTGCGGCGAGCGGAGCGGCGGGCCGAGGTGAGTACACTGGCGAGCGGGAGCGTGAGCCCAAGCGTTTTGGTGCGGTGGGCCTTCGAAGGTCACCAGGGGCTCGGAGGGCCCTGCTCCTTCTCCCGCGCTGCATGACCGGCAGCGCCCAAGCGGCCCGAGTGGCAGCGTGGCGACAGGGTGAGTCCGGCGCTGGGGCTTGCAGGACCCCAATCCCCGGCGTTGTGGCGACAGGCCCCTTAGGGACGTGCCCCTCGGAGTCGACCTAGGGTTAGTGTTAGGCCCCAGGCGGCCGGCACTCCCTATCTGCCGGTTGTGCATTGAGCAAAGGGGGTGGCCGAGGTGAGGGCGATTGCGAGCGGGAGCATGGGCAAAAGCGTTTTGGTGCAGGGGGCCTTCGAAAGTCGCCGGGGGCTCGGGGGGCTCTGACCGTTCTCCCGCCATGAATAACCGGCGGCACCCCTAGCGGCCCGGGTGGTGGCGGGGCGGCAGTGTGAGAACGGCGCTAGGGCTCGTGGGTCCCCAATCCCCGGCATTGCAGCGCCAGGCCCCTTGGGAGGGGCCACTCAGGGGCCGATCTAGGGTTAGGGTTAGCCCCCAGGAGTCTGGCAGGCCCGATCCGCTGGCTGTGCAGCGAGCGGAAGGGCGGGCCGAGGTGGGCGCTGGTGAGTGGGAGCATGGGCCGAAGCGTTTTGGCGCGGGTTGCCTTCGAATGTCGCCGGGGGCTCGGAGGGCCCTGCCCGTTTTCCAGACCTGAATGACCGGCGACGCCCCTAGCGGCCTGGGTGGCGGCGGGGCGACAAGTTGAGTCCGGCGCTGGGGCTCAGGGGCCCCAAATCCCCAGCGTTGGGGTGCCAGGCCCCATGGGATGGGCCCCTCGGGGGTCGATCTAGAGTTAGGGTTAGCCCCCAGGAGTCCGGCAGGCCCGATCCGCTGGCTGTGAGGCGAGCAGAGGGGCGGGCCGAGGTGAGGGTGCTGGCCAGCAGGAGCGTGGGCCCAAGTGTTTTGGCGCAAGGGACCCTCGAAAGTCGCGGGGGGCTCCGTGGGCCCTGCACATTCTCCTGCCGTGAATGACCGGTGGCTCCCCTAGCAGCCTGGGTGGCGGCGCAGCGGCAGGGTGAATCCAGCGCTGGGGCTCGGGGGTCACCAATCCCCAGCGTTGCAAGCCAGGCCCCTTGGACGAGGCCCCTTGGGGACCGACATAGAGTTTTTAGTTAGCCCCCAGGAGGCCGGCAGGCCCGATCCGCCAGCTGTGCGGTAAGTGGAGGGGCGTGCCGAGGTGAGGGCGCTGGCCAGCAGGAGCGTGGGCCCAAGCGTTTTGGCTCAGGGGGCCTTCGAAGTTCTCTGGGCGCTCGGGGCTCCCTGCCCGTTCTCCCGCCCTGAATGACCGGCGGCTCCCCTAGAGACCCGGGTCGTGGCGAGGTGGCAGGGTGAGTCCGGCGCTGGGGCTAGGGGGTCCACAATCCCCGGCGTTGCGGCGCCAGGCCCTTTGGGAGGAGCCACCCGGGGGCCGATCTAGGGTTAGGGTTAGCCCCCAGGAGGCTGGCAGGCCCATCCGCCGTCTGTGCAGTGAGCGGAGGGGTGGGCTGAGGTGGACGATGGTGAGCGGTAGCGTGGGCGCAAGCGTTTTGGCGCGGGGGGCCTTCGAATGTTGCCAGGGGCTCGGACGGCCCTGCCCGTTCTCCCGCCTTGAATGACAGGTGGCCCGTAGCGGCCCGGGTGGCGGCGGGCGGCAGGGTGAGTCCGGCGCTGGTGCTTGGGGGTCCCCAATCCCTGGCGTTGCTGCGCAGGCCCCTTTAGAGGGGCCCCTCAGGGGCCTACATGGGTTAGGGTTAGCCTCCTAAGGAGGCCGGCAGGCCCGATCCGCTAGCTGTGTGGCAATCAGAGGCGGAGCTGAGGTGAAGGCGCTGGCGAGCGGGAGCGTGGGCATAAGCGTTTTGGTGCGGTGGGCCTTCGAAGGTCATCGGGGGCTCGGAGGGCCCTGCTCCTTCTCCTGCACTGCATGACCGGCGGCGCCCCTAGCAGCCCGGGTGGTGGCGGGTGGCAGGGTGAGTCTGGGTCTGGGGCTGGGGGGGTCCCCAATCCCCGGCGTTGCGGCTCCAGGCCCCTTGGGACGGTGCCCCTCGGGGTCGACCTGGGTTAGTGTTAGGCCCCAGGCGCAGTCAGGCCCTATCTGCCGGCTGTGTGGCGAGCAGAAGGGGTGTTCTAGGTGAGGGCGATTGCGAGCGGGAGCGTGGGCCCAAGCGTTTTGGCGCGGGAGGCCTTCGAAAGTCCCCGGGGGCTCGGGGGGCCCTGCACGTTCTCCCGCCCTGAATGACCCGCAGCGCCAATAACGGCCCGGGTGGCGGTGGGGCGGAGGGTGAGTCTGGCGCTGGGGCTAGGGGGGTCCCCAATCCCCGGCGTTGCGGCGCCAGGCCCCTTGGGACGTGCCCCTCGGGGTCGACCTAAGGTTAGCGTTAGGCCACAAGCGGCCGGCAGGCCTTATCTGCAGGCTGTGCGGGGATCAGAGGGGCGGGCCGAGGTGAGGGCGCTGGGGAGCGGGAGCATGGGCCCAAGCGTTTTGGCGCGGGGGGCTTCAATGTTAGTCGGGGGCTCGGAAGGCCCTGCCAGTTCTCCCGCCCTGAATGACCGGGGGCGCCCCTAGCAGCCCGGGTTGTGGCGGGGCGGCAGTGTGCGTCCGGCGCTGGGGCTAGAGTGTCCAGAATTCCCGGCGTTGCGGCGCCAAGCCCCTTGGATGGGACCCCTCGGGGGCCGACCTAGGGTTAGGTTTAGCCCCCAGGAGGCTGGCAGGCCCAATCCGCCGGCTGTGCGGCGAGTGGAGGGACAGGCCGAGGTGAGGGCGCTGGCCAGTGGGAGCTTGGGTCCAAGTGTTTTGGCGCGGGGGGCCTTCGAAGGTCGCTGGGGGATCCGGGGTCCCTGCGCGTTCTCCCGCCCTGAATGACCGGCGGCTCCCCTAGTGACCTTCGTTGCAGCGGTGCGGCCAAGTGAGTCCAGCCCTGGGGCTCAGGGGTCCCCAATCCCCGGCGAGCGGCGCCAGGCTCCTTGGGAGGGGCCCGTTGGGGGTCGACCTATGGTTAGTGTTATCCCCCAGGAGGCTGGCAGGCCTGTTCTGCCGGCTATGCGGCAATTGGAGAGGTGGGCCGAGGTGAGGGTTCTGGCCAGCGGGAGCATGGGCCCAAGCATTTTGGTGCGTGGGCCTTCAAAGGTCGCCAGGGGCTCGGAATGCCCTGCCCATTCTCCCGCCCTGAATGACTGGGGGCGCCCCTACGGCCGGGGTGGTGGCGGGGAGGCAGTGTGTCCTGCGCTGGGGCTCATGGGTCCAGAATCCCTGGCGTTGCGGCGCCACTCCCCTTGGGAGGGCCTTTGGGGCCCGACCTAGGGTTAGGGTTAACCCCCAGGGGGCCGGCAGACCCTATCTGCTGGCTTTTCGGCGAGCGGAGGGTAGGGCCGAGGTGAGGGCGCTGGCGACCGGGAGCGTGGGCCCAAGCAATTTGACGCGGGGGGCCTTTGAAGGTCACTAGGGGATCAGGGGTCCCTGCCCATTCTCCCACCATGAATGACCGGCGGCGCCCCTAGCGACCCAGGTGGCGGCGGGCCGGCAGGGTGAGTCCGGCGCTGGGGCTCGGGGGTCCCCAATCCCCGATGTTGTGGAGCCAGGTCCCTTGGAAGGGGCCCCTCAAGGGCCGACCTAGAGTTAGGGTTAGCCCCCAGGAGGCCGGTAAGCCCGATCTCCTGGATGTGCGGCGAGCAGAGGGGCAGGCCGAGTTGAGGGCGCTGAAGTGTGGGAGCGAGGGCCCAAGCGTTTTGGCACGGGGGGCCTTCGAAAGTCGCCAGGGGCTCGGAGTGCCCTGCACGTTCTCCCGCCCTGAATGACCGGCGGCGCCCATAGCGGCCCGGGTGGCGGGGGGCTGCAGGGTGAGTCCAGCGCTGGGGTTCGGAGGTTCCCAATCCCCGGCGTTGCGGTGCCAGGCCCCTTGGGAGAGGCCCCTCAGGGGCCGACCTAGGGTTAGGATTAGCCCCCAGGAGGCCAGCAGGCAGGATCCATGCAGTGTGGCGAGCGCGGGGGGGGGGGGGGGGGGGGAGGGCGGGCCGTGGGGAGGGCCCTGGAGAGCGGGAACGTGGGCCCAAGTGTCTTGGCGCAGGGGGCCTTCGAAGGTCGCCGGGGGCTCGGAGGGCCCTGCATGTTCTCCCGCCCTGAATGACCAGCGGCGCCAATAACGGCCCGGGTGGCAGTGGGGTGGAGGGTGAGTCCACCGCTGGGGCTCGGGGGTCCCCAATTCCCGGGGTTGCGGTGGCAGGCCCCTTGGGAGGGGTCCCTCGGGGGCCGACCTAGGGTTAGAATTAGCCCCCAGGAGGCCGGCAGGCAGGATCCACCAGCGGTGTGGCGAGCGGGGGGAGGGGGCGAGGGGAGGGGCGCTGGAGAGTGGGAGCGTGGGCCCAAGTGTTTTGGCGCAGGGGGCCTTCCAAGCTCGCAGGGGGCTCGGAGGGCCCTACCCGTTCTCCCGCCCTGAATGACCGGCAGCGCCAATAACGGCCTGGGTGGCGGTGGGGTGGAGGGTGAGTCCAGCACTGGGGCTCGGGGGTCCCCAATTCCCGGGGTTGCGGTGGCAGGCCCCTTGGGATGGGCCCTCGGGGACCCACCTAGGGTATGGCTTAGCCTCCAGGAGGCCGTCAGCCCCAATCCCCTGGCTGTGTGGCGCCCATTGGGGCGGGCCGAGGGGAGGGAGCTGGCGAGCGGGACCTTGGGCCAACAGGTTTTGGCGCCGGGGCCTTTGAAAGTCTTCAGGGGCTCATAGGGCCCTGCCCCTTCTCCCGCCTGAATGACCGGCGGCGCCCCTAGCGGCCCGGGTGGCGGGGTGCTGCAGGGTGAGTCCTGCCCAGGGGCTAGGACATCAGGATCCCCAGCGAGGAGGCGCAAGGCCCCTTGGGAGGGGCCCCTCGGGGACCGACCTAGGGTTAGACTTAGCCCCCAGGAGGCCGGCAGGTCCAATCCGCCTGCTGTCTTTCCAGCGGAGGGGCTGGTTGAGGTGAGGGCGCTGACTAGTGGGAACGTGGGCCCAAGCGCTTTTGGGCGGGGGACCATCGAATGTCGGCGGGGGTTCTGAGGGCCCTGCGTGTTCTCCCGCCCTGAATGAGCGGCAGCGCCCCTAGTGGCCCAGGTGGTGGAGGGGCAGCAGTGTTAGTCAGGCCCAGGGGCTCGGGGGTCCCCAATCCCCAGTGTTGCAGCCCCAGACCCCTTGTCAGGGGCCTCTGGGGACTGACCTAGGGTTAGGGTTAACAAGCAGGATGCCGGCAGGCCCGAAATGCCTGCTGTGCGGTGAGTGGAGGGGCGGGCGGAGTGAGGGCGCTGGCGAGCAGGAGCCTGGGCCCAAACATTTTGGCGCGGGGGCCTTCGAAGTTGGCTGGGGGCTCAGAGTGCCCTGCCCGTTCTCCCGCCCTGAATGACCGGCGGGCTCCCTAGCGGCCCACGTGGCGGGGAGCTGCAGGGTGAGTCCGGCGCTGGTTTTCGGATCCCCAATCCCCGACTTTGGGGCGCCAGTCCCCTTGGGTGAGGCCCCTCAGGAGCCCACCTAGAGTTAGGGTTAGCCCCCAGGAGTCCCGCAAGCCCGATCTGCTTATTGTGCGGCGAGTGGAGGGGCAGGCCGATCTGAGGGCGCTGAGTAGTGTGAGCGTGGGCCCAAGCGTTTTGACGCGGGGCGCCTTCGAAAGTTACCAGGGGCTCAGAGTGCCCTGCATGTTCTCCCACCCTGAATGACCAGTGGCTCCCCTAGCGGCCTGGGTGGCGGGGGGCTGCAGGGTGAGTCCAGCGCTGAGGTTCAGAGGTTTCCAGTCCCTGGCATTGCGGTGCCAGGCCCCTTGGGAGGGGCCCCTCGGGGGCCGACCTAGGGTTAGGATTAGCCCCCAGGAGGCTGGCAGGCAGGATCCACCGGTGGTGTGGTGAGCGGGGGGGGGGGGGGGGGGGGGCGGGCCAAGGGGAGGGCGCTGGAGAGCGGGAGCGTGGGCCCAAGTGTTTTGGTGCAGGGGGACTTCGAAGCTCGCTGGGGGCTTGGAGGGCCCTACCCCTTCTTTCGCCTGAATGACTGGGGGCGCCTCTAGCCGCCCGGGTGGCGGGGGGCTGCAGGGTGAGTCGGGTCCTGGGGCTAGGACGTCCAGATCCCTGGCGTGGCGGCGCCAGGCCCCTGGGAGGGCCTTTCTGGGACCGACCTAGGGTTAGGGTTAGCCCCCAGGAGGCTGGCAGGTTGGATCTGCCTGCTGTGTTTCGAGCGGAGGGGCGGGCTGAGGTGAGGGCGCTGACTAGTGGGAACGTGGGCCCATGCGCTTTGGGGCGGGGGGCCATCGAAGGTCGGCGGGGGCCCATTCTCCCGCCCTGAATGAGCAGCAGCGCCCCTAGTGGCCCAGGTGGTTGAGGGGCAGCAGTTAGTCCAGCGCTGGGGCTCGGGGGTCCCCAATCCCCATCGTTGCAGCCCCATGCCCCTTGTCAGGGGCCTCTCGGGGACAGACATATGGTTCGGGTAGCAAGTAGGATGCCGGCAGTCCCGAAATGCCGGCTGTGCGGTGAGCGGAGTGGCTGGCGCAGTGAGGGCGCTGGCAAGCGGGAGCCTGGGCCCAAATGTTTTGGGGCGGGGGGGCCTTCAAAGGTCGCCGGGGGCTCACAGGGCCTTGCCCGTTCTCCCGCCCTGATTGACCTCTGGCACCACTCGCGGCCCGGGTGGCGGCAGGGCAGATAGGTGAGTCCGGCGCTGGGGCTCCAGGGTCCGCAATCCCCGGCGTCCGGCGCCAGGCCCCTTGGGAGTTTCCCATCGGGGGCCGACCTAGGGTTAGGGTTAGCCACCAGGAGGCTGGCTTGCCTGATCCACCGGTGGTGCGGTGAGCTGGGGGGTGGGCCGAGGGGAGGGCGCTGGAGAGCGGGAGCTTGGGCCCAAGCGTTTTGCGCAGGGGGCCTTAGAAGTTCACCGGGGCTCGGAGGGCCCTGCCCATTCTCCCGCCATGAATGACCAGCGGACCACTAGCAGTCCAGGTGGCGAGGGGCTGCAGGTTGAGTCCGGCCCTGGGGTAGGACGTCCACGATTCCCAGCGTGGCAGCGCAAGGCCCCTTGGGAGGCCCAGGTGGCGGGGGGGCTGCAGGGCGGTTCCAGTGCTGGGTCTGGGGGTTACCAATCCCCAGCGTTGGGGCGCCAGGCCTCTTGGGACCGGCCCCTCAAGAGCCCACCTAGAGTTAGGGTTAGCCCCCAGGAGGCCGGCAAGCCTGATCTGCTGGATGTGCGGCGTTCGGAGGGGCATGCGGAGCTGAGGGAGCTGAGGAGTGGGACCGTGGGCCCAAGCGTTTTGGCGCGGGGGGCCTTCGAAAGTCGCAAGGGGCTCGGAGTGCCCTGCACGTTCTCCCGCCCTGAATGACTGGCGGCGCCAATAACAGCACGGGTGGCGGTGGGCAAAGGGTGAGTCCGGCGCTGGGGCTCGGGGGTCCCCAATCCCTGGCGTTGCGGTGCCAGGCCCCTTGGAAGGGCGCCTCGGGGGGCCGACCTAGGGTTAGGATTGCCCACAGGAGGCAGGCAGGCAGGATCCACCAGTGGTGTGGCGAGCGGGGGTGGGGGGGGGGGCGAGGGAAGGGCGCTGTAGAGCGGGAGTGTGGGCCCAAGTGTTTTGGCGCAGGGGGCCTTTGAAGCTCGCTGGGGGCTTGGAGGGCCCTACCCCTTCTCCCGCCCTGAATGTCGGGCGGCTCCCCTAGCGGGCCCGGGTGGTGGGGGGCTGCAGGGTGAGTCCAGCGCTGGGGTTTGGAGGTTCCCAATCAGGGACCTCAGGGACCCACCTAGGGTTTGGGTTAGCCCCCAGGAGGCCGTCAGGTCCAATCCCCTGGCTGTGTGGTGCGCATTGGGGCAGGCCGAGGGGAGGGAGCTGGCGAGTGGGACCGTGGGCCCACAGGTTTTATCTTGGGGGCCTTCCAAGGTCGTCTGGGTGAGTCCAGCCTGGGGCTAGGACATCTGCGATCCCAGGCTTGGTGTCACAAGGCCCCTTGGGAGGGGCCCCTCGGGGACCGAACTAGGTTTAGGGTAGCAAGCAGGATGCTGGCAGGCTGAAATGCCAGCTGTGCGGTGAGCGGAGTGGCTGGCGCAGTGAGGGCACTGGCGAGCGGGACCCTGGGCCCCAAACGTTTTGGCGCGGGGGGCCTTCGAAGGTCACCAGGGGCTCAGAGGGCCCTGCCCGTTCTCCCGCCCTGATTGACCTACGGCACCACTCGCGACCCAGGTGGCGGCAGGGCAGGAAGGTGAGTCCGGCGCTGGGGCTCAAGGGTCTGCAATCCCCGGCGTCCAGCGCCAGGCCCCTTGGGAGTTGCCCATCGGGGGCCGACCTAGGGTTAGGTTTAGCCCCCAGGAGGCTGGCAGGCCCGATCCACCAACTGTGCAGGGAGCGGTGGGGGCGGGCCGAGGGGGAGGGCGCTGGAGAGCGGGAGGGTAGGCCCAAGCGTTTTTGCGCAGGGGGCCATCGAATGTGGCCTGGGGCTCAGAGGGCCCTGCCCCTTCTCCCGCCTGAATGAACGGCGGCGCCCCTAGCGGCCCTGGTGGAGGGGAGCTGCAGGGTGAGTCCCGCTCTGGGGCTAGGATGTCCAGGATAACTGGAGTGGCAGCGCAAGTCCACTTGGGAGGGGCCCTTCGGGGACCGACCTAGGGTTAGGGTTAGCCCCCAGGAGTCGGCAGGTCTGATCCGCCTGCTGTGTGTTCGAGCGGAGGGGCAGGTTGAGGTGAGGGCGTTGACTAGTGGGGAAAATGGGCCCAAGCGCTTTTGGGTGGGGGCCTTCGAAGGTCCTTGGGGGCTTATGAGGGCCCTGCTCCTTCTCCCGCCCTGAATGAGCGGCAGCGCCCCTAGTGGCCCAGGTGGTGGAGGGGCAGCAATGTTAGTCTGGCCCTGGGGCTAGTGGGTCCCCAGTCCCCAGCGTTGCAGCCCCAGGCCCCTTGTAAGGGGCCTCTGGGGGACTGACCTAGGGTTAGGGTTAGCAAGCAGGATGCCGGCAGGCCCGAAATGCCAGCTCTGTGGCGAGTGGAGGGGCGAGCGGAGTGAGGGGCACTGGGGAGCGGGAAGGTGGGCCCAAACATTTTGGCGCGGGGGGCCTTTGAATGTCGCCTGGAGCTCAGAGGGCCCTGCCCTTTCTCCCGCACTGAACGACCGGCGGGCCCCCTGGCAACCCAGGTGGTGGGGGGCTGCAGGGGTGAGTCCGGCGCTGGGTCTCGGGTCCCCAATCCCCGGCATTGGGGCGCCAGGCCCCTTGGGAGGGGACCCTCAGGAGCCCACCTAGAGTTAGGGTTAGCTCCCAGCAGTCCTGCAAGCCCTATCTGCTGGCTGTGCAGCGAGGGGAGGGGCAGGCCGAGCTGACGGCGCTAAGGAGTGGGAGCGTGGCCCAAGCGTTTTGGCGCGGGGGGGGCCTTCGAAAGAAGTCGGGGGCTCGGAGTGCCCTGCACGTTCTCCCACTCTGAATGACCGGCGGAGCCAATAACGGCCTGGGTGGCGGTGGGGCAGAGAGTGAGTCCAGAGCTGGGGTTCGGGGGTCCCAATCCCCAGCGTGTGCAGTGCCAGACCCCTTGGGAGGGGCCCCTTGGGGGGCCGAACTAGGGTTAGGATTAGCCCCCAGGAGGCCGGCAGGCAGGATCCACTGGAGGTGTCGTGGAGCGGGGGGGGGGGGGGGCGGAGGGGAGGGCGCTGGAGCAGCGGAGTGTGGGCCCAAGTGTTTTGGCGCAGGGGGCCTTCGAAGCTCCCTGGGGGCTCGGAGGGCCCTACCCGTTCTCCCCCCCCTGAATGACAGGCGGCGCTCCTAGCAGCCCGGTTGGCGGGGGGGGCGGCAGGGTGAGTCCAGCGCTGGGGTTTGGAGGTTCCCAATCCCTGGCTTTGTGGCGCCAAGCCCCTTGGGATGGGCCCCTGGGGGACCCACCTAGGGCTTGGGTTAGCCCCCAGGAGGCCGTCAGGCCCAATCCCCTGGCTGTGTGGCTCAAGGTGGGGTGGGCCGAGGGGGAGCGAGCTGGCGATCGGGACTGGTGGGCCCACAGGATTTTGCGCGGGGGGCCTTCGAAGTAGGTCGGGGGCTCGGAGGGCCCTGCCCCTTCTCCCGCCTGAATGACCGGTGGGCGCCCCTAGCAGCCCGGGTGCCAGGGGGCTGCAGGGTGAGTGCGGCCCTGGGGCTACGACGTCCAGGATCCCCAGCATGGCGGCGCAAGACCCCTTGGGAGGGGCCCCTCGGGGACCGCCCTATGGTTAAGGTTACCCCCAGGTGGCCAACAGGTCAGGTCCGCCTGCTGTCTTTGGAGAGGAGGGGCCGGTTGAGGTGAGGGCGCTGACTAGTGGGAACGTGGGCCCAAGCGCTTTGGGGCGGGGGGGCCATCGAAGTTCGGCGGGGGCTCAGAGGGCCCTGCCCCTTTTCCAGCCCAAAATGAGCGGCAGCGCCCCTAGTGCCCAGGTGGTGGAGGGGCAGCAGTGTTAGTCTTGCCCTGGGGCTCGGGGGGTCCCCAATGCCCGGAGTTGCGGGTGCCAGGACCCTTGGGAGGGGCCCCTCAGGGGCCCACCGAGGGTTAGGATTAGCCCCCAGGACGCCAGCAGGCAGGATCCACCGGCGGTGTGTGGCGACTGGGGGGGGGGCGAGGGGAGGGCGCTGGAGAGGGGGAGCTGTGGGCCCAAGTGTTTTGGCACACGGGGCCTTCGAAGCTCGCCGGGGGCTCGGAGGGCCCTACCCGTTCTCCCGCCCTGAATGACCGGTGGCGCCCCTACGGCCCAGGTGGCCGTGGGCTGCAGGGTGAGTCCAGTGTTGGGGTTCGGGTGGTTCCCAATCCCCGCGTTAGGGCACCAGGTCCCTGGATGGGGCCCCCCAGGAGCCCACCTAGAGTTCGGGTTAGCCCCCAGGAGTCCGGCAAGCCGGATCTGCTGGATGTGCAGCGAGCGGAGGGGCAGGCCGACCTGAGGGCACTGAGGAGTGGGAACGTGGGCCCAAGCGCTTTGGGGCGGGGGGCCATCGAAGGTCCGCGGGGGCTCGGAGGGCCCTGCCCCTTCTCCAGCCCCGAATGAGAGACAGCGCCCCTAGTGGCCCAGGTGGTGGACGGCAGCAGTGTGAGTCTGGCCCTGGGGCTCGGGGGTCCCCAATCCCCAGCGTTGCAGCCCCAGGCCCCTTGTCAGGGACCTCTCGGGGACTGACCTAGGGTTAGGGTTAGCAAGAAGAATGCCGGCAGGCCCGAAATGCCCGCTGTGCGGCGAGTGGAGGGGCCGGCGGAGTGAGGGCGCTGGCGAGCTGGAGCCTGGGCCCAAACATTTTGGAGCGGGGGGGGGGGGGGGGGGTCTTCGAAGGTTGCCTGGGGCACAGAGGGCCCTGTCTGTTCTCACGCCCTGATTGACCGGCGGGCCCCCCTAGCGGCCCAAGTGGCGGGGGGCTGCAGGGTGAGTCTGGCACTGGGTCTCGGGTCCCCAATCCCTGGCGTTGGGGCGCCAGGCCCTTTGGGAGGGGCCCCTCAGGAGCACACCTAGACTTAGTGTTAGCCCCCAGGAGGCCGGCAAGCCCTATCTGCTGGATGTGCGGCGAGCGGAGGGGCAGGCCGAGCTGACGGCGCTGAGGAGTGGGAGCGTGGGCCCAAGCGTTTTGGTGCGGGGGGCCTTCGAAAGTCGTCAGGGGCTCGGAGTGCCCTGCACGTTCTCCTGCTCTGAATGACCGGCGGCGCCAATAATGGCCTGGGTGGCGGGTGGGGCGGAGGGTGAGTCCAGCGCTGGGGTTCGGGGGTCCCAATCCCCAGCGTTGCAGTGCCAGACCCCTTGGGAGGGGCCCCTTGGGGGCCAAACTAGGGTTAGGATTAGCCCCCAGGAGGCCAGCAGGCAAGATCCCCAGGCGGTGTGGTGAGCAGGGGGGGGGGGGGCGGGCCTAGGGGAGGGCGCTGGAGAGCGGGAGCGTGGGCCCAAGTGTTTTGGCGCAGGGGGGCCTTCGAAGCTCCCCGGGGGCTCGGAGGGCCCTACCCGTTCTCCCCCCCTGAACGACCGGCGGCGCTCCTAGTGGCCCGGGTGGCAGGGGGGCTGCAGGGTGAGTCCAGCGGTGGGGTTTGTAGGTTCCCAATCCCCCGGCACTGGGGCGCCAAGCCCCTTGGGATGGGCCCCTCGGGGACTCACCTAGGGTTTGGGTTAGCCCCCCAGGAGGCCGTCAGGCCCAATCCCCTGGCTGTGTGGCTCGCGGTGGGGCGGGCCCGAGGGGAGGGACCTGGTGAGCGGGACCGTGGGCCCACAGGTTTTGACGCGGGGGCCTTCGAAGGAGGTCGTGGGCTCGGAGGGCCCTGCCCCTTCTCCCGCCTGAATGACCGGCGGCGCCCCTAGCAGCCCGGGTGCCAGGGGGCTGCAGGGTGATTCCGGCCCTGGGGCTACGATGTCCAGGATCCCCAGCATGGCGGCGCAAGACCCCTTGGAAGGGGCCCTTCGGGGACCGCCCTAGTGTTAAGGTTACCCCCAGGTGTCCAGCAGGTCCGATCCGCCTGCTGTCTTTCGAGCGGAGGGGCCGGTTGAGGTGAGGGCGCTGATTAGTGGGAACGTGGGCCCAAGCGCTTTGGGGCGGGGGGCCATCGAAGTTCGGCGGGGGCTCAGAGGGCCCCTGCCCGTTTTCCAGCCCTGAGTGAGCGGCAGCGCCCCTAGTGGCCCAGATGGTGGAGGGGCAGCAGTGTTAGTCTGGCCCTGGGGCTCGGGGATCCCCAATCCCCAGTGTTGCAGCCCCAGGCCCCTTGTCAGGGGCCTCTGGGGGACTGACCTAGGGTCAGGGTTAGCAAGCAGGTTGCCAGCAGGCCCGAAATGCCAGCTGTGAGCGAGTGGAGCGGCGGGCCGAATGAGGGCGCTGGCGAGCGGGAGCCTGGGCCCAAACATTTGGTGGGGGGGCCTTCGAAGGTAGCCGGGAGCTCAGAAGGCCCTGCCCGTTCTCCCGCTCTGTATGACCGGTGGGCCCCGTAGTGGCCCAGATGGCAGGGGGCTGCAGGGTTAGTCCGGCGCTGGGTCTCGGGTCCCCAATCTCCGGCGCTGAGGCGCCAGGCCCCTTGGGTGGGGCCCCTCAGGAGCCCACCTAGAGTTAGTGTTAGCCCCTGGGAGGCCGGCAAGCCCGACCTGCTGGATGTGCGGCGAGCAGAGGGGTAGGCCGAGCTGAGGGCGGTGAGGAGTATGAGCGTGGACCCAACCGTTTTGGCGCGGGGGCCTTCGAAGGTCATCAGGGGCTAGGAGGGCCCTGCTCCTTCTCCCGGCTGAATGACCGGCGACGCTCCTAGCGGCCGGAGTGGCGGGGGGCTGCAGGGTGATTCCACCGCTGGGGTTCAGTGGTTCCCAATCCCCGGCGTTGGGTCGCCAAGCCCCTTGGGAGGGGCCCCTCGGGGGCCGACCTAGGGTTAGGGTTAGCCCCAAGGAGGCCGGCAGGCCCGGTCCGCTGGCTGTGCGGTGAGCGGAGGGTCGGGCCCAGGTGAGGGCGCTGGCGAGCGGGGAGCGTGAGCCCAAGCGTTTTGGTCCGGCGGGCCTTCAAAGGTCGCCGGGGACTCGGAAGGCCCTGTCCATTCTCCCGCCCTGAATGAGGACAGTGCCCCTAGGGGCCGGGGTCGCGGCGGGGCGGCAGGCTGAGTCTGGCGCTGGTGCTTGGGGGTCCCCAATCCCCAGCATGGCGGCGCCAGGCACTTGGGAGTGGTCCCTCGGGGGCCGACCTAGGGTGAGGGTTAGCCCCCAGGAGGCTGACAGGTCCGATCCACCGGCTGTGCGGCGAGCGGAGGGTCGGGCCGAAGTGAGGGTGCTGGTGAGCGGGGAGCATGAGCCCAAGAATTTTGGCGTGGGGGGCCATCGAAGGTCGCCGAGGGCTCGGAGGGCCCTGCCCCTTCTCCCGCCCTGAATGACCGGCGGGGTCCCTAGCGTCTTGGGTGGCGGAAGGCGGCAGGTTGTGGCAGCCCTGGGCCTCCCAGGTCCTCAATCCCCGGCCTTGCGACGCCAGGCCCCTTGGGAGGGGCCCCTCGTGGGACGAGTAGGGTTAGGGTTAGCCCCCAGGAGGCCGGTAGGCCCGATCCGCCCACCGTGCGGCGAGCAGAGGGGCGGGCCGAGGTCAGGGCATTGGCAAGCGAGAGCGTGGGCCCAAGCGTTCTGGCGCGGGGGGCTTCAAAGGTCGCCCGGCGCTCAGAGGGCCCTGCCCGTTTTCCCGCCCTGAATGACCAGAGGCGCCCCTAACGGCCCATGTGGCGGCGGGGCGGCAGGATGAGTCCAGCTCTGGGTCTAGGGGGTCGCCTATCCTCGGCATTGGGGCTCTAAGCCCTTTGGAGGGGCCCCTCGGGGGCCGACCTAGGGTTACGTTTAGCCTCAAGGAGGCGGGCAGGCCCGATACTCTGCCTGTGCGGGGAGCGGAGGGGTGGGCCAAGGAGAGGGCGCTGGTGAGCAGGAGTGTGGGTCCAAGCGTTTTGGCACGGGGGCCTTCGAAGGTCGATGGGGGCTTGGAGGGCTCTGCCTGTTCTCCCTCCCTGAACGACCGGCGGCGCCCTTATAGGCCCGGGTGGCGGCGGGGCGGCAGGTTGAGTCCAGTGCTGGGGCTCGGGTGTCCCCAGTTCCCGGCTTTGCGGCACCAGGCCCCTTGGGATGGGCCCCTCGGGGGCCGACCTAGGGTTAGGTTTAGCCCCCAGGAGGCCGCTGGACCCAGTCCGCCGTCTGTGCGGGGAGCGAAGGGGCGGGCCGAGGTGAGGGTGCCGGCGAGCGGGAGCATGGGCCCAAGCGTTTTCGCATCGGGGGCCTTCTAAGGTCACTGGGGGCTCATAGGGCCCTGTCCGTTCTTCCGCCCTGAATGACCGGCGGTGCCCCTAGCGGCCAGGGTGGCGGCGGGGCGTCAAGGCAAGTCCGGAGCTGGGGCTTGGGGTTCCCCAATCCCCAGCGTGGCAGCGCCAGGCCCCTTGGGAAGGGCTCCTCGGAGGCTGAGGTACAGTTAGGGTTAGCCCCCAGGATGCCGGGAGGCCCGATCCACTGGCTGTGCGGCGAGTGGAGGGGCGGGCCGAGGTGAGGGCGCTGGCGAGTCAGAGTGTGGGCCCGAGCGTTTTGGCGCGGAGGGCATTCGAATATCACCGGGGGCTCAGAGGGCCCTTCCCGATCTCCCGCACTGAATGACCGGCGGAGCCCCTAGCGGCCCGTGTGGCGTCGGGCGGCAGGGTGAGTCCCGCGCTGGGGCTAGGGGGTCCCCAGTCCCCAGCATTGTGGCGCCAGGCCCCTTGGGAGCAGCCCTTCAGAGGCCGACCTAGGGTTAGGGTTAGACTCCAGAAGGCCTGCAGGCCCGGTCCGCCGGCTGTGCGGCGAGCAGAGGGACGGGCCGAGGTGAGGGCGCTGGACAGCGGGAGCGTGGGCCCAAGCGTTTTGGCGCGGGGGGCATTCGAATGTCGCCGGGGGCTCAGAGTGCCCTGCGGTTCTCCCGCCCTGAATGACCGGTGGCGCCGCTAGAGGCCTGTGTAGCGGTGGGGCGGCAGGTGAGTCCGTCGTCGGGGCTCGGGGGTCCCCAATCCCCGGCGCTGTGGCTCCAGGCCCCTTGGGAGGTGCCCCTCGGGTGCCGACCTAGGGTTAAGGTTAGCCCCCGGGAGGTTGGCAGGGCAGATCCGCGGGCTGTGCGGCGAGCGGAGGGGCGGGCCGAGGTGAGGGTGCTGGCGAACGGGAGCGTGGGCCCAAGCGTTTTGCCTCGGGGGGCCTTGGAAGTTCGACGGAGGCTCGGAGGGCCCTGCCAGTTCTCCCGCCCTGAATGACCGGCGGCTCCCCTAGCGGCAATGGGTTGCTGCGGGGCGGCAGGGTGAATCTGGCGCTGAGGCTCGAGGGTCCCCATCCCTGGCGTTGTGGCGCCAGGTCCCTTAGGAGGGGCCCCTCAGGGCAAACCTAGGGTTAGGGTTAGCCCCCAGGAGGCCGGCAGGCCCGGTCCGCCGGCTGTGCGGTGAGCGGGGGGTCGGGCCGGGGTGAGGGAGCTGGCGATCGGGAGTGTGGGCCCAAGCGTTTTGGCACAGGGGGGGCCTTCAAAGGTCGGAGGGGGCTTGGAGGGCCCTACGTGTTCTCCCGACCTGAATGACCATCGGCGCCCCTAGCCGCCCAGGTGGTGGCCGGGTGGCAGGGTGAGTCCGGCGCTGGGGATCAGGGGTCCCCAGTCCCCGGCGTTGCAGCGCAAGGCCGCATGGGAGGGGGCCCTTGGGGGGAGACCTAGGTTTAGGGTTAGCCCCCAGGAGGCCGGCAGGCCCGGTCCGCTGGCTGTGCGGCGAGTGGAGTGCCGGGCCGAGGTGAGGGCGCTGGCGAGCAGGAGCACGGGCCCAAGCCTTTTGGCGCTGGGGGGGCCTTCAAATGTCGCCAGGGGCTTGGAGGGCCCTGCCCGTTTTCCCACCCTGAATGCCCGGCAGCGCACCTACTGGCTCGGGTGGCGCCGGGGCAGCAGGGTGAGTCCAGCGCTGGGATTCTGGGGTGCTCATGGAAGCTGCAGGATGGACAGAGCCTCAACCGGCGGCTTTGGCACTGGGCATAGCCCCTCCACACCACTCAGGCTCCTCCAGCAGTGACCCCCTGCCGCTGCCAGCGCCAATTCTTGATAACCCTCCAGTTCAGTTGTTGTGACAGCAGTGCCTACGCTTCCTGCTGCAGACACAAGTGAGGAGAAGGGAGAGATCCCTCTCCTCGCACGAAGTCCCTTGACGGGGAGTCCACTTGATCAGAAGCTCTCCATCTGGGAGCCCTGCAAAGGACAGGAATGCTGTGACCCTCCGCCTTCCCCAAGGAGCTTTGGTGTGGGGAGCACCGCAGAAGTCTACAGAACTTGGCGCACAACAGCATCACACCTCCACGCCTACAGATGCGGGCGGCCATTTTTATTCTCACCCTCTCAAGAGGCGGGGAAAGGCCTCTGGGAACGCAAGGCACACAGAGCAACCAGCTGACCCTGAGCCCCACCTGGCCCCCTGGCAAGGGGCAGTGCATCCCCGTCCAGGCAAAAACACCTGAGAATCAGCGCACTGGGCCCCTGCCCCCCGAAAACGAGGTGAAAGAACAAGTGAACAGCAAGTTTACAGACCAAAGAGGACGGCCAAACTCAAGCCCTAGGGGAAAATAGCACCTAGAACTAGAGGCTTTTTCTCATGACTCATTTCTCTCTCCATTCCAAATTTTCCATTTCGTTTTTTTTCTTTTTTCCCTTTCCAACTACATTTTTTTTAATTTTAGCAACTCTTCATTTTTCAATCTTTTCTTTTTTTTTTTTTGGATTTTTAAAAAAGATTTTATTTATTTATTTATTTGACAGAGAGAGAGAGAGAGAGTGCAAGCACATAAGAAGGGGGAGAGGCAGGCAGAGGGACAAGCAGACTTCATTTTTCAATCTTTTCTTAACTTTCATTTTTTACATTGACATTTTATACATATATTCTTCATTTTTGGATTGCTTTCGCTATATTCAATTTGATTTCTGTGTATATATGAGTTTGGCTTTCTTTACAATTTTGGGATTTAGTGACTTCCAACACACAGACCAAAAGACACTCGGGACCATGTGGCTCACCCTGTTTTGCCCACACTGTGAGATCCTAATCTCTCTCTCCCCCATCCATTCTTCTCTGGGAAAAGTGACTAGAGGGAGGGATTCACAGCAAAAAAAAAAGAGCCAGAGGTAACACTCTCTGCCACTGATCTAATGCATAGGGTTTTAAGTAAGAAGTCACAGCTGGAACTCAGGATGACAATTACAAAGTTGCTAGCTGGGCTTGAAAAAAGTATAAATGACACAAGAGACTCTCATAGTGCAGAAATGAAATCGAATCAGGCCCAAATTCCAAAGGCTCTAACTGAGATGCAGTCTACATTGGATGTGCATGCTCTAACGGCTAGGGTCAATGAGGAGAAGACAGAGTCAGTGACACCAAAGACAAGCTGATGGAAAGGAAGGAAGCTGAGGAAAAGAGAGAAAGCCAATGAATGGACCATGGGTGGAGGAATCAAAAAATCAGTGATGCCACAAAAGGAAACAATATTGGAATTACTTCTGGCCCCGAGGGAGAAGACACAGAGGGACAGAAGATCTATCTGTGTAGATCATAGCTGAGAACTTCCCTAATCTGGTAGGGAAACAGGAATTCAAGTCCAAGAGGTAGAGAGGACTCTTCCCCAAATCCATAAGAATAGAGGAACACCCTAACATATACTAGTGACGTTTGCAATTTCAGACAGAAAGAGAAAATCCTGAAAGCAGTTTGATACAAGAGGGTCTTCAC
This sequence comes from Ursus arctos, assembly GCF_023065955.2. Classification (NCBI taxonomy): domain Eukaryota; kingdom Metazoa; phylum Chordata; class Mammalia; order Carnivora; family Ursidae; genus Ursus; species Ursus arctos. The sequence continues at coordinate 2,047,665 of NW_026623067.1, read as the reverse complement.
CAACAGGGGTAAGCACGTTAGACTAGCCACATACCTATCCACAGAGTCCTGGCACACCAGAAAGGGCTGGTGTGATCGAGTCATGGTACTAAGTGAGAAAAACATGCAGCCAGAACGCTTTACACAGCAAGGAGTCATTCCGAATAGGAGCAGAGATAAAGAGCTTCCAGGACAGAAAGAAACTCAAAGGATTTGGCCGCTAAACCACCCTGCAAGAATAGGAAGGGGGATCCTGTAAGTGAAGAGAGACTCCAAGAGTAACACAGACCAGAAAGAAACAGAAACCATCTACAGAATTAGGGACGTGACAGGTAATGCAATGGACTCATCTCCATCTGCTTTTTAGATTTTTTCTTTATCATTGGTCTTAAGCAATTTTATTGGGATGTAGGTTGATAAGGAGGTTTTCTTTCATGATCCTTATGTTTGGGGTTTTTGTTGCCTGGATTCCTGAATTCTTGAATCTATGGGTGTAGAGGGTGCATACAATTCAGATAACAATCAGAATTACTTCTTCAAACAGTTTTTTTCTGTACCTCAGCCAATTTCGTATCTACCAGGCCACTTGAAATTGCTACAAAGCTCACACATACTCTAGTGTTTGTGTGCAGGGCGTGGTTTGCACCCTTCCTTTTCTCTGCTTTATTCTGGACAACTGCTATGATCATATATTCAAGTTCTCTCTCTCTCTGTGTCTCTCGCTCTCTTTTTGCTATTTAGTGTCTAACGGGAAAGAAAGCCCATCTACTACATTTTTCACCTTAGACGTGCCACTGTTCAGCTCCAGAAGTTGGGTTTTCCTTGTTTTCATATTTTCTATATCCCTGTTTCACTTCATCCTTTGTGTACATTCTTACGTATATAAAACGTCTTTCTAACAGTTGTTTGAATGTCCATGTGCAATACTTCCATCGTCTTTTTCATTTCTGGGTAGGTTTCTATTGTTTAATCTTTCTCCTCAGTACGAGGTGAACTCTTCTCCTTCTTTGCATCCTGGTAATCTTTTGTTGGAAGGCAGGTATTGTGAATTTTAATTGTTAGATATTAACTATGGCTTATATTTCTACACATACTCTTGAGGATTGTTCTGATGGTGAGGTAGGTTCCTGGAAGACGATTTTATCCTTCCAGACTAGCTTTCCAAAGGTTTGTTAGGTGGTATCACAGTAGTCTTCAATGTATTTTGCTATTGTTCTGTTGGTATTCTGAGCTCTCTTTGCAATGTCCCACAAATTACGAGGTTTTCCACTCTGCCTGCTGCTGGTAGCACAGACTTTTCCTGATTGTGTGTGAAGGCTAGTGACATTTTCCTCTCTGCTTCCCCTGGGCTATGATTTTCCCCACACCACATAGGTTCCTCACACACGTGCCCTATTGAGGAATTCTATGAAAACTCAAAAGTGATCCTAGATGGCTTTCTGAGGTCCTCTTTCTCTGTGCAGCTCTCCTCAGTATTCTCTACTGTAAACCACAGCTATATTGACTTCTCCAAACTTCCATCTTTCTGTCTCCAACTCATGGAAATGGCTGAGCTTCGCCTGTATTCTTCATCCCTGACCCGTAGACTAGAAATGAAATCTCTTTAGGCAGTAAGTTAGGGAAATACAGAGTCCCCCATGTTTGTCTTCCCTCTTGCACTAGTCACTTCCCTGCATTGCCTGGAAATATATCGAAAGTGTTCTTTTGCCAGGGCGCCTGGGTGGCTCAGTTGCTTAAGCCTCCGACTCGTGATCTGGACTCAGGTCACGAGCTCAGGGTCTTGGGATCAAGACCAGCACTGGGCATCACACTCAGCACAGAGTCGGCTTGAGATTCTGTCTCCCCTCTCCCTCTATCCTCCCCACCCCCACACTCTGTCTCTCAAACCAACACGGAAAATCTTGCAAATGAAATAAAATCAGTTACGTAACAGGCAGCCTCTGCAACGAGGGGAAGACCCCAGCAGGGTCCGTGCCTTGCCCAGAATCACAGACTGGTAAGAAGGCAGAACCAGGCCTGAACCCAGCTCTCCGAGTGTCCTCAATGTTGGGGCCCTGGCTGAACCTAGCTACTCACTGGGAGCTCGGGAAGAGGTTGTGTTTTGGAACTGGCTGCAGACCTGGAGGTGGTATGGGGGTGAGAAGAAACATCGACATCCCAGGCAGGAAGCTTCCCAGCACGTACCTGTCTGAGGAGGAGCCCAGGCCAGGGCAACCCACTGACGGCACCCCTGCCCGCATGACACCCAGAGGAAAGGAGGGATGGCTCGTGACACACGACTGGCAGCGTCTAGGGGTAAGGGTGGGCTCAGCGCCTCTAAGCCAAGGCTCCAATGCCTTCTGCAGGATTGGCCTTGGTAATCAGAAAGCCTAAGACCTGGGAAAGCTATTTCCCATCCACCCCTAGGTGGGACTGTCATCTTCTGGGCCTGCACAATAGGAGTATTGGGGCACACACATGTGCACAGTTACACACACAACACAATAGGGACTGTGGGTGGGATCGGAGGAGCTGCAGAATCAGAGGTGAGAAAGGAAGAAAATGTGGTGGCAGTTATTCCCTGCATACGACACCACTCCCCCAATTTCTTAGATGGTATCCCACCTATGCCTGTGGACTTCTGCAAGAAGTACATGCTGGAATAATCCCTATCGCACAGGAAGACATAGACCATCCCTGACAGGCACAACGGCTTCTCCAGGATCCAAAACAGGGAAGATGGAGACTTGCATCAGAGCCCGGGTTGTTTCTAAGCTGGGGCCCTGGCTGCACCCAGACCTTCCCTGGGGACTGTGGAGAGGGGTGTGTTGGTGTCACTGGGTACGCATGTGGCATGGCATGCAGAAAGGGGATGAGCAGTCGGCAGCCCAGAGCACTGTTTGTGTAGGTGCTTGTCCAGGTGTGGACTCAGGGAGGGGATCCCAGGAAGTGAAGTCACTTCCCTGATAACTGACCCCAACAGAACTTGGAACCCCGGTCACCAGGCAACCACATTGTAGTGCAGTCCCATATCAGGCTCACTTGGCTGGAGACAGTCGATAGTGAAAGATGTTCTCTTGCTGCGTGCCCATTGTCCGGGGCTCTGGCTTCCAGAAACCCTGAGGTGAGGGACTTTTCACATGCTGCAGACACTGGCTCAACCCGCGCCCCCGACGCCGCAGGGCCTTTGCCAGGAGGGGCCGGAAGGTAATACCGAGTGACCTAGGCCAGGCCACGCCACCTCTCCGAGCCATCCCTGGGCAGCCCCATTCCCCCAGTTTCAGGGAAAAAGGGGTATGTGGGGGAGGTCCCGCCCTGGGCTGGAGGAGGTTGCAGGGCAGTGGATACCCTGGGGATGCCTTCATGTTCACACCGATGCCACGGTGGGCAGGGTGGAAAGAGGATTCCTGAGGTGCCTCTCACCAGGGCCAGAGTGAATCCAAGGCCCTTGAGCTGGGTCACTTTTCTCTCCATGGTGGGGCTGCGTGCATCCTGGCGTGTGGTGTGTCTGCAAGGGTGTCCCCTGGGTCTGAGGATCAGCAAAGGCAGCCAGACAGACCTCTGAGGCCTCCAGCCTGGCTGCCGGGCACTGTCTTTACAGAGCTCCACATGGGAGACAGGGCAGGAGCTGAACGATGGGATCCCCTGCCCCACCTCCTTGAAGGACAGGAAGGAGTCCCCTACTGCCAACAAAGTCCAGCGCTGTCTCAGGGTGAGCGCAGGTGCCACAGGGACCCAGCACCCAGGGCACCGATGTGGCACAAAGGGACCCAGATCCCAGAAACCAGCCTCTGGGCTCCTCTGGGCTCCCTCCTAGACTCCTGCTCCCATGTGAACCTGGATCCCCATCTCCTCCCCAAAACTGCCCTCAGGGCCCTGCCAATGGCCTTGGCCCGATGCACAGTCCCTATCCACATATCTGTATGAATATCAGAAAAGTGACCTTAAACCACCTCTCATCCCTTGCTCGAGATCCTGGTGAGCTGGGAGACTTTTCCCCAAAGGGGCATGGGGCTCATGATACTATGCCTATTGCTCTGCCCTTTGGTTGTGAAGGAACACATCCCTGGGGCCCCTCCAGGGTCTGGAGCAGGCGCCTCCTTGTGCTGCACAACATTCCAGAAGGCCCATCAGTTACCGCAGCCATTGAGCCCCTCACAGATGCAGGACGTTCATGTGATTCCCTTCTGTTGCCAACTCACAGTGCTGCAAGGAACATTATTACAAAGTAATAATAGTAATATGAATAATAAAACCACATATTTTAATTTGAAACAGTACTTTTTCATGAATTAATTTCTATTGAAATTATATGATTTCATAAATACTCAACATTATTATACTAAGATTCAAATACTGGTCTAGCTCTGTATTTTTGTTTGTTTTGGGCATTTCTACACTGGGAAAATAAGGAAACAGGTTTATAATTGGCTCCAAATTCACAGATTATAAGAAATATAAATTTATCTCTTATTTTTTTAGTAAAATATTTTCAAGTGAAAGAATGTTGTCATCTAAAAATGGTAAGATTTATCATTTTTATTACTTACATATTAACCAAATTAAGTCACATCTTCTTTTTAAATAGAAGTAAGTGATCTAAATATTAATATATCCTTGTTTAATCAAAGTTTGACATCAGATTAAAAATTATGAATGTGAAAGATGACAATTTTTAATGATGCCTTCTCAAAAATTTTTAAGAACATGAAATATAAAGAGAATTGAGTGCTGGAAATATTCTTGAACAGAATAGAGAAATACCGAATGAAAAAAAAAAAGCCCCCTTCATGATAAAAATCCTCAAACAAACTAAGTTTAGTGGAAATATATTTCAACATAATAAAGGCTATACATGAAAACCCCACTGCTAATATCATACTCAATGGTGAAAAATGGTGAGAGCTTTCCCCCTAGCTCAGGAACAAGATGAGAATGTCCACTCTCACCATTTTTATTCATTCTAGTATTGGAAGTCTTAGCCACAACAATCAGATAAGAAATAAAAAAACTTCCAGATTGGTAAGGAAGAAGTAAAACTTTCACTATTTGTAGATGGCATGATATTATGTATAGAAAACCTAAGATGCTACCAAAATACTACTAATATTGATAAACAGATTCAGAAAGGTTGCAGGATACAAAAAAAAAAGTACAGAAATCTGTGGCATTTTTCTATACTGATAATGAAGTAGCAGAAAGAGAAATTAAGACAAAAATCCCATTTACACGTGCACCAAAAATAATAAAATACCTAGGAATAAATGTAAACAAAGTGAAAGACCTGACTGAAAATCATACAATTTTGATGAAAAAAGTCACAGACAACACAAATGGAAAGATACTCCATTCTCATGGACTGGAAGAATAAATATTGTTAAAATGTCCATACTACCCAAAGCAATCTACATATTTAATGCAATCCCCATCAAAATGGCAACAGTATTTCTCACTAGAACAAATAATCCTAAAATTTGTATGGAACCACAAAGGATCCAGAATAACTAAAGAGATCTTGAAAAAGAATGACAACCTAGAGGCATCACAATCCCAGATTTCAAGATCTACTACAAAGTTGTAGTAATCAAAACAGTATGGTACTGATACAAAAAAAAGACATATAGATTAATAGAACAGAATAGACGGCCCAGAAATAAACCCTTGAGGAGCTGAGTTTTCAAAAGGGATGTTCTCCACTTCTCCCAGGACATTCAAATACCCCCTAGACCTCGCTCATCTAATTAGAGATTTTTCTTTAGGCTCTCAGGACATTGTAATTCTTAGAGAAATTCTTCTCAGGGTCTGGAAGGTAATGTTTTTGCTCATTGTACTTCTTTAATTTGGCTAGATGCCCTTGTATTTGGAAGATATTCTTATAACATCTCCAAGATTATTTTTTAATAGATTTTCTTGTCTGTTTCTTTAAATTACTTTTGCTTACATAAGGGATATCAGAGAAGATATATTTTATTCTTCCAGGAGACTCTGTATGTGTGTGTGTGTGTGTGTGTGTGTGTGTGTGTGTGTATTTAGGCCATATATTTAGTTCATTAAGATTTGTACAGATTTCTAGAAGAAAAATAATCACATGATCACATGATTTAGGATTACTTATAATCATAAATAGATTTTTAAATTGGAGAGGAATACGGATAGCTAGTAAAGCATGAAACCCTGATAGGAAACATACATACTGTGTGCTGGTTAATTGGTTATAGTCACTTCATGTATTATTATGACAGCTTCTGCCTGTGAACTTAGAAGATGCTGAGCTTCTCAATAATCAAAGAAGAGAACAGGTGTTCATTCAAAATGCTGACCCAAGCAGTGCCTGCTTTTCTGTTTTTCTATCTGAAGCCATCATTTAGAATTTGTACTCTTTCAACAGTAGGAAAGTCCATAGACCTCTAAAGCATGAGTAAAATTCAAATAGGGTCAAATTCCTGAGGGCAAAGCATTATTTTTCCTCCCAGCCCTGTTACATTTGGCCATACATGCTTATTTCAACCCATGCAGCAGAGAATAAGGGCTGTGATTTTCATTATGATCACTAATTCCTTAAAAGTGCATCTAGGGCCTTCCAGAGTCATGAATTCAGCAGAATAACAGAAGGTAGCATGTCAAAAGACCATATGCAGGCCCTAGGCTGTAATTGCAGTACTAGTTCTGCATAATGTTTCCAGTTGGTATGCAATCATGCATGAACTCAAGCTTAAAAAAAACAAAATGCTAGAATTTTTCATGCAGTGCTGTTACCTTTCAATGCACACCCAATTCAGCAAACTTAAATATTATCAAATATCCTTCCATAGTGATTGCAGTCTCCAGGGCTATCTACTGGTAATGCATAGCTTGGTTTTTAGATAATAAATAATAAAACTCTTCTAACAGGTGAATTTGATAATCAGTGTGCATCCAGAAGCATTGAATGTTTCCCAGTAAATGACTGTAATCTTTCAGTTTGGTTTGCACCACCATATGCTATTGGCCTTGCATTTTGTATGTTAACTTTGCAGAGCTCATGCTCACTACAAACACACTCAGGACCTCTAAATACGTGTTTCTTGTGCATACCATGAATTTGTATTCACATTTTTGGAGAAAGGAGACAATGCTGATGTTTACTTGTATTTCAGAAAAATCAATCAGGTCAGCCTTGAGAGGTCACAATGACCAATACAGCTGATACACTGAGAGTTCACTAAATATTTTCTGAGACTTCGGTATCATTGTTGCAAGTATTCAGACAATTTTCTGGATCACATGCCCGTGACAGAGGGTTCCCTTACATTCACAATTCTGGAAGAAAACTCTTCATATTGCCATCCCAGAAATCCAGAAATCCTGCCAGGGAGTGAACATATACTGTAAAATAATCTGTGCCACATTGCTCCTCTTTTTATACAGCACCATGACCCACTAAGGAATAAGAAAAATCCCTGAGCTGTCTCTGTATGTTTTTAGCATTATGATTTCATACACATTTAACGGAATTAATTTAAAAAAGACAACCCTAGTTCTAAGATTAAAAAATCTTCATAAAAGAGTCAAATGGAGCCAATGTGCTAAATATTTTTTTTCTGAGGGACCTTAAATTTCCAAGTCTTATACTTTAAATATGGGCTTAATTTGAGAACAGTCATTTTAAAGTTGGCCTAACTCATTTGTCCAAACTCAATTTAAAAATTCACAATTCCTGAGGAGTTAAGATGGCGGAGGAGTAGGGGACCCCTTTTACAGCCGGTCCCCTGAGTCAAGCTGGATAGGTAACAGACCAGCCTAAATAACCACGGAATCAGCCTGAGACGCAGGAAGATACATCTGGATCTCTACAAATGAACATCTCCAGCACTGAGTATTGAGGTACCAAGAGGGGTGCCGTAAAACCACGCAGATATCGGAAGATAAACGGAAGGGGGAGGGAGCTGCCGCATTTGGGCGCCGGGAAGCAGCAGCCACCTGCACGGGGGAGCGGGCAGACTCAGGGACCGCAACCGCAAGAGAGCAGACTGAGACCGGTGAGCCGTGAACGCGCGCCACAAGGCATCTCCTGGAACACCGGAATCCCGGTGTGCTCACGGGACCCAGACTGAGACCGGGAGCTCCCGGAGCGCGCGGGGGGCGGCTGGCGGCTGGCGGGCCACCTGCACGGGGGAGCGGGCGGACTCGCGGTCGGCACCCGCGAAACAGCAGACTGAGACCCTGAACCGGGTGCGCGCGCCACCAGGCTTCTCACGGAACACCGGAATCGCGGTGTGCTCACCGGGCATAGACTGAGACCAGGAGACCCGAGAGCGCGCGGGGCGGCGGAGGCTGGCGGCATTAGAAACACAAAGGACAGAGACGCGCCGGCCCTGGAAGTGAGGGCAGGGACGCCGGGTTGGTGCGCACATCCCGGGACGCTGCAGGGTTGAGCAGCACCAACAGTAATAGAGTTAAAGTGGCCAGAACATCAGTGGAGAACGGGCCGCAATCCCTCTGTTCTGTGACAATGCAGCCTCTGCTGCTCTGACTCTCAGAAGAGGCATAGCCGACCGCCAGGGAAAGCCGCCAGAGAACAAAAGCCTGGAAATACCGGCTCACAGCATGCCCATCCCCATCCCCCCTCGCGGGGGACACGGAGACTCTACCCAAACAGGGTTGCCTGAGTATCGGTGCGGCAGGCCCCTCCCCCAGAACACAGAAGGCAGGCTGAAAAATCAAGAAGCCCACAACCCGGGCGCCTGGGTGGCGCAGTCATTGAGTGCCTGTCTCCGGCTTAGGGCGTGATCCCAGCGTTCCGGAAAGGAGTCCCTCATCGGACTCCTCCGCTGGGAGCCTGCTTCTTCCTCTCCCACTCCCCTGCTTCTGTTCCCGTTTTTGCTGTCTACCTCCCTCTCTCAGATAAATAAATAAATAAAATCTTTAAAGAAGAAGCCCACATCTCTAAGATCCCTATAAAACAAGGGGCACGGCCTGGGACCCAGTCAATAATTTGGGCTCTGGACAACCCCGCAACCTCTCCTCATCAGAATGACAAGAAGAAGAAGCCCCCACCCCAGCAAAGAAAAGACAGTGAGTCTGTGGCCTCTGCCACAGAAATAATGGATATGGATGTAACCAAATTATCAGAAATGGAATTCAGAGTAACGATGGTCAAATTGATGAGCAGAATTGAAAAAAGTATTAACGAAAAGGTTTCTGAGAATATAGAAGCCCTAAAGTCAGAAATGAGAGCGAATTTGACAGAAATTAAAATTTCTATGAGCCAAATGCAGGCAAAATTAGAGGCTCTGAGGGCCAGGGTCACAGAAGCAGAGGAACGGGTTAGTGAATTGGGGGATGGGTTAATAGAGGAAAAAATGAAAATAGAAGATGCTTTTAAAAAAATCCACATCCACGATTGTTGGCTACGGGAGATTACTGACTCAATGAAATGATCCAATGTTAGAATCATCGGCATCCCCGAGGGGGTGGAGAAAAACAGAGGTCTAGAAGAGATATTTGAACAAATCGTAGCTGAAAACTTCCCTAATCTAGCAAGGGAAACTAACATTCGTGTCCAAGAGGCATACAGGACCCCTCCGAAGCTCAACCACGACAAACCTACACCACGTCACGTCATAGTGCATTTCGCAAATATTAGATCCAAGGATACAGTATTGAAAGCAGCCAAGGCAAAGAAATTTCTCACGTACCAAGGCAAAGGCATCAAAATTACGTCAGACCTGTCTACACAGACCTGGAATGAGAGAAAGGGTTGGGGGAGCATTTTTAAAGCTCTTTCAGAGAAAAACATGCAGCCAAGGATCCTTTATCCAGCAAGGCTGTCATTCAGAATTGATGGAGAAATAAAGACATTTCAGAATTGACAGTCACTAACCAATTTCGTAACCACAAAACCAGCCCTACAGGAGATATTACGGGGGGTTCTATAAAAGTAAAAAGGCCCCAAGAGTAATACAGAACAGAAAGTCACAGCCAATACAAACAAAGACTTTACTGGCAACATGGCATCATTAAAAGCATATCTCTCAGTACTCAGTCTTAATATTAATGGCTTAAATTCTCCCTTACAACACCACAGGGTTGCAGATTGGATAAAAAGAAATGACCCATCCATTTGCTGTCTACAAGAGACTCATTTCGAGCCCAAAGATGCATTCAGACTGAGAGTAAGGGGATGGAGTACCATCTTTCACGCAAATGGACCTCAAAAGAAAGCTGGGGTAGCAATTCTCATATCAGATAAATTGGATTTTAAACTACAGACTATAGTTAGAGACGCAGAAGGGCACTATATTATTCTTAAAGGAAGTATTCAACAAGTGGATATGACAATTATAAATATATATGCCCCCAACAGGGGAGCAGCAAGATACACAAGCCAACTCTTAACCAGAATAAAGAGACATATAAATAAAATACATTAATAGTAGGGGACCTCAACACTCCACTCTCAGAAATAGACAGAACACCCTGGCAAAAACTAAGCAAAGAATCAAAGGCTTTGAATGCCATACTCGACGAGTTGGACCTCATAGATATATAGAGAACACTACACCCCAGAACCAAAGAATACTCATTCTATTCTAATGCCCATGGAAAATTCTCAAGAATAGACCATGTTCTGGGACGCAAAACAGGTCTCAGCCGATACCAAAAGATTGAAATTATCCTGTGCATATTCTCAGACCACAACGCTTTGAAATTGGAACTCAACCACAAGGAAAAATTTGGGAGAAACTCAAACACTTGGAGACTAAGAACCATCCTGCTCAGGAATGACTCGATAAACCAGGAAATCAAAAATCAAATTAAACAATTTATGGAGACCAATGAGAATGAAAATACAACAGTCCAAAACCTATGGGATACTGCAAAGGCAGTCCTAAGGAGGAAATACATAGCCATCCAAGCCTCACTCAAAAGAATAGAAAAATCTAAAATGCAGTTTTTATATTCTCACCTCAAGAAGCTGGAACAGCAACAGAGGGACAGGCCTAATCCACACACGAGGAAGCAGTTGACCAAACTTAGAGCTGAAATCAATCAAGCAGAAACCAGAAGTACAGTAGAGCAGATCAACAGGACTAGAAGCTGGTTCTTGGAGAGAATCAATAAAATTGACAGACCACTGGCAAGATTTATCCAAAAGAAAAGAGAAAGGACCCAGATTATTAAAATTATGAATGAAAAAGGAGAGGTCACGACGAACACCATTGAAATTGGAAGGATTATTAGAAATTTTTATCAACAGCTATATGCCAATAAACTAAGCAATCTGGAAGAGATGGAATCCTTCCTGGAAACCTATAAACTACCAAGATTGAAACCGGAAGAAATTGATTTCTTAAACAGGCCAATTAATTATGAAGAAATTGAGTCAGTGATAAACAGCCTTCCAAATAACAGAACTCCAGGCCCGGATGGTTTTCCTGGGGAATTCTACTAAACTTTCAAAGAAGAAATAATACCTATTCTCCTAAAGCTATTTCAAAAAATAGAAACAGAAGGAAAGCTACCAAACTCATTTTATGAGGCCAATATTACCTTGATCCCCAAACCAGGCAAAGACCCCCTCAAAAAGGAGAATTACAGACCGATTTCCCTAATGAATATGGACGCCAAAATCCTCAACAAGATACTTGCTAATAGAATCCAACAGTTCATTAAAAGGATTATCCATCACAATCAAGTGGGATTCATACCTGGGATGCAAGCGTGGTTCAATATTCGCAAATCAATCAGCGTGATACATCATATCAACAAGAAAAGACTCAGGAACCATATGATCCTCTCAATCGATGCCGAAAAAGCATTTGACAAAATACAGCATCCTTTCCTGATTAAAACCCTTCAGAGTGTAGGAATAGAAGGTACATTTCTCAATCTCATAAAAGCCATCTATGAAAAGCCTACTGCAAATATTATTCTCAATGGGGAAAAGCTGAAAGCCTTCCCCTTAAGATCAGGAACTCTACAAGGATGCCCACTCTCGCCACTATTATTCAACATAGTACTAGAAGTCCTTGCAACAGCAATCAGAAGACAAAAATGGATCAAAGGTATTCAAATCGGCAAAGAAGAAGTCAGAATGTCTCTCTTCGCAGATGACATGATACTCTATATGGAAAACCCAAAAGAAGCCACTCCCAAACTATTAGAAGTTATAGAGCAATTCAGTAACGTGGCAGGATAAAAAATCAATGCTCAGAAATCAGTTGCATTTCTGTACACGAATAGCGAGACCGAAGAAAGAGAAATTAGGGAATCCATCCCATTTACAATAGCACCAAAAACCATACGTTACCTTGGAATTAATTTAACCAGAGACGTAAAGGACCTATATTCTAGAAACTATAAATCCCTCTTGAAAGACATTGAGGAAGACATAAAAAGATGGAAAGATATTCCATGCTCATGGATCGGAAGAATTAACATAGTTAAAATGTCCATGCTACCCAGAGCAATCTACACTTTCAATGCTATCCCGATCAAAATACCGATGACATTTTTCAAAGAACTGGAACAAATAGTCCTTAAATTTGTATGGAACCAGAAAAGGCCCTGAATCTCCAAGGAACTGTTGAAAAGGAAAAACAAAGCTGGGGGCATCACAATGCCAGATTTTGAGCTGTACTACAAAGCTGTGATCACAAAGACAGCATGGTACTGGCACAAAAACAGACACATAGACCAATGGAACAGAATAGAGAGCCCAGAAATGGACCCTCGGCTCTTTGGGCAACTAATATTTGATAAAGCAGGAAAAAACATCCGGTGGGAAAAAGACAGTCTCTTCAATAAATGGTGCTGGGAAAATTGGACAGCCACATGCAAAAGAATGAAACTTGACCACTCTCTCACACCATACACAAAAATAAACTCCAAATGGATGAAAGACCTCGATGTGAGACAGGAATCCATCAAAATTCTAGAGGAGAACATAGGCAGCAACCTCTACGACATCGGCCAAAGCAACCTTTTTCATGACACATCCCCAAATGCAAGAGAAACAAAAGATAAAATGAATTTATGGGACTTCATCAAGATTAAAAGTTTCTGCACAGCCAAGGAAACAGTCAGAAAAACTAAGAGGCAGCCCACGGAATGGGAGAAGATATTTGCAAATGACACTACAGATAAAGGACTGGTATCCAAGATCTACAAAGAACTTCTCAAACTCAATACACGAGAAACAAATAAACAAATCAAAAAATGGGCAGAAGATATGAACAGACACTTTTCCAATGAAGACATACAAATGGCTAACAGACACATGAAAAAATGTTCAAAATCATTAGCCATCAAGGAAATTCAAATCAAAACCACACTGAGATACCACCTTACGCCAGTTAGAATGGCAAAAATAGACAAGGCAAGAAACAACAAATGTTGGAGAGGATGTGGAGAAAGGGGATCCCTCCTACATTGTTGGTGGGAATGCAAGTTGGTACAGACACTCTGGAAAACAGTGTGGAGGTCCCTTAGAAAGTTAAAAATTGAGCTACCCTATGATCCAGCCATTGCACTACTGGGTGTTTACCCCAAAGATACAGATGTAGTGAAGAGAAGGGCCATATGCACCCCAATGTTCATAGCAGCAATGTCCACAATAGCTAAATCGTGGAAGGAGCCGAGATGCCCTTCAACAGATGACTGGATTAAGAAGTTGTGGTCCATATATACAATGGAATATTACTCAGCTATCAGAAAGAACGAGTTCTCAACATTTGCTACAACATGGATGGCACTGGAGGAGATAATGCTAAGTGAAATAAGTCAAGCAGAGAAAGACAAGTATCATATGATTTCTCTCATCTATGGAACATAAGCACTAGGATGATCAGTAGGGGAAGAAAGGGATAAAGAAAAGGGGGTAATCAGAAGGGGGAATGAAACATGAGAGACTATGGACTATGAGAAACAAACTGAGGGCCACAGAGGGGAGGGGGGTGGGGGAATGGGATAGGCCCGTGATGGGTAGTAAGGAGGGCACGTATTGCATTGTGCACTGGGTGTTATACACAACTAATGAATCATCGAGCCTTACATCGGAAACCGGGGATGTACTGTATGGTGACTAACATAATATAATAAAAAATCATTATAAAAAAGAAAAATAATAATAATAAAAAAAATTTAAAAAGGTAGTAAGGAGGGCACGTATTGCATGGTGCACTGGGTGTTATATGCAACTAATGAATCATCGAACTTTACATCAGAAACCAGGGATGTACTGTACGGTGACTAACATAATATAATAAAAAACATTAAAAAAAATAAAAATAAAAAAAATAAAAATTCACAATTCCTTATCAGTCACCTTTAGGACAATTTCTCATACTCTCTTCTCTCCAAATATATCCATATTTTAACTTAATGCAAAGAAATTTCAACTTACAATTGCTATAACATCTTTAATTTCCAATGTTTTCCTTTTGGATATAATCTATATAAAGGAATGAATTTTTTATCTCTGGCTTAAATCGCAAAAACCCACAAAGCTTTTGACGGAACTTTTTGGCATTCAAGACCATTTCTAGTGCTGTGCAAAGCAGTCAGTGCTTTCTGGGGAGCAACTACTTAAAATTCATATGGACATATTAGATGTAATATGTATATTTGGAATAACCATTGAAATATTTCTCTATTTAATTAGAGTAGTCTATGCTAACTCACAGGGTGGACACTGTCAGCTATTTTCAATCTACCAATTATTTCTTTGGGGGACATGGTAAAATCTCTGCTTCAGTAAATGTTTTCACTTTCTTCATGCACTAGTTTTCCCTTCTTCTTCTTCTAGCTCTGTCTCAGTGGGAAGAGAGAGCAAGAAATGCTAGCTATCATAATGCAAGCACGGCAGAAGGGGACACAAAATTTTCCCTTGCAACAAAGCAAGCTTTGATACTCAATTCCAATATTTGCTGAATGGTTATAAATGCACCCATTATCTTTTTTTCTGGTGTCCTATAGAGTATGTGCCCTCAAACAGTCAGGAAATGAAGGCATTACTGACTTTCTGTTCATGGTGCTAGGAATACAGGATTGCACTCTGTGGACAACCACTTATGTCTGCTCCCCTCAGCTCCTAGGAATCTGCAGATTTACCCCTTTCTTGATGCACTCAGTACTTCTACAGAGTCCTGGACAGGATCTTAGATGAAACTCAGACCAGCACACTATCTCTCTTCCCCTCTCCTCTGCCACATCTTGAGTCAAGATGAAGTGGTGATCACTGGTGAGGACTTCAAAAGCAAATCAAAGAACAAGGGCTATGATCAGAAAGAACGATTACCCAACATTTGCAGCAACATGGACGGAACTGGAGGAGATAATGCTAAGTGCAATAAGTCAAGCAGAGAAAGACAATTATCATATGGTTTCACTCATTTGTACAACATAAGGAATAGCAGGGAGATCGGTAGGAGAAGGAAGGGAAGAATGAAGGGGGGTTAAACAGAGGGGGAATGAACCACGAGAGACTATGAACTCTGGGAAACAAACTGAGGACTTTAGAGGGGAGGGGGGTGGGGCATTGGGCTAGGCCGGTGATCGGTATTAAGGAGGGCACATATTGCATGGAGCACCGGGTGTTATACACAAACAATGAATCATGGAACAGTACATCAAAAACAAAGGATGTACCGTATGGTGATTAACATAATAAATTTAAAACATATATTAAAATATTTAAAAAATTAAAAATAACCCCCCCAAAAAAACAAAAGCAAAAATAAACAAACAAAAAGAACAATGGCTATGGGCTCTAGGGACAGATGTCAGCAAGTTACAGCCAAGGATTAAATGTGACCAGTGGACATCCTCCAGAGTAGGTACTGACTATGCACAAATATTCATGACCTCCCAAAATTCGTATGTTGAAGTCTTAATCCACAATACGATGATTTTTGGAGATGGGGACTTTGGGCGATAACTAGGTTTGGATGAGGGTCTAGGAGTGGTACCTCCATGATAGGATTGGTATAAGAGATTTTCATCTCTTAAGAGATGAAAAGACCTCAGTTCCTTTCCCTCTCACTCTACCATGTGAAGATTCAGCAAGAAGGCACTGTCTGTAAACCAGGAAGGATGTCCTCCCCAGACATCAAATCTGCTCACACCTTGATCTCAGATTTCCCAGCTTCTAGTTTGCTGTATAAGCCACCCAGTCTCCAGTACCTTGTTAAAGCAGCTCAAAGAGAACATCCAGGACTCTGGACTAATCCAAGGAGCCACCTACCTCCTGACATAGACGTCGAGTGGATCCATCCTATGTATCTTTGGCCCTCAAAAAATTCCTCAAAGCACAGTAGTGAGACAAGAGCATTCCAACATCTCTTCTTAAAAAAAAAATCCTTTCTAATATTCTCTCCAACATTTTTAAAAGTATAGAGGCAGGTAGTCTTCTAAAGTTCATGAAAATTATGACAAGGTCTGCTTCAGTGAACTCATATCCTCTTTTGCAATGTGGGCATGACTGACCGTTACTAGCTTGAGGCCTCAGCCAAAACTGAGAAAAGGGATACTCATGTTAACATACACTACAACTAAGGTATCCGCAGAAAACATAGTTGTTACTCTCTAGCATGGCCATGCTCTGCTTATGAAACCACCTTTCAGCAGGTGGCTAGATTTAGAATTGCCAGTTAATAGAGTTTCTTTCAGTCTGAATTGTCTCCCTTCACTTTAAATATTGAACATTTTAAAAATACAACTCCCTATTAGATTTTAAATGATTACTGTGGAATAACTGACTTTTTTGTTGTTTTTGCTTTCTTAGGTAAAATATTTAATAGTTTGCTTTTTTTCCTCACTTCCCTTTTCTGCCCTAGGAGGGTATCTGTGTCCATGAGGCAAACTCTATGTCCGTGGCAGGAAGCTAGTGGGTCCTGGTATACACCCAGCATCTTTGCCGGGGGGGGGGGGTGTTTACTCTTGAGTTACTACATTGGTATCATTTAATCCTTTGCTGTGATGTACAGGCATCTGCCCCAGGAGCTCACGGCCATACGTTCTTTTTTTTCCACGTACATTTTAAGTTATTGCCAGTAGCATCTCTTCAACTTGACCCCAGGCCTTTGCTGGTTCAACCATGTGCTCATCAGGTCTGTATCCTTCAGGAGGACATCTGCGATTTTTTGAAACATTTAATATTTACCATCTTAACCATTTTTAAATGTGCGATTCAGTAGTGTTAAGTTTATTCAGTGTTATGAGGCAGATCGCCAGAACTTTTTCATCTTGTAAAACCAAACCAAACCAAATGAAAAACAAAACCAAAAACAAACCAAACAAAAATGCTCTATACTCCTTAGATAGCAACAGTTTCCCCTTTCCTCCCTGACCCCTAGCCTCTGGTAACTACCATTCTACCTTCTGTTTCTAGAACTGGACTACTTCAGATACCCTGGATCAGCGGATCGTCCAGTAACTGTGTCGTTGTGAACAGCCTGTTTCACTCAGCATAATGCCTTCAAGGTGCATCCATGTTGTGCATGTAACAGGCTTTCTTTTTTGAGGCTGAACAATATTCTGGTGTTATGTATACACTGCATTTTTAAAATCCATTTATCTGCTGATAGACATTTAGGTTGATTCCACCTCTTGTTTATTGTGACTAGTGCTGCAATGAATGTGGGCATGCAAATCTCTCTTCAAGATCCTGTTTTCACTTTTTGTTTTATTTCTTGGATGAATACCCAGAAGTGGCATTGCTGGATCATACTGTGTTTCTATTTTTTAATTTTCTTGAGGAACCTACGTTGTTTTCATATGCATTATTTTACATTCCCATTAACAGTACACAGAGATTCTAATTTGTCTGCAGCCATGCTGACACTTGTAATTCCCAGGGGTTTTGTTTTTTCCTTTTTTTTTTTTTTAATAGTAGCCATTTTATTGGGTGTGAGGTGATATCTCAGTGTGGTTTTGATTTGAATTTCTCTGATGATTAATGATGTTGAGCATTTTTTATATGCTCATTGGTCAAGTGTAAGAATTTTTTCATTGTACGACAGATACCATTGCATTGGCAAAATTCCACACTGTGTGTAATTTCCTCTAAAACCAAACCAAAACAAACTGAAATCTAACTCCAAGTTGTCAGAATTACTGGTTTACATCCCAGTTCTTTATAAATCTCTGGAATTAATTGTGTCCAAGTTTTCTTTTCCTTCAAGTTGACCACTCTCCTCACATTGGTAGCCTCTTTCTTCACTTTGTTAGAGGCTAAGGTTTCAACTGAGATATGAAATTATGTCACAGGCTTTCCCTTGGAGTTGAATTCCTTAATTCACAAATAGAAATACGAGCGGGCACCCAAGAGGTGAGAGGAAAGAATTCTATTTCTAGAGCACTAGAATGTGGAATCTGTTAATATATGAATTGGGACAACAAACATCCTGTCAATCTCAGTTGTTGTAATATTTAAAAAAGGAATAATCAAAGTCCTACAATAACAAATAAGAATAACAAATAGCAAATATATCACAAGTTTCTTTAAATCGCTGGTAAAATATGTGGAGTGCCTTCAAAATCTTGTAAAAATCCCACGGTGTTTTATAATTTACAAAGAACCTTCACATGCAGATTGCTCGTATGATTTTTACAATAATGTTTTCAGGTAGGCAGAATGAGAAATTATATTTACAAAGTACCTATGCATATATCAATAGTGGTAACTGATATCCCCATTTTACATTTAAAATTATGACTTTTCCTAGATCTCAGAGTTTGTAAGTGAGCCCATATCATCGTATAAGTGTTTTGCTTTCTTGTCTGGTGTGCCTCACTATTTCCTCGGTCTTTCTATACATTTTTTTAGTTCTTATCATTTGTTATTCAAGTAGAAAGGTACTGCTGGGGTCACAGGGAATATAAAACTTAGTTTCATCTCACGGAAATATATATATTTTTAAATCTGCTTTAAAATAATCAGCATTATCTGAATTATTTTTGTCTTTTTTCATTTTCCTGTTACCAACTTTTTATTAAGCAATAGGTCTGTGGTAGGCAGAGTAATGGCCCCAAGGATGCCCACATCTTAATCCCTGGGATGTATGAATACGATACTCTATATGGCAGAAGGAACTTTCAGAGATAATTAAAGTTATGGACCTTGAGATAGGAAGATTATCTTGGATTATTTGGGTGAGCCCAATATAACCACATGGGCTCTTAAATGTATAAGGAGGCAGAAGACAGAGTCAGAGGGAAATGTGGCCATTTGAGAATGGCCAGAAAGATACAACATTGGTGGCTTTTAAGATGGAAAAAGAGGGCCAGGAGCCAAGGAATGTTGGTGGCCTCTAGAAACTGGAAAATGCAAGGAAATACTCAACCCTATAGTCTCCAGAAAGGAATACAGCCAAACTAACATGATGATTTTAACCCAGTGAGATCCTTGCTGACTTCTAACTTATAGAACTCTAAGATAATAAATTTTTGTTGATTTGAGCCACCAAGTTTGTGGTGATTTGTTATGGTAGCAATAGAAAACTGATAGAAGGACCACTCATGTAAATTTAATTATATACAGGAATACGTAATACATACGGGAATAATTATCTATTTCTCTTTTGCAGTCAAATCTTACTTCTAGCTTCTCAGCACATCTTTTTGGTTTTTTTAGGGCTACTGTACCAATTCCCATACACTCATTTTTCCCCCTGTTACCTCTCTCAGGAATCTGGAAAGAATTGTATGTGCTTTGAGACACATACCCTAAATGCACAACCCATAAAGTACTAAATACTTTTTAAAGCTGTCTAGATGAAATATTTTACAGGTAATATGAGCTATATGAAATGCTTTCTGGAAAACACTCTAGCGAGTGGGCACCACCAGGTTAGAAGACGCTCTGGTAATCAAAACTGCTAAATGTTTACCCACCAATAAAGGAAAATATCCTCTTGGGGATTCTAGGCTTGTTACCACGGATGTTGTTTGCTAACTCTGTTTGTTTTCCTACCTGCTTATAGAAACTCCGTGCTGTCACCCATCTGTTCTCTCATCAAAGCAGCTTTGTGGTGGCAGTTATTTTAGACATTTTTTTTTTTTTATGATTTCAGATGTCTCTGCATTGAACTATACATTCTACTTGAGAACATGATGATCAGAGCTTTAATGCAGGTAGAAACACACAGCTCCTACTTTTCTCCATTTAGTAATAGGAGAGAAAGTTATAATATCTGAATTATTTAAAAATTGTTAGAAACCTTGATTTCCCCTTTGGGATACTCATCACACCAAAGGTTTCTTATTTAAAAATGTTATTCTTCATTATTAATTCCTCAATTTTATAGGTGACCTTTTAATTGCTACTTCCAACTGGCTGACACAATGTCTAGTACACAGTAGTCAGTGAATGTTGCTTGTAAATGTTTTAATGACATGCCTCTTATCACTGTCACTTATTTTAGTTTTAAAACTTAGAAAACATTCTTTTACCCTATACTGCTAAATAGTTAATCCTCGTCCTTGAAGACTATCTCCATTCTTCCACACATCACTGCCAATTGTTCCTCTGGCCTGAGAGAGATTACCATTCTTCCCTTCGTTCTTGGCTCAATCCCAACTTCTCCAAGCTGGATATTACATCCTGCTTCCTTCAGAAACTTGACTCGTTCATTATATTCTTTCTTCCAAATCTTCTATCTTTCCTTCATTGCTAGATTATCCTACTCAATAAAGAAAGAAGATAATTTTTTAATTATAAAAATTTTGTCTTTCAACTTTTTACCTTACCAATTACAAACAAGCTGAAGAATAACCTGTAATGCCTCGCTTCCTCATTTTTCATTTAATCCAACTTCCAGTCACTTACAGGAAGTCCCCTTTCCAAGGTCACTGATATAATGTCCATCTATTCCAAAGAACATGTGGCAGTTTACATGCTACTCATTACATTTGATACTGTTTGTCACTCTTCTGAATACTCTCATCTTGTTTGACCTCCCAGATCCTTCTTTATGTTCCCTTTCCTTTGCCCATACTTGCAAAGTTTGATGTCCGGAATTTCTCCTCTGCTTATTCTATGCAATTCATCTAAATGGTTTCATCTGTTGCCATGGTTTCAACTACTGCTAACATGTTCATTACTCCCAACTGTCTTTCCATAGCCTCAGAGATTGAGCTGCTTTTTAGGGAATTGCCATCCGGTATCCCAGAGGCACTTCCATCTCAATAGATACAAACGGGATACCTTGTCCTTAGGTTATGATGCTGGCTCCTTCTTGTATATTTTCTAAATCAATAAATGATACCATCTCCTGTTCTGTTGTTGTAGGCAGAGTTGTGGTTGATTAATCTTTTCTTACTCCTCCATGTAAAAAGCACCATCTCTCATTCACCATCCCCCCTACCTACATCATAAATATCTTTCTAATAAATCATTTTGTCTTTTCTACCTGTCATTAACCATATGGTGTCCTACCTACTCTGGGGCACTGAGTAGGACAGGACTAGCTGGAGAGCACATACACGTCATTCAGAAGATAATGCGTATGGGGCAAAGACAAAGCCAGGAACCATGTGCAGCTAGGTCTGGGGAGAGATGCAGCAGCTGCACATGAGCTAACAGAGAGAGACGGAGCAGGCGGGGTGTGAGGGCAGGGCAAAGCACACTTACTTACAGGTCCAGAAAGCCCACATGCGCTGCTTTCGTGAAGTGCACAGCACGGCTATCATATATATCAAGGGAGTGTAGACACTTAGATATTTTTCACCCTCCACCTAGCTCCTGGATATCTGATGATGTTTACAACTTTTCTTCCTGCCTTCCTAATTGGTCTTAGCCTTTTGATACTCTCACTGTTCTCTGAATGACATTTCAAATACATTTCACTCAGTGCTGGTTTTACAATCAGACTTTTTTTTTTATAATGATTTTTTATTATATTATGTTAGTCACCATACAGTACATCCCCGGTTTCCGATGTAAGGCTCGATGATTCGTTAGTTGTGTATAACACCCAGTGCACCATGCAATATGCGCCCTCCTTACTACTCATCACCAGCCTATCCCATTCCCCCACCCCCCTCCACTCTGTAGCCCTCAGTTTGTTTCTCATAGTCCATAGTCTCTCATGTTTCATTCCCCCTTCTGATTACCCCCCCTTTCTTTATCTCTTTCTTCCCCTACTGATCATTCTAGTTCTTATGTTCCATAGATGAGAGAAATCATATGATACTTGTCTTTCTCTGCTTGACTTATTTCACTTAGCATTATCTCCTCCAGTGCCGTCCATGTTGTAGCAAATGTTGAGAACTCGTTCTTTCTGATAGCTGAGTAATATTCCATTGTATATATGGACCACAACTTCTTAATCCAGTCATCTGTTGAAGGGCATCTCGGCTCCTTCCACGATTTAGCTATTGTGGACATTGCTGCTATGAACATTGGGGTGCATATGGCCCTTCTCTTCACTACGTCTGTATCTTTGGGGTAAACACCCAGTAGTGCAATGGCTGAATCATAGGGTAGCTCAATTTTTAACTTTCTAAGGGACCTCCACACTGTTTTCCAGAGTGTCTGTACCAACTTGCATTCCCACCAACAATGTAGGAGGGATCCCCTTTCTCCACATCCTCTCCAACATTTGTTGTTTCTTGCCTTGTCTATTTTTGCCATTCTAACTGGCGTAAGGTGGTATCTCAGTGTGGTTTTGATTTGAATTTCTTTGATGGCTAATGATTTTGAACATTTTTTCATGTGTCTGTTAGCCATTTGTATGTCTTCATTGGAAAAGTGTCTGTTCATATCTTCTGCCCTTTTTTTTTTTTAAAGATTTTATTTATTTATTTGACAGAGATAGAGACAGCCAGCGAGAGAGGGAACACAAGCAGGGGGAGTGGGAGAGGAAGAAGCAGGCCCATAGCAGAGGAGCCCGATGTGGGGCTCGAACCCAGAACGCTGGGATCACGCCCTGAGCCGAAGGCAGACGCCCAACCGCTGTGCCACCCAGGCGCCCCATCTTCTGCCCATTTTTTGATTTGTTTGTTTCTCGTGTATTGAGTTTGAGAAGTTCTTTGTAGATCTTGGATACCAGTCCTTTATCTGTAGTGTCATTTGCAAATATCTTCTCCCATTCCGTGGGCTGCCTCTTAGTTTTTCTGACTGTTTCCTTGGCTGTGCAGAAACTTTTAATCTTGATGAAGTCCCATAAATTCATTTTATCTTTTGTTTCTCTTGCATTTGGGGATGTGTCATGAAAAAGGTTGCTTTGGCCGATGTCGTAGAGGTTGCTGCCTATGTTCTCCTCTAGAATTTTGATGGATTCCTGTCTCACATCGAGGTCTTTCATCCATTTGGAGTTTATTTTTGTGTATGGTGTGAGAGAGTGGTCAAGTTTCATTCTTTTGCATGTGGCTGTCCAATTTTCCCAGCACCATTTATTGAAGAGACTGTCTTTTTCCCACCGGATGTTTTTTCCTGCTTTATCAAATATTAGTTGCCCAAAGAGCCGAGGGTCCATTTCTGGGCTCTCTATTCTGTTCCATTGGTCTATGTGTCTGTTTTTGTGCCAGTACCATGCTGTCTTTGTGATCACAGCTTTGTAGTACAGCTCAAAATCTGGCATTGTGATGCCCCCAGCTTTGTTTTTCCTTTTCAACAGTTCCTTGGAGATTCAGGGCCTTTTCTGGTTCCATACAAATTTAAGGACTATTTGTTCCAGTTCTTTGAAAAATGTCATCGGTATTTTGATCGGGATAGCATTGAAAGTGTAGATTGCTCTGGGTAGCATGGACATTTTAACTTTTTAAATGCCTTCAAAGGATCTCTAATTAGGTAGAGGTTAAGTCTTAAATCTTTGCAAGTCTTGCAAGGGAGTCTAAGATTGGCCCTTGACTTCATTTCCAACATGCTTTTCTCAAATCATTTTTGGAACTACCCTGAACAACATTAAACACCTTTCAGTGCCTCTGCTGTACTGTATTTTCTCTACGTTTTTGTAATTTCCACCCTTTCTCTCTGCAATGCTGTTATCATCCTACGAACCTTGCTGGGATCAACTCTTCTAAAAGAAAGCCATACCCCATTCTCCCCGGGTCCCACCCCAACTGGGTTAGGTTCACTCTTCTGAGTTCTCATTCCTCATTCTATAATCTAATCTATTCTCTAGCCATATTGTACATTATTTGAGGACAAAGATTATATTCTGCTACCTATTTATCATCTATTATTATTTGTATTTCTATTGCCTTGCACAGTGTGTAATGCACAAAAGGCACTCAATATATGTTGGTAAATGGTAATTAAATATCCTTAAAATTTTTCTATTTAGTTAGGTCTTCAAAGAGGGAATAGCAAGTTAAGTTTTTGGAAGGCAGGGATGGGTCTTCATTGCATTTTTCCTTCTTATAGAACTTAACAGGACTTCATGCGTAAAAATTACTAAATAAATAAAAATATTAAATGTAATGCTAGAATACGACAGCTATTAGAGTATAGGCTTCAGTGGCAGAAATCTGAGTTCAAATCCTTTTCTTCAATCTTTGGAAGATGAATCAGAGCCACAAATCCTCCATAGAATAATCTCTATCTCTTTCTTCCATATAGGCTTCATTTTTCTTCTTTACTTCTACTTAGCTAAATGCTTTTTTCTGTTTCACTGCTTTTTGTTTTTGCTTTTGTTTTCATCACTTGTCTCCCCTTTCTCTCTCTTCCTCTGAGTACATGTGCAGATTCACATGTGCACCATGTGTGTTTGGGAGTACGTTAAGTGTGGGTGGTTTGCCAACCACAAGACCCTGTGAGTGTAACAGAAAAGCTATAAGCCAAAACTAAGAGTGAATACAAATGCAGACCAACAATGCAAACATAAATAAAACCATGCAAAGCATAAGAGCTGCACAGAGACAACACTAAGATTGTTATAATTTAACTTTTTCTTCTTTTAACCTTTGCACATTCTTATTGTCCTATTTTATTCTTTGCAGTTTCCTCTGCTCCCCCTCTCTGCTTTTTCACCAAGGAGGAGGAAAAAAGGAAAATGTGAAGAGCAACTTTCTTTAAAGAGGAAATACACTAAAGCCTTTTAACCTTAGAGGGAAATTCATTATTTAAATTGGGAACTACATGGACTCCCAATACCCTGTCTGCTCTTCAGCCAGTCACCTTATAGGTGAGACCACTATGATTACCCCTGCTCATTTACAGAGAGCGGCTACCATGGTCCTCATTCTGGGAAAGTCCTGTGAGGAAGCCAACCTCTACAGTAGCCAAGGAAACCTCTACCAGTTGCATATACTGTAGATTTTAATCACCTGGTAGTAAATGTGACCAACTGGCCAGGAAACACCAAGTGCTTGAGAAAAACCAGTGGTATTAAAGAAAGAATCAATATTTTTAAAAATGGCACAGCACATAATCACCTAGGCTATTATTTCCTACCCTGAGTTGAAACTGAATAGTTTGATCTAAAAGCAGATTTCACATTCTAGGGAAAAATAACCACAACAGTTCAGTCAATCCCTTTTCTCTTAGGACTCCTCTGATGATTCTGATTATCAACTTAATTCCAACCAAGCCCCCAGACAAGGTGCCAGCTTCCTGGGGCACTTAATTGCATTCATAAGAGTTTATGAGCAAGGGGAATTTTCAGCCTAATGCCAAGTAATTGACAACTAAATTTTTTTCCTGGTTTCAACCCAAATATTTATTCTTAACATGGCAAAAGTTTAGGATTTGTAGTATTTCCATAGCTTCCAATTATCTCCATTGCTGCAGGACACGGACCATATATAAGTCTCATGTGGTAATCACTAACATTTATCTTTGTTATTGTCACCTGGTATCTTCCTCAATGTCAAAAGAGTCTTAGAAAATGAAGCTCTGCAGTTTTACTGGCCCAACAACAGAGGTCTTACTGAAGAAACCCTATCTCTGTATGACAGAGAATGGGCAGCAGAAACATCTCTGACAGCTGTTGCATGATGGGGTACGATAAAGGTCATTTCCTGCAAATGTTAGGGGTTTTTAAGAATCCCACAGGCACTGGAGAAATAATTGGACTCAAGCAATCAATCATACTTGAAGCATGTGAAGTATATCTAAGGACCAAAGGTCAGGATTTAATGCCCAAATTCATCCAATTGTCTGGAAATAAAAAAAAAAAAAGATTTAACTTCACAGAAGGTTATATGGAGGAATTTAATTGAAGTTAAATATAAATTAATTAAATATAGATTTTTTTCTTTCTTTGAAAATCTTTGTTGATAAGGACTAATATGATAAATTAGAACCTAAGTGATCTCCCTGAAACTTTATTATTCAAGTAATTAATAAAAGCATACTGAAGTTTTTAACTGATTTTTCTTAAGAAGTGTTACTTTTGTCATAAACTAAAAGTAATTTAATATATTGGTTTTAATTGACATTAATAATTTTAAGAATGAAATTTAAGAATATAACTATGTTTTAACATCCTAAGATGTTTAGCTGGAAATTTAATTTTAAATCACCTGGTTCTCTTCTAGATTCATATGTTATTAAATGCGGTTTTGCTTAAGCTATGATAGTGTTAGGAAAATAATGAAATTTAAAAACTGTAATCTTGTTCAAGACCTTAAATCTTTTTATTGAGTGTGACAGACTTCTAATTGTCCCTAAATACCCAATTCCCTCTTCTTTCTTTTAAATGCAACTTTTTATTTTGAAATATGTTGGCTTCCTGAAGTTTCAAAATAGTAATGATCATTCTGGTATATTTTATTGGGTGAGCTTCACCCAATGATCATATCTTCCATAACCACAGTACACGGTCAAAAGCAGGAATCTCACATTGGTACAATACTCTTTTTTTTTAATTTTTCTTTTCAGAGAGAGTGCACATGCACGAGTTGGGGGAGGGGCAGAGAGAGAGAGTGAGAGAGAGAGAATCTCAAGCAGGCTCCACCCCCAGAGTGGAGCCCAATGTGGGGCTTGATCTTATGACGCTGAGATCACGACCTCAGCCTAAATCAAGAGCGAGACACTTAACCAACTGAGCCACCCGGGTGCCCCAACATTGGCACAATACCCTTAACTTGCAAATATACTTTATATAGATTTTAAATGCACTCTTCTTTTGCTCTCTTTTATGTGTATAGTTCTTTGAAATTTTATACCAAGTGTAAATTTGTTGAAGCATCACCACATGGTACATATTACCATTAGGGTACAGAATGGCTCCATCGGCACAAAGACACTCCCTTATGTTACCCATTAACAGTTCTGTCCTCCTCCCCAACCCTAACCTCCGGCAGCAACTGACTACTTATCACTATGATTTTGCCATTTCAAGAATGTTATAGAAACAGAATCATATCATATCCAATTTTTTCAGATTGGCTTTTGCACTCAGCATAAATCCTTGACATCCTTCTAAATCATTTTTTGTATCATTAGTTTGTTTCTTTGTATTTGTTGTATCACACTTTATTCACCAGTTGAATTTTGGGTGCTTTCCAGCTTTTGGCTACTATAAAGTGACTGTGAACATACTTTAGTTCGCTAGGATAGAAACCCAGGAGGGCTGGGCTGTATCGTGGTTGTTAACTTTAAGAAACAGCTGAGCTGCTTTCCAGAATGGCTATGACATTTTACGTTTTCATCAACAATGTTTGAGAAATCCAGTTGCCCTCTATCCTTGTCAACACTTGATACTGTATTTTTTAATTTTTTTGCCGTTTTAATAGGTATGCAATGGTATCTTACTGTAGCTTTAGTTTGCATTTCCCTAATGACTAATGATGGTGAACATCTTTTCTCTCGTGTGTATTTGCCATCTCTATACCCTTTTGGGAGAAATATCTGTTAAAATGATTTGCCTATTTTCTGATTTTTTTTAATTGCTGAGATTAGAGAATTCTTTATATATTCTGGATAAAAATTGTTTCTCAGATATGTGATTTGATAATATGTGTCAATGACAAACTTGATACTCTAAATAGACCTTGATCCTCTTAATAGGGATCACACAACAGAGCAAAAGTTTTTAAGTTTGATGGTCTATATTATTTTATTTCTTTTATGGATTGTACCTTTGGTGTCATGTCTAAGAGCTCCTTGTCTAACCTAAGCAAAGGAAAAATTTTTCCTGTGATTTCTTCTAGAAGTTTTATAGCATTTTTTTAAATGTCTCATTTAGATCTATGATCCATTTTGAGTTAATTTTTATATAAGATGTTAAGTTTAGGTTTGGTTCTAGAGAGTTCTGTTTGGATATTGATGGGAGAAGGACAAATTTCAGAAGGAAGAATACTGATGAGTGAAAAATGATGTCAGTGTGTACTGAACAAAGTTTCAAGATAGTGACAGAGGAATAAGGAAATTGGACAGTAGTCAAAATCAAACACACTAGAATACAGAAAGAAGAGTGAAGAGAATGACAGAGTTCTGAAAGAAAATGAAAAATTTAAGAGTAGGTTCAAAATATCAAAAAGCTTTCTAGTTCTTAGACTTGCCCACAGTTGGACTAGGCTATCTTGGTTGAGAGTTTATAAAGATGTTCCTATATATATTATCGATAACACTTGAATAATAGCATTCTGGCTATAAAACCTCCTACTTGCTCAAAAGAGTCATCCCGATGGTGAAATTTTAAATCTGTTAAGGAAGTTTATTATAACTTGAAAACAGTATAATAATTTAAGGTGTATTTCTATGCTTCTGAAATTCTTTTGTATGGCTTTTTGTTCAAGTGAGTATAACTCAAAAGCTAAAGAAGGACAACATTTTTCTGATATTCCGAAGATACTTAGTAGCATCAGAAAGGCAAAGGATAGCTTACAAAATAACAACAACTCTTAAAATTGGGCTAAAAGGCAATCTTAAACAATGAAATTTAACAGAGAGGCCATGAAGAAGTCACATTTAAGAGGAAGATAAAGCACCACGTAAAACTTGGAATTTGTTAAAATAACAACAAATAGAAAAATGAAGTAAGTATTTCATTTCAATTTTAAGATTTCCCAAGACCCATTAGCAACATGGCAAGTGTAAATTGAGAACTGGTTTTTATGGGAAAAATGATAATAATTTCTACTTTCACTATCTTTTCCCTAAGTAGATTTACAATGATGTGTGTATTTCCATGAAGAGTTGCTTAATCCAATAAGCTTTCCATTGACATCCCATGTCAGATAGGAACACCACTGTATCACTTACTGATTTCACCAGTATTAGCTTTTTCCTAGAAACTAAAACCAGGTGTTACTGAAATTTACACACATGTACATGCACACAGAGTCTATTAAAAATCAATTATTCATCTTTCTGCCTATAATTTTCAGAAGGAAGAAAAGAAAGATGTGCTCAAAGACAAACTATTATTTATCAGAAAAAGCATAAAGATAACTCTCAACCTGAATATTTCCAGTAAGTGTCTTGCTGAAAATTACTGAGGTGATTCTACAAAAATATCTTAGTTTTTAGAGCACATAGAAAGCCATTTCCACAAATTTGATTTTTTTTAGTTTTATCAAGATAATTGGCATACAGAACCGTATAAATTACATAATGACTTGACCCACATATATTACAAAATGATTAGCACATAAAGCTTAGTTAACATCAGCTCACATAGATACACAAAGAAAAGAAAAAATGTTTTTATCCTTGTGATGGGGTCTTTTAGAATCTAGTCTTTTAGCAGCTTTCAAATATACCGTACAGCAGTATTAGCTATAGTCATCATGTTGTATATGTTACATTCCTAGTATTTATTTATCTTATAGCTGGAAGTTTGTTTCTTTTCATTAACTTCCTCCAATTCTCCTCATTCCAACCCCCCCATCCCCACCTCTGGTAACAGCAAATCTGATCTTTCTCTGTTTTGTTTTTGTTTTTGTTGTTGTTGTTGTTGTTGTTGTTTTGCTGTTGTTTTAGATTCCACGAGTAAATGACATCATATAGTATTTGTCTTTCTCTGACTTATTTCACTTGGCATAATGCTCTCAATATTCACCTATGTTGCCACAAATGGCAGGATTTTCTTCTTTATGGCTGAATATTCCGTGTGTGTGTGTGTGTGTGTGTGTGTGTGTGTGTGTGTACATTTTCCAGATTTTGCTCATCCATTCACCTCTGATGGACATTCCTTTATTTCCATGTCTTGGCTGTTACAAACAATGCTGCAATGAACATGAGGCAGATATCGCTTCTACAGTGATGTCATTTCCTTCAGATGTATACCGACAACTGGGATTTCTGGATCACATGGTAGTTCTAGTTTTGATTTTCTGAGGACATCCATACTGTGTTCCAGTGCCTGCACCAGTTTACATTCCCACTAACAGTGCACAGAGGTTGCCTTCTTTCCACATCTTCACCAGCCTTTGTTACTCGTCTTTCTGATGATGGCCATTCTAACAAGTATGAGAAGATAGTTCACTGTGGGTTTGATTTGCTTTTCCCTCATGAGGAGTGATGTTGAGCACCTTTGCATGTGTCTATGGCCATCTGAATGTCTTCTTTGGAAAAAAAAGTCTATGTAGGTCTTTGGCCCTTTTTTAATTGGAGGATTTTTGTTATTATTGAATTGTATGAGTTCTTTATATACTTTGGATATAATTTGTAAATATTTTCCCCCATTCTGCAGACCGCCTTTTCATTTGGTTGATCATTTCTTTTGCTGTATGGAAACTTTTCATTTCTATTTATTTATTTTTAAATATTTATTTTAGAGAAAGAGAGAGCATGACCCCGAGTGTGGGAGGGGGTGGAGGGAGAGAGAGAGTCCTCAAGCAGACTCCCCACTGAGCACGGAGCAGATCCCAAGACCCTGAGATCATGACCCAAGCCGAAACTAAGAGCTGGCCGCTTAACCAACTGAGCCACCCGGGCACCCCAGTGTGGAAGCTTTTTAATTTGATGTAGTCCCACTTCCTTATTTTTTATTTTGTTGCTTATGCTTTTGCTACCATATCCAAAAAAAATCATTGCCAAGATCCATGTCCAGGAGCTTTTTTCCTGTTTTCTTCTAGCAGTTTTATGGTTTCAGATCTTACATTTAAGTCTTTGATACATTTTGAGTTAGTTTGTGTGAGTGGTGTCCACAACTTTTTAATGTTCGTAATAAATTTGAACATACAACATATCATCCAAATTTATTAGACAGCTTGAAGTATAGTAGTCAAATATCTAGCATAGATTAGTTGAAATGGGTAGCTTCTTAAGACTTTAAAATTTGTCCTTCTCATAGATCTGAACTCCTAAATGTGTAAAATGAAGCATTAATTAATGTTAGCAACACTTTTCAAAATACTATTTAAGTTCCAGAACAACCACAATGCTCAGAAATGGTCCCTTTCCAGGTTATTTCATGCTCTCTGTAAGATTTCTGGATTGGGTATGAGTTATGTCAAGTATGAGTTAATATTGATATTATTTCTGTCTTTTTCACAAACCAAGAGCACACTTCTAAAGTTGTCAATAGTATGAAAAAAAATAAGCAAATTTTGGAATAGGTGACTTCCCTACATTAACTCAAGTTGACTTTGTTCTTCTGAATGATGACAAATACTATCTTGGAGTAGAATAACATGGAAATTCTGTAAACATGTTTAGTTGAAAGTATCCCAAAGATACACAATAATTCAATGAAAGATAAAGAAGTAGATCTCAGAAACAGATTTTAGGTTCACTTCTATTTAATTATCTTAATTTTTCTAGTATAATTAAGATTCTGCCTTGACTATGTAAGTGGCTTATGAAAGAGTTATAAAAGTAATATGTAGGGACATTTGAAATATTTTCTTTTTGCTCACTTTGAAAAGATTTCCAGTTTGCTTCTAAATGCATATCAAATTTGAAAGGCCAAGTGATTTAAGGCAGGTATATCATTACTTTCCTCTATGGTTTGTTCAAGCAGGTAAAAAGCATGCAAGAATCTGAATGTTCCTTGCAACAGTAGCTTCAATTTTCATCAGCCAAGACCCAATTTGTGTCAGAGGGTAAAACTTGCCTGATTAGATCTGTTCAAAAAGCCATTAAACAACTTTCAATGTTCTTGCTCTCTCACATTTAGGACACTAAACTTTTACAGAGACAGGCTGTTTGAAGCCTTCCTAATTATTTCCATTATTATCCAAGAAGGATTACTGATGTTCAGCCTCCATTGGACTTCTCAAAAGTTCTCAGTGCAAATTATATGGCAATCTAAAATGCCTTTCTCTGGCTTTATGGCCTGATTATTATTTAGAGTCTCTCCAGCAGTGAACTTGAAGATCATGCAAATGTGCTCTTTGGGAAAGTCACTGTATAGCTGAATAATTTGTTTTGTAGGAAGCCAGCTCAAGTTTATCATCAACCACGAAAATTCTTTATCAATGCTTTTCTATAAAGTAGCCTATTATTATACCAGTTCCACTTTAACTCTGACAGAAAGCTGATCGGGAATGCTATTATTAAGTCATAAATGCCTATTTTAAAATATGTTGCCTCATATTATTACACTGTATCGTTTCATTAATTCGTGTAATATTTCCTTTGGTTTTTAGTATCTTCTATGTCATAATCAAAACTAAAATAACTCTAAAAATGTAAAGTCTATAGCATAGATTTAAAGTCAAGAGTCCGTATGCGTCTACAACTTAATATGTATAAATACATACAAATTTAACTAGACAGAAGTGACCATGTTCACTCATTACATGCAATATTTACAATGCTGAATAACAACTGTATTTGCCAAGATATTCACAGTTCATAATATTGTGAGATAAAATGTAGCTATAAACATTAATCAATGGCATGTTTATTAAACCTATATTTCTTAGATCATAAGATATACTGATGAACAAATTTCACTGTGTAATAACAAGGAGCCTAGAGCCAAGTGGGAACAAAAATACCTAAGTAATTTTAATTTGTGAGATAAACTATCAGTATAGGGATTTATTCAGGATACCACTGGCACACCTTACACCCATTCAGGAAAGTTGTTAACAAGCGATATTCAAATAGGACCTAATTAGGCATGAGGTCCTAGAATAGAGAGAGTGTGCCAGTCAGGAGAAGACATGTCTACATGGACAGTAGGAATATGTTACAACAGAGGTTTAAAGTCATATTAAATCAGACTTAAAATGGAGTTTGGTCTTCATCTTGATGTTGAGATAGATCACTGAAGGAGAGTGATATAATCACATTTCAGTTTGGAAAGATCATCCTGGCTCAAGTATAACGAATGTTTTAGAGGGAATAATGGAATTAGACCAGTTCAGATAAGAAATGATACTGTCTTACCCTGTGGTAGTGATGGAAAAGAAAGAAAAAAAAACATAAACTTACTTCTCAACTTATTCTGTTATGACTATTGTTTTGTAATAGACTTTACAGATGTTACTTTTAAAATATTCTGTTAGTCTGAGGAGCCATTTATTTATAGATCTCCTTGTATTATTTGTAACAATATTGTATTTATTTTTTTAAAGGTTTTTTATTTTTATTTATTTGACAGAGAGAGAGACAGCCAGCGAGAGAGGGAACACAAGCAGGGGGAGTAGGAGAGGAAGAAGCAGGCTCCCAGTGGAGGAGCCTGATGTGGGGCTTGATCCCAGGACCCCAGGATCATGCCCTGAGCTGAAGGCAGGCGCTCAACGACTGAGCCACCCAGGTGCCCCTGTATTTATCTCTTAAGCACAGATTCTCTACACATCATCTCAAGTTCCCAGATTGTTTTATTAAAACATTTATCTTCAATCATCCAAATGTGACTAAACACTATCTGAAAAGTCCCATAGTATTCCATACCTGTGAACACATTTACATTTTTGTGCTGAAAGATACATGAAAACAAAGGCTTAGATATTTGATCTTACTGATTTGAAGAAATGATAACATGAAAAGAGAGGTAAACGGAGGCTAAGAAAATGTAAAGTGTGTATTGTGGAAACAGACATGTTATCTGAAAAGTGAATTGTCTGAGGGAAATATAGATCTAAGAGGCATGCATGAAAAATGCAAAAGGAGAGAGACGTGATTGCATACAAATCTAAACTATTTTAACTAGTGCCTACTCATAAAAACACCATCATTTGAATCATATTATGGATTTATGATCTTCCGAAACTGAAATGTGATACCGCTCTCCTTCAGTGGTATGTCTCAGCATCACGACGAAGGCTGTATATGTAGATACACACACATACACATTTATATACATACACAGATATATGTAAACTTATGATCTCATCGCTGTAACACTATATGTATATGATGAGACTGTTATTCTAGAAAGCAATTGAACACAGACATTTTAGTCAATTAGAAAAGAGAAAATGAGGTTCAGATACCAATTTCCGGGTTTCAGGCAAGACACATAACCTCTTTGGGCATCAATGTCCTTATCTGTAAAATGACAAAACATACCCTACTATGTATCTCTTGTGTAAATGTATAAAAAGGAGATGGTAGTTTTGAAAGTGGTTTTGGAAAACATGTGCAAGGGGTTCGGTAATGATTCACTGTAGGGAGTGACATTTCTGAAGGAGTCAGAAAGATAGGGGTAACAAAATTCATTCAAACTTAATAGGAAAAGTAGTATTTACTAACTGGCAGGCTTTTAAGATTACGGAAAGAACCAATTTTACATGAATACTATATCTATTCCTCTGAAAATGCTACAAAAATATAGGAATCCATAATGTTAGATATTTTCAAGTTTTGTAGTCAAAATAACTTCCTTAATATTTCTTACACATTTCTCATACACATATGCTTCACACATGCTCCCTATTTTTCAGACAAGGTCAATGTTTTCACTACAATTCATTTACATTGTTATTAGAACTATTTTCTAGGTCTGTTGATAAAATTTGGCCTCACACATTGATAACACATTTTTCTAATTACACTGTAATTTTCACTAGTAATTCTAGCTTTTTTGAATATACAAATCATTTCAACTTATTATATCATTGCTTTAACACTTCATACACATCTTGAGACATTTAGGCCACAAAAGATTATATTTAATATTAAAAGGATCAAATGTAAATAATTCTCAATTACTTATCCAAAGTGAAAACTTGAATAACGTGTATAGTCTAAATGTGCAAATAATCAGAAGATACAGATTTTTTACCCTCCTGCTACCGAATGTTTCCCTGAGTTGCTGTCAGAGACAATGTTTACAGTGTTGTGCTTTAATTCCTACTCTCTTGTCAAGACACCAATTGAAAGCAGAATGCTAAGAACTCAGTGAGAACTAAGAGTGATAAATGAAGTGCCAGCATAATTTGGAAATTGGAAAATGTGCCCTTGAAAACATATTAGTTTGCTCAGTTTGTAACGTGTAACAGCAGTATTGGTTTTCTCTCTTCACTGCTAGGTCAAGACACTGATGGAAGTAGGAGTCGGCCGAGCCAGAAACAGATCTTCAGCTGCGGTCCAGTAAAGAGTGTGGGAAGGCTTCCCCGAGGCTGGCAAATATCTCGCCCCAGTGGCTAACACCCCTTGCTCTGTCATTCTGCCTGAGATTTCACCCAAAATGACATTCGCTTATGTGGTTAAGCTCAAGTATTTCCAGGAAGCTTAAGCAAGCTACGGTAGCCATTCCAACTTCCAGAAAGTCTCCCTCTTTGCTGTGATTGACCAAAAAAAAAAAAAAAAAAAAAGAGGTAATTTTTGGTGGAAAGCAGAAATGAATTTGGAGCACTGGGATATTTTTCAGAGAAGAGAGGCCTGGTAAATTTTAGTAGCCAACAGGAAACATGAAACATAGAAGTCAGGGGAGAATGAAAAAGGTGATACCAGGACATAAATAAACACAGAAATGGGCAGAGGAATAAAATAAATAAATAAATAAATAAATAAATAAATAAATAAATAATAACAACAACAACAATAAGAACAATTATAATAACAACTCTCATGTCTTAAACTTTGCCCAGAGCAGTCCCAAAATATTCTATGTGGAGAAAGTGTAGGAACATGTCCAATGTGTAACTAAGATCAGTGCTCCCCTTGTGCGATGCCATGATCTTGCCTGGCTCGTGGCCTAAACAACTGGGTGAATCCTGAAATCTGCCCCACTCAGGAGAAAAGCTGGAGTGGCACATCGAATGTGCACATCTTCACAGCCTGGAACCTCAGGGTGGTTCCAGAACACTTTTCTCCTTTGCTTCCACGTTGGTCCAGTTATGTAGTTCTATCAATACGGATAACAGAATGTACTCAGAGAATCAGATGAGCATGGACTCTCCACCAGGAAGGTAAGTCAACGTAACACAAAAACAGATATGGCTGTCAGAGTGGAACATGTGTCTTTTCCTAGCTGGGTATTTTGTCTCTCACAACACAACCTTGCAGACTATCAAGGATATAACAATTTTTGAAAGGGTCATGTTAGGAAAAGAAAATTATACACAGATGCAGCATTTTCCAATTTCTGTGCCATAGATAAGGTAGCTCTGAGAGTAACCAGGAAGGGGCTCGAATAGCGTGAGCCACTGTATCACTGTCACACACACTATAAGAAGCATGTCCTTTTACAGTAGGCTGTCTTACAAAAATGTCCATTTTCCGGGAATGGCATAGTACCAACAAAAGATGTTTTTGTTCTCCATTCCCACACTGTTTAAGAAAAGGCGAAAAAACATGGGTTACTTAAATTATAGCACATCCATAGCACACCATGGAATACAAACAAGGACGAAAACATCCTTGAGGGGGCTTAACTAAAATATGTGTGCCAACAATGCTGCCATGCCTGTACAATAAGCACATAAAAATACCAAAACTAATTTATTAAATTAAAACAGACAGAACTGTACACAGTACAGAACTTTTGCCAAAGTTCAAGGGTAACACACGTGAAGAGTTAACACCTTCCAGAGAGTCTTTCAGTAAATCCTGAAAATTCCTATCCTCAAGTCCCCTGCCTTTGAGAGTGCTTACTTCTAACTTCTGCCTTAGAATCTCCAGCCACCATTAGCACAATCTCCTCCTTACTAGCGAGGTTAGACCTTCCCTGACACAAATCCCTCTTGTCTTTAGGATGTAACACTAGGTCTGCATTATCAGTCTAGAAGGACCCTCTGGTGGCAGTTGTGGTGCAGGCTCCTAGTGGGTCATTTTGTGGTTATCTCTGGTCCTTCGCGTACCTCCAAATAATATTAGCCGTGAGGCGATGGGTTTGACACTGCTAATTTCACAGAAGCATCTAAGGCATGAAAGGCTTCTCTTTGAGTATAAGGGTAAGTTACAGACCTTTATCTATTATTTATTGGTAACGGTTGAATCAGATGTACATGCATATATATTTACACACACACACACACACACACACACACACACACACACACTCCTCTATGTCCCAAAGATTAACGCTGAGCCTTATCTTATCCTGAAGTCTCCAAACTGCTTACTGAAATCAGGCAGATGAGATGAGAAGAGATGAGAAGGGGAGGGGAGGGGAAAGAGAGGACAGGAGAGAGTGGAAAGGGAGAGAAGAGAAAGAGGAGAGGAGAGAAAGAACACCACAAATCTCAGTGGAACAGGCCATGCGTAAGAAGCAAGCTATGTGGTGAGAATGAAGAAGTGAGCACTAAAATTCCATCAAGAAACGACTCTTCAGCTCCACTGCCTGCCGCCACATGGGAACGAGGACCAGGTTTCCAGAGCTTCCAGTTCTTACACAGAAGCCAGGAATCCTCATGTACAATTTCTTATATGTTGACTTAAAATAGTTAAGTCTTGTGCAGACCAAACAAAAAATTTCC
Organism: Ursus arctos; assembly: GCF_023065955.2. NCBI lineage: Eukaryota > Metazoa > Chordata > Mammalia > Carnivora > Ursidae > Ursus > Ursus arctos. The sequence goes on along the minus strand of NW_026623067.1, from coordinate 2,010,015 downwards.
ATGAGAAGGATTTAGTCAATGAGCAGTGAGCGTGACCCTCAGTCTAAACAAATAAGAAGATAGGGAAACATCTGCCTAACTTCTTGATCACTGGCCGTTATTTCTCAACACCCGAGTTAGTACTTCTGGATTCTAGAGCATTGTTTCTTCCCCTTCTTCAATCAGACACTTTCAAATCATGCTGCCTCCCCTACACACACACCCCAACACACAAAGTGAGACTAAGAAAGGAGTCTACTGCTGAGCCAGGAACATATCTCTAAAAGTTACCCTATCCCAGTTACAAAGAACCCTGGAGGAAACTTCCTCCACCTGACCTGTTCGGACTTTTTATCTTATCCAAGACCCATTTCCCTGCCAGGCTCACTGGGGACGTAGAAGGAGGATTCCTCTATTAAGTGTGTACTAAAACTATTGTCTCCTCCCTCGATCTACTCTTTCGATATGAGTTCAAGCTCTCATCACTTCTCATCCGGCCCACTTGTCAATTTACATGAAGTTCATCGCCGCCCTCTAATCCAAACTTCCCACTGTTGACAATATCCTTGCTTATGCCTTAGACACCATCAAAGACACACCAAAGTCACTCTGCATTGCCTTGGACTTTCTTATGGTTACCAACTGTGACCACAGGCTCTCATGTACGTTCTGTCCTCCTATTATACTCATCCCCAGACTTAAATCCCCCTTAACACTGATCCTTGAAATTGGTGTTTCAATCAAAATCCATTCAACCACAGTCAGGATTATTTAAATTGAAAATAATGTAATAATGACAATTTAGTGAAACATGTTAGAATCAGAGACTTGATGAAAGACAGAAGGTAAGATTTTTAAAATGAGAGATTACTCAACATTCTTCAAGCCACATTTCTTTATTTTTTATTCTCATTCACATAGGATTGATGTTATACCTAAGATAGTTGTGAAGATTAGAACTTAGAAGGAGGAATATATGCATGTATTCTTTTAGAAGTTATCTTCTGAAACCTTAGACTATCACCAATATTGAAGATAAAGAAATGTTTTGACAGGCTCTTGGATTTCTCATGTTGTATTTCTATCAAGAATTATGCTTAACTTGTATGCTCATGCTACAAGTTAACTGCCTTTTCAACATTCTTTACAGTCTTCTGCATGACAAAAGATACCATAAAGGAAATCAAAGACAAGCAAATTAATAAGGAAATGACAAAACAGTAAATAAGGTTAAATGGATAAAGATACAAATAGCAAATTCACAGAAAAACCTATACAATGGGACACAAAATTATGAAAAAAATCCTTATGAAAACATGTGCAGTCCCATTAATAATCAGGATTGTACCATAAAACAGCAATGGGATTTTTTTAAAAAATCAACTAAATATTATTTATTGTTGGATAATTTTAAGTGTAAGTGAGAGTATAAAGAAATGGACATTCCTAAACTGGGGATGAAAATGCAAATTGGTATACAACCTGTTTGGAAGGAAAATTAATTAGGGAAATTAAATATGCACATACTTTGTGATGCAAGATTCCATTTGCCAGCATGTACACCAGAGAAAAGTGTGTTACATCTTCAAATAGGCAGACACTGAGTGCTGTGCATGGCTGTCTGTAGGAGGATAGTGCATTTAGAAAAAAATGGGGCAGAAACAGATAGGGAGTGATAATTTCAAAAATCCAGATACAAACTATGGGTGATTTGCTGCCATTTATGTCACCAATATTTAGTGGAAGAACAAAGACTTAGGGTCACCTTAGAAACCATGAAATGTATGTAAATATCAATCTTAAAGCTTTGGGAATATTTATCGATCTTTATAATTTATAGGTAATGGGCACTGGATGCTTGATCATCTGATGATGTTAGTTCATCAGATTCTCAAACAGTTCATGACTCAGAAGATGAACAACGTTTTTAGAGTTAATAAAAAAGGATTACTGAATCTATTATATATATTTTGATTTTAGGATTTAAAATGCTTTTTGTACTTCTCACAGTCAACACCGAGGTCTATGATACAAAATACATTGATAATAATATTTACAATATAGGATTGTTATAGGGGTTTCTTGAGGTAATGTATGTAAGTACCCTACGGATATGTGAACCGCAAGGCTGGTCTGTGGGAGGGACTCATTATGTTGGTCAGTCATGCTAGTATTCCACTGACTCAGCATCTCTCTCTAAAATAACGGTATTTATGAATTCAAGACATACCTTTCATGAATAGCAAGAACTTGCTCTATGACAAAAATAAACATAACAATTTTGTTTCTGTTGAACACCAAGCCAACTCTTTCCTTTCAAACCATGTTTACAAGGGAAATACTCATAAAGCTGAGATGGCTGGTGGTTCTAGGGATCACCTAGAAAATGGATTGTCAGAGATTGATTAGACACTGACTGGAGACACCAAGTAAGACAACAGTAACAAAGTAAGCAAGCTATCTGTGATTCAGAAACTGATAATCAAAAGTGCAGTGATCAGCTACTATTACAGCAACCAAGTGATTTCCTCCAGTTCGGGCTCTATTTCTGATATAGCGTCATATGTTATCAATGAAAAAAATAATAACTAAATCTCCCTTCTCCTAATTTCCAGTTCCCTTCAAGGGAAACAATAATTTTATCGCCCCATTGCTAAAATGAAGTTGCATTAAATACATCTGCTCTCTAAACTTTCTGATGTGGTACTGTAAAAGTAGTTAGGTTTCCACTGTAAGACTGAATGAAATCAGTGGCCGTAATTAGGATCCAACTTACGTCATAACAGTACCTGAAGGGGGGGGGTATTTATCTCAGTGTTCCTGCTTTTCCATTCTTGGAAGCCGGTTTGGATGGATCCCAATGCCCTATAAGTCCTCCTGCGTTTGACTATTATCGGTCTCCTCCCCAGGAATCATTCTGCCCAAACCAAAACTCCACTCAAAAGATAAATGCTACCAATCACGGAAAGGGAAAATTGAAAACTTGTAAGTATTCCCCAATATTAATGTGCCTGAACAATCATATTTAATTGGTTCTCAGGTCTATTATTTGTTCTGTCTACCCAAAGAAAGTTCTATTGTAGTTATTTCAATGATAAACTTGCTTCTTCTCAAAAAGTTTTATTATTCTGAGAAATTGCTTGAAAATAGCAGAAGTTGTAGTGGGGTACTGAAGGCCTGATAATACATTCTAAAGGTTTTTTTAATAGTGTAATTTATGTTAAAACTTGTCCTAATACATTGCAAGATCACTTAGATATTTTATTTTAAATACTGTATGTAGCTTTCTCACAGCTCTAGTGCCATTTCCAGTAAAATGAGATTTTCATGAAAGACATTAAAAATCATGTTGCACTTAAATGGTGATATTGTTTCAATCTTTCATCAGGCGAGGTCATTTTCGTTCAGAAATTTGACATTCATCTAGAACATTCTGTATCTAAGAAAAATGAAATGCCTACAGTTGCTTCAATTTCCAGACTTAACTACTTTTACATAAGAGTCGAGTTCCTCTTCAGCTCACTAAGGTACTCACACATCTTCCTTTATTCTTTAAGGCCAAACTGTCCTGAAACAGCTCCCCTGGAAATCTGACATAGTTACAGAAAAGAGCCATAAAATGTCTTATTAAGGGATTTAACCTCGCAATCATTAACATGTAGATATGTATTTCACTTGGGTATAGAAATTAACCTACTATGCTTTATTTATTTTTAAATTTTATACATTGATACCCCTTGTACATTAATACCCCTAATCTGGGATTCAGGGGAGCTAATAAACACACATTTCCTCCTGTTCCTTTTCTTCCTCCTCCTCACTCATTAGTTTTCTTCTCTAAGAATACACATTAAGAAGTTAAATGCTAAAAACTGAAATTCAACAGGAGACTTTTGCATGTTTGCAAAGACCTCTGATGTTTCTAGTTAAACACATACCTTATCTCCTTACTCTCACCTAATTTTTTTTTTAATTTTTTTATTATATGTTAGTCACCATACAATACATCATTAGGTTTTGATGTAGTGTTCCATGATTCATTGTTTGCGTGTAACGCCCAGTGCTCCATGCAATACGTGGCCTCCTTAATACTATGCTTTTTTTAATACAAAAGGAGGCAGTCTGGAGAGATTTGAAGGAAACACAAAGGCACAATTAAATTATTAACAGTTCTTGATAGATACAGAAAGAGAAGCAGGTACAGTTAAACTTTCATCTGATACAGGCTGGGATGAGGATATCTGTGCCTAGAGGCAAAAGTAAGGAAATAGGAAAATGTACCGATTTTGCTGATGATGTATCCTAAATACATGCTTTATTTTGGTTTCCTTCTGAAAAAATTTACTTTTCCTATAATTTACACTTGTATTCCTTGTTTGATTACAAAACAATTTTACATATGTTATGTCTTTGGACTTTTACAGTATTGTATGTTAGAGCAAGTTTTGGCTATTTAACAATGAGGAAATGGAACTTAAGTGACCTCCCATAGGTATATATGTAATAAGTTGAAGAGCAGGGTCATATACCCTATGTCTTGTGTTTCACTAAGTTTTTTAGGCATCATGTTATTGTCTTAGGGGAAAAAAACCCTGCTTTATGAGCCTATAAAGAACATTTTGACACCCTTTGATTTATAAGATTTGTTAGTTGGGCATGCATCAGATTTTCTTTAGTGCACAACAAAATAAATTTAGAAGAGTAAGAATAATTCAAATTCCTAAAGACAACATTGAGTAAATATTTTTAAAAATCAAAATACTATCAAAGTTAACACACACACGCACCCACACACATACGCACACAGCACAAATTTCAAGATACACAGCACAAGAATTTAAAGTCTATCTCCCTTCTGTCTCTTGCTGCCAGAAGTATCCCAGCCAAACAATTATATCTCCCAAGCGAAGATATTGAAGCATGATTTCTTTTTGCTTCCCTGCCCTTTATTTTTAACACAATGATTCTGTCCTACAAATTAGTTTCAACTTTTATCACTTAGCTCCATGGACAAGTGTGCTTGCACGCACACACACACACCTGGGGACGCACACACTCTTCGTTCCATATCAGCACAGGATCTTCCTTATTTTAATGGCTATAGAAATGTGTTATAATTTATTTGACCAGTTGGACATTTAAGTTATTTCCAAATAAATCTTGCACAGATGTCATTTAGATAGCATGTATGTCACTGGATAAATTCCTAGAAGGGGAATTATTAAGCAAAATGAATTATACATTTCAATTTTGAGAAATATTGCCAAACTGCCTGTTGTATTGTATTAATCTCTATTTCCACCAGCAACGCATGAGAATGCATGCTTTCCTGACACCCCATTGACACATTGTGTCAGTAATTTTTTTTTTAACTATAGGAATAGGATAGGTATGTTACATAGCTGAGTTTCAATTTGTATAAGTGAGGATGAGATTTTTCCCCACATGCATGTCATCTTCCCAATCCTTCATTGGACATTGGTCTTTTCCCAACTGATTCACATGGATGCTGGACATGTTAAGAATATGAATTCCTTAACTGTTAAAGGAATTATAATTTTTTCCAGTTTTATCTTTTGTTTGTAGAAGTTTATATGCAGTTTTACTTTAATGTAATTAAACACAGCTATTTATATATTTTTGAGCTTTTTGTCATTTTAAAAAAGCTTTCTCCAATCCAACACCATAGCATTTGAGTTGAGCTTTGCCTTGATAAGTTAACTAGTGGTATGTTTTATATAAAATGTATCATGCAGATGAAGGAATTATCCTATTGGAAAAAAATATCTCCTATTTAAATTTTGGAGTTTGAGATAGTCAACATTTTGCTTTTTGCATGGTTAATATTCAAATGCACAGGCATTGGAAAACAGGCCTAATTGTTTCTAAAGCTATTTCTGGTTCTAAATGATAAAACCACATCTTTGACACAAACAAAGATACTTTGTTCTCATTTCCAGTAGAAACTGACAGCCTCCAAGTCATCTAGTAGTTACCCTAAAGGATCCAACTATAATTAAGATGTAGGAGATGTAGTTTACATCCCTTTGACCAGAATTAGAATTGTATTTGTCAAAATATTTTTCTTATGTTTATTCTAGCTGAAACTAGAAGCTACTTCTCATGAAGTAGATGGTGTAAAAGCATTTGTGGTTTTGTATCTTTACTGAGATTTTACAGTTTTCTGGTGATATTTCTATCTGTGGACTCAAAGCCTCGTAATTAATCATATATGTTGAAAACGCCTTTGTTCTTCATGACATGAAACTGTATTTTTTGAGTGACTTAAATGGGAGTATCTACACATAAACCTATATGCTCTTTTTATATTGATATATACATTTAGTCCAAAAAGTATACAAGTATACTGTTGGATAACAGTAATATTTTGAAGGGATATTCTATAGATTCATGGCTTTGTTCTTTTGTGAGAAAAGATTTTCCCTTTTTAAAAAAGAAAACTATACTCACATTTCTCGGTAAGGCAATTCTGTGTAGTTAAATCAGAGAAAGAACGTTTTGTAAGGTTTAGAGAACTCTTTCAGGAGAGACTACAACATAGACTTGCAGTTAGTATACCTGAGTTAGTATAAGTGAAGTAATTATTTAAAGTCCAAGGACTTCATGTGAATCTCCAGAGCAAGTCAAAGCATACCAAGAATTCTCAACATAAAAGAGAGGAGTTGGGTTTGTACATGAATAAGATAATCAGATTTTAAAATTCCAATGTAGTTATCTAAACAGTCCGCCCGTACCAATTGTAAATTGTATTCACTTACTTAAAATGTGTAATTCTACCCAAAAGTTCATTTGTCCCTACAATTTACTTAAATGATGTACTTTTAACCAAGATTTCAATTTCATTGATGTCCCTATAATAACGTGGAAAGTAAAATGGAAAATTCGAACATTTATCCCACATGGAGCAATATGGAAGACTCTAAATAAGAGACTTCAAATAAATACCTTTTTATACAACGAATTGCTTTGAATGAACCAAATTTCCAGTGTTAGTGACATATAAATGGAGATGAAGGAAAATCTTGTCTTTTACTTCTATTTTTATTATTACATACAGAGATAAGATTTTAAACAACAGAAGGAATAAAATCAAATATTTCAGAAAAATAGAAAGTTTTGAGGAGTAATTGTATATGGCATTGTTTATCCATGAGTATGATTTGGTAGGTCTTTCAACCCAGGTGGGAAAAGCAGGAGAGCAGCCCTGTGGGTGGGAGTGTGGGGTAGAGTGGGTGGGTGATTGGCACCTACAACTCCCAGACATATCCTGTGCAGGATTTAATACTGTAAGTGTGATGGAACTTCACTTTAACATTCCATAGCAGAGTGTAGCTTTGACATAAAGTGACTCTACCTTCGATCCACAGCAAGATGGTTAATTGCAAGTACAGAAGAACCCTATTAGGCAGTACTTCCTTAGACGATGACTATGGAGTAGTTTACCTGCCTCTTGGCCACAACTTTTGTAAGTGAAAGGCTGCCTAACTCCCTAAAGTTGGCTAGTATCCATTGCTTGCTTCTAAGCCAGTGCATTTCTTCTGCTCAATTTCCCAATTAAATCTGATCTTTCTTTGGGATCAAGTAAGTGAGCTGTAAGTAATAAATAAAAATACTAGCTAGAGAACAGGTGGATAGGTAGTGAAGGTAAGAGTTTGCCTGGAAGGAAGAGAAAGAAAATACAAACATATTAAGAGTCTCTAAAAAGTTAATACACATTGAATGTGAATGTAACTACTCATTTTTTTAAAACTGTGACTCTATCTAAAATAAAAGAGATGCTTTTCTGTGTGACTTTGGGATAATTATCTTTTATTTTAAAAAAAATCAAAATCTGTCCATGCGTTCCCAAGAACATGTACTTTGGCAATTAAATGCAGCAGTAGGGCTATCAGAATGGGAAGTATTTTAGCAATTATTAGTTCATAAAATAAACTTGATTTCTTTTTGAGTCAAGTTCATATGTTTTAAGTGGGATATGCATGGAGCACTTTACTGTGGTTTACAAAAAAACTATTTCATATGGGAATCTGATCTCCATCAAAGCATTAAATCCTAGTCAATCACTAAAACCACTAGATCTCAATCACGACATCACCTTTTAGGTTTACAGTTCTTCCTCCTATGTTGGAGGTTCTCAGAATAACAAAGTTTTTCAACTAGATCCAGGAGAACTATGGAGGTCCTCATGTCAGACAGGTAGGTAGCAGAATTTCAAAAATCACATTTGGACAGTCAGGTGCCTTTCTCAGTTTGCTACATAAATTTGCCACAGCCTAACAAGTCTACCATTTTATGTTGCAACCATGTAAGTTATATACTATTTTCCAAACTGAACTTTTAAGAGTAAAAGGGACACCGATAATAAGGATACCAGGAAAACAAACATAATCTGGGCCTATTTCAGGCTAACTGGAACTTAATGGCCACCTTACCAGGGAAGTGTTAGGGTCCTTTGTCTGCTTCTATTTCAAGAATGCAAATATTGACTTTGATATTTATATTGATTAAAGCAGGAAAAACATTACATCTCAATTTCTTTTGATGAAATGTGGATACACCATTTAGAATGATGGCTCACCCTTTCACATCCTATGATCTACCAATCTCGTTACCACTTTTTAAAGCTGGTTCGTACAGAGAAAACCCAAAACACCACTTGTTTTAATATTGTAAATAAAAGACTTGAAACAGGGTAACAGGATCTCTGAAAAGCCAGGCCTTAAAAGGCATAAAATTGCAAGTCATTGTAATGTTGATCTTTATCCCCAAGATGATTTTGATGATGATAAGGTTTGTTATCATTCCTTGGATGAGTGCTGTATGCCAGGTGTTTTGCTATGTGCTTTTCATATATTAACTTTCCTCACCTATCCAACATCACTCTCAATCTGTCCAGATTTGCTTTATTCTAAAAAGAAAAATCAGTCATAGATAAGTTTGATTGATTTGTTTAAAGAAGCCCAGCTAGTCACCCAATGGAAGCTTCTGTGTTCAAACTGGGATACAATTCCAATCCCCATGCTCTTCTTGAATAAGCTACAATACCTTTATGTCATCTTTCTTAGGAATTTTAGGATTCCTCCTGACATAGTACTGTGGTCAGCCTTGTTCCCACTGCTGACTTTTACATTAAGGAATTAGTGGAGACATTTGAGACCATCAGGAAACAGAACATGATGTACATTTGCCAATGTGTAAAGAAGGAAAATGTCCACATTACTAGCAAAATAATAAAAGCCACGTGTACCTAATCCACAGCAAATAATATTGACCGGAGACAATAAACCGTGGGAACTGACATGGGATTGGAAGATAAGAAATTCTTAGTAACTGCTTTGTCAACGCCAAATTCCCCATGAACTCCTCTTTGCAGCCCAGTAATAAGGGGCTCCTCTACCCTGCCACCTACCAGGCAGTCACATGAGGAGAGATGGGAGGTCTACCCAGTACACGTTCCATAGCAGGCACCACAACACCTACGTGCTGGTAAATATCTGTTAATTGCAAGAAGGACTTAGAATTAACTAAATCAGGGCATTAGTCAAATGGATAGGAGTATTTCCCATCTGCAAGGCCTCTTTTTTCATTAAGTTAGTATTAATATATGACTATTATCATTTCCATCTCTCAAATCAGAAAACCAGGCACAGCAACGTTACTAATTAGATCACACCCTTTCTAAGTGATATAATCAATTAAAAGATCTGGGTATTTTAATTTGAATAAGACTGTAGGCTTAAGTACTATGCCCCACTCTGCTTTTACTAAATTCTACAAATAAAAATTTAATTTGCAATACTGAAGAAAAATCATTAAAGTACAGATATGTTCGATTTTTAAAATGAAGTGCTTCTATTATTTCAATCCACATTATTATAAAGCTATATTTAAAAAAAAATTATCTTCAAAATGTTAACAAGGTTGCCCAAGGTCTACTCCTTAAATGATCTGAGCTAATCATCCTGCTTGGCCACTCCCTGACATCTCGATTTCAAGAAATAAAAGTTCTAGATGAAAACACATATTGAAAACATGTGCTGAAGTGGTGATTGGAAATCAGGCATATTTCACTTCATCAGCTACACGAAGTATCAGGGATTATGTGATGTTTCTACGTACACCTTGTCCTGATAGAAATAAAGTTGCATTTTTACCTATATTGTGATTTTACGAAAGGATCACTATTTGTCTTCCTCTCTACTCTCAGCTTCATTCTAGCAACTAATACTAATTACAGGAAGGTTGAATCGCCATCACGTGTGATTAACTTCAATGGCGTCCCTTTCTCCTCTACTTCAGACATCCTCTCCTTTCATGGAGTTCTTCTCAAGGCCACTTAGGACATCGGTGACACCTACAGAGAATACTAAAACCAAACTCATTATGAAAAGTAGTAGGGAGAGCCACTGTAGACAGGAGGAGGCATCTGGGGAAACCCAACAATAACAACAAAGGTAGAGCTGGAGCAAATGAAGATTGCAGCTGTGTCCCTACATCCCTTAGCACTATGGGAAAGATGAAGTAGGAAATGCTTTAAAAAAAAATTACACCGAATTTTAAAAAATTGTTTAACACTGTTTAATCCTGTTTAAAGCATACAAGAGAGTATCATTAAAAACTTCTCGAGAAACAGCTGTGTTTTGATGCTTTGCTACTTACAAATGTAACAATGGAAGATGTAGGGTTGGAAGGGTTTAGATTTCATGTGAGCATTCAGGGTAAAGAGAGCGGAGCACTGGGATAAGGCACAAAGAGAAGCTGGAGAGAGAGACAGCAAGAAGATGGCGGACTTGGTATGACATGCCAACCTTAGTGGGCTCAGCTACCACCCTGAAGGGCAGCTTCTGAGTCAGATGACAGGAGAAGAATGAGACACAGCTCAGTCCCTACAGATTCAGTGAGGACTTGGTCTCAGTTCTGAGATTCAGAGGTAAAACCGGTACTGCTGTGCTCTCTGTGGGTGGGTTCTGGCACTTGGCTAACAGCAGAAGAACTACTGCATAGGGGAGAGAGACAAGACTTGCCCCAGGGCTGTATATAGCCAAGGTGTACTTGAAAGTAAATCTGTCTTCATAAACCAGTAAGAAAAAACAAACTTCACTCATAGTGGGCAAGTTAAAACTAGACTTATATCTTTTTATTTTCACATCTTGCTTTCTTTTATTTTTAAAAGACTATTTGAGAGACAGAGAGAGAGTGAGCAGGAGGGGCAACGGGAGAGGGGGAGAAGCAGACTCCCCACCGAGCATGCAGCCTGATGTGGGGGCTCGATCCCAGGACTCAGAGATTGTGCCCGGAGCCAGTCAGATGCTTAACCAACTGCGGGGTGAGGCGCCCCTCACATTTTGCTTTAACGTCATTTTGTCTTGTAATGTAAATGTATATATGTTTTATCCATATTTGCCTTTATATTTAATAAACAGCTATTTTTATATAGGTAAAACACTTTGAATTTTAGTAAACTATGACCATATAAAGGACGCTTTCTCAGAGCACTGCTTTTGTCTGTCAAGCAGCTACGTCATTTAGTGGAAACTAAGCCAAACTGTAGCCATAAGCACAAGCATGGTACTCCAATATATATGCTCTTTGAATGCATATTAATCACATATTACACTCTCAAATGGCTACTTGGACCAAGCAAGTAATACACGAATGAAACGAGCCAAGATAAGAAAAATCATGATTGTTGAAATCTATGGTAAACTGATGTGTACTTGCCATGGCTAAAAGGACTCGACTCCAGAAGATTTCTTCCCTGTAGAAAGTGAACTCCATGTTGGCAAATCCCACAATTTTCAAAAGCCAGGTTACATGAAATTTCCCGATTTTTAAAAGTTATTCAATTAAAAAATACTACAGAGGTAAAAACAAAACAATACAACTCACAACAGTCATTGCAATAGAAATACATCTGCTGAATGAATTTGGCTTACAGGCTGCCAGTTTATGACTTCTGATCAAATTTTTGAAATTATCTTTGGGAGGGTGGGGAGGGGAAGACTCAATTTGAAAGGAGCCACATGTAGTTTTGCAAGAGAATTTGTAGACGTCAAGTATGCACTCAGAACATTGCCCAAGGGAAAACGAAAACTAAAATAAGACACATTAAGGTTAATACTCAAAGGAAGGAAAAGTCACTCCTTTGCTATCATGCAGACGTACATTCACACATGATTGCTGGCTGTAAGACCAAATCAGTCTGTGAGACTAAACCAGAAAAAGTAAAAAGAATATAAACAAGCAAAAATAAAAGAAATATAAAAATCTTTCAATTTCTCATAGACAAGGACTAGAAATCCAATGTCAATAAAAACAAACAAACAACCCCACCAAACAACTTCCCTAGGTATTACCTGGCAAACATGGGCATTAATCACAGTTTCACACTAAACTGCAGATTTTATAGCCGTATTTGCTGCAATAAAACTTGCTTAGTCTTAGCGCTAGTTGTAATTTATGTTTTGTTTAGATGAATTCATGAGTTCTCTGTACCTAAATTTAATTAAGGAATGAAAATAAATAGTTTAGCTTATGTGCTTGCTTTGAAAAATAGATATAAATAAAAGGTAATAGTACATGGGTGATGGACACTGGGGAGGGTATGTGTTGTAATGAGCACTGGGTATTATATAAGACGGATGAATCACAGACTGTATCCCTGAAACAAATAATACATTACATGTTAATTAATTGAATTTAAATTAAAAATGTTTTAATAAAAAAATAAAATGTAATAGTACATTTAAAACCACATTTTGCATGGTAAGTATGTCCTATCTACTGGTGAGTTGATTACCAGAAAACATAGCAGGTGCCAATGGGGAATGTAAATATAGTTATTGACCTACTGTGTCAGTGACAAGAGATTAGTCTTTTTTTCCAGGAGGTTGTAATTAGCCTTGCAGAAAATATTCATTCCCTACCAAATTAGACTACACATTGTATTTCTGTCACTGAATGTTTTCCTTGATGGTTGTCTGAGTAAAACAAATTGGATGTAGGTTGAAGGTATATCATTCAAGCACCTTCTTTCAAAAGTAATTAGGGTCTTACTCACTTGAAACCAGATAACTACATTTAATGTAATCTTAAAAGGGCCCCTAAGGATTGTTTTCCATTGGTAAATGAATGAGAAGTGGAACAAACTGACTTTCATGATCACTAAAGTTTAGAAGAACTAGGAAAAGAAAATAATGCTGAATCGAAAATTTAGTCTCATAAGACTAATAAAGGTAAAATACTTTTTTTCATTTATTCTCATGTAACCCCCAAGGGATTTTTGTCCAGTGAAAGTGGCACATGGAAGGATGTTCCACAAAGACTCATTCAGTGATCAGCTCAGCATGGTTCCACACTAGACCTCCAACCAAATGAGAGCTAGACACTCATCCCCTTGGCTTCAATTCATTTAGGAAAAAAAGTGTATCTTTGGATAGCTCACTGTACTCCATGCTAGCACACCAGGATGATAAGACTTCATTCCTGACTCAGAATATAGGTGGAGACCCATCACTGTCTGACCTAAACCAGGCCACCTGTAATTAGAAAATAAATTCACTACCAGACCAAGAACTAGGTTAGTAGATACACAAAGATTTTAGGAGTAACATCATAAAATTAGAACAGAGGAGATCTTGAAGGGAAAAAAAGGGTTTGGTAATTATTAATGGGCAGAAATGCTAATGATTTTAAAAATTCAGCAATTTTCAGAAGAAATCTTTCCCCAATTTCAAGTATTTCTAGAAAATGAATCTAGATGCAGTTTTGAATAGGTTTGTATACCAGAAAACATAATTATATTTGATTTTTCTTATTTTTCTATGTCCAGTGTAAGAAAAAAATTGTACTAAATCACTGCAGGTACTGTCTAATTAAGTCATATTCAACAATATATTTTAGTCTTCGAATGTACCCTACTAAAAGAAATACAATTTTTGAATCAAATAAAAGCTATTTTAAATTTCACTCTGCCAATTTCTAAAATGTATTCAGAAATTTATATGAAAATTATTTCAATGGCCACCGTGCTTAAATCCCTTATTTTAAAATATACATTTTCTTATTAAATCTATTTATTTGAATTTTAATTAACATTTGAATATGTTAATTTGTAAAGATACTTAAATATGCCAATGCTCCTATTTCCTTCCTCTGGGTGGGTATTTGAAACACATTTCTGTAAATTTAAAGGACCCTTTAAACTTTGAAAACATAGCTATTATTTTGTACTTTCAAAACTTGGTGTTGCCTATGACCCTTTTTAACTGAATGTCTTCTAAGCAGTAAGCCTGCCACACTTCACCCATGTAATGGACACCCTGTGGATAAAATCATGATGCTTCATCTTCCTGACAGCATTCTCTTCTCTCCTGAGGGAACTTCTAATGGGATGACTCCGGTGTCTTGAATGTTTCTTTCAATTTCCTTCATATGATACACAGCCTATTCTTATTATGCTGTTTTTTGTTTTTTGGTTTTTTTTTGTAAAAATTCTGATCTAGAATTTGGCCTACTGTAGTGTATTGCTTATAGGACTCTCTTTTCAGCAACTTTGAACAGATTATTGAGGTTTAATTGACATACAATTAACCACACATGTTGAAGGATACAATTTGATAAGTTCTGAGTATGTAAATAAACATATATTGGTCAAATTCTAAAAAGATATGTTGAAATATTTGTTTCTTCAGGATGTGAACTTATTTGGAAATAGGGTAACTGCAGATGTAATTAGTTAATATGAGGTCGTATTGGAATTCCAATATGACTAGTGTTTTTTTTTTTTTTATGTTAGTCACCATACAGTACACCATTAGTTTTTGATGTACTGTTCCATGATTCATTGTGTATAACACCCGGTGCTCCATGCAATACCTGCCCTCCTTAATACCCATCACCGGGCTAACCCATCCCCCACCCCCCTCCCTTCTGAAACCCTCAGATTGTTTCCCGGAATTCATAGTCTCTCATGGTTCGTCTCCCCTCTGATGCCCCCCCCTTCATTTTCCCCTTCCTTTAAGAAGTGGGAACTTTGGAAAAAGACACAGATGCAGGGAAGATGGCCATATGAAGATGGAGGCAGAGACTGCAGGGATGTTGCCCCAAAGCCAGAAACACCCAGGACTATTACAGACTGGAAGAAGCAAGGAAGGATCCTCCCGTAGAGACCTCAGAGGAAGCATGACCCTGGAACACATTGCGTTTGAACTCCTAGTCTCCAGAACTGACGTCATAAAATTCTGTTACTTCAAGCCAACCAGTTTGTGGTAATTTATTATAGTTGCCCTAGGAAACTAATAAAATTTGCAATCAGGAAACTGACAACAAAAATAGCAAACAAATGCATCACCTCAAAGAGTTACATGATCCCCTTGCCATTGACATTTCCCTAACACTCACCCCATCCCCATGAAACCACTGAACATTTTTCTGTCATCCTAGATTGCATTTTCTACAATTTTACATATATTTTACATAAATTTATAAGAATTCTAGAATTATATGAAATATAGACATATGGCATGCACTGGATTCTTTCAGCGTAATTATTCTGAGACTCATTCATGGTGTTGTTCATTCACGTGCACATTCACTTGTTGCTCCTTTGTGTTAACAAACAGTATTCCATTACATGACTTTACCACCATCAGTTCATTCACTCACCTGCTGACATACATTTAGATGGTTTACAAAATCCTGGCTATCCGAAATACACCAGCTATATACATCATCCGAGTGTACAAATATCTCTATGGAGTTACACTTTCACTTCCCTTGGGTAGAGAGACCCCTAACTGTGGAATCACTTGGTCACAAAGCAGGTAAATGTTTACATTGTAAAGCAACTACCAAACTGTCTTCCCAAATGTATGAGAATTCCAGTTCCTCCACACCCTTGTCAACACTCGGTATGTGTATTAATTGTTCTTGGTTATTTTCTGTATATTATGACGTTCTGACCTCTCTTGGGAGCCTTCAGACCCGGGAAGAGACTGCCCTTCCCGGAACTAGAGGATATCTGAAGATAATGACAACCTTCCCACAAGCACGTTTTCACGTACACACCAAGCAGTGGACTGTCCGTGCCCCAACTATGTCTTACCCAGCTCTCCCTCCCACGACCGTACGGTCGTGTCCCCTTGCTGGGGAGCACACGTGCCAGGACCGCAGCGGTGCCGGAAACCGTGGAGAGTACCCAACCCCGTGGACATGACGCCCTTTCCTATGCCTAAGCCCCTCTGACAAAGCTTAATGCCTACAGGAGGCACTGGAAGAGACACAGCAGTACCCAGTAATAAAATAGCATCATTATAGCAATATACGTTCACAAAAGCTCATGAACGAACGTGGTCCCCCTCTCCCCAAATCCCTTATTACAACGCACTCACCCTTGTCTCTGTGACGTGCTACGAAACATCCACAGCAGGACAGGAAGTGGGACGAACGAGACGGGTGCGCCCTGTGAAGCAGCTTCAGCAACCGGCTATTTACGCTCCGACCGGAAGGAGGCGGAGCCACAGCTGCTCCCTGATGCAGGTGCAAGTGCGGAGCTGAAGATGCGGAGTCCGGTGCTTTCTCTGCCCTGAATGGGTTTCAGGCAACTAGAGACCACCTCTGTGGCCCCAGACGCACCAGAGTAATTCGAACCAGCTGAGCCTAAAGTGTTGACTCCTTCTTGCCTTGTCTTTCCTGGGGGAATTCCAAGGCGGCTCTGGCACAACTGCCTTCCTGGTTGGGTTTACACTCTATTATTAAAGAAAGTCTTTCGTATTGATTTGTTTTTTCAAAAGTCTTCCCTAATTCATCTGTCTGTTCTGCCTCATCATTCCTTTTTGATAGGCATCGAGCATTCTCGCATCTGCAAGGATGAAAATACAGTAGCTATTTATGAGACCGCCATGAAATTGGAAAGGTTGAAAATCAGTTTTTGATACAGATTTCCATAAATAATTTTATTATTATATTCCTAATCTCTAACTGCTGAATGCTAGATGAATCTCTTACTTCGTTTTCTTGAAACAGAACATAATTTAAACTATTTTCGGGTTTTTTTGGTTTTTGGGTTTTTTTTGTAGCTGGTCTGTGATGTCTTTTAGCTTGAACGAAGTTTTGTTTAGAGAAAACATTTCTTCCTTTATCTGTATAGTCACACAGATTATAGTTTTAAGGGTGGGGGAGGGGCATAGGAAGAGGGAGACCGAGAATCTCAAGCGGACTCCATGCTGAGCACAGACCTGTCACAGAGCTTGATCTCACAAGCTTCAGGTCATGACCTGAGCCCAGATTAAGAGTAGGACGCTTAACTGACCGAGCCACACAGATGCCCCTCTTAGTAGATCTTATTAGGAGTGTATCAAATCTATTAGTCTATAATTTATAGAGAAATCAACTTTTGGCTGTTTAATACTTTTATTGACTATTTAGTGTTCCATAGATTTTAAATTTTAATTTCTGCTCTTTATGTTTTTCTTCCATTTTCTTAGAATTGATATTATCTAACTCCTTTAGAATAATCATTTTTAGCCTTTCTTTTTTTGTATATATACATTTAATGTAATACCTTCTGTCTAAACAATTTTGCCTGCCTCTGCAGGCAATACTAGATTTTTAAAAAATTGTAATTCAGTTCAAAATATTGTCTGTGGATTATTTAGTTATATATAGCTTTACTGTATAAAGCTTGATCTGTGGATTATTTAGTAATATATAGCTTTATTTTCAAATATAAGGACATATTCTAGTCATCTTTTATGACTGAATTCCAGTTTAACTACATTGTGATCAAAGGACTTTCTGAATTATCTAGTACTTTAACATTTGTTGAGATTTTCTTTTTACTCCAGTCTATATAAAATTTTTTTACAATACTCTTTGATAAATGTTCATGTGAATGTCAAGAGAATCTGTGCTTTCATCTATTTTGTTCTGCAGCACTTCATATATATCAATTAGGTAAATATCTTAATAACTTCTATAGATCTTCTATGTGCTTATTGAATTTTTTTCCTGCTTGGACTTAGTTATGAGAAATGTGTGTTAAAATCTTCTTCATTGTGGATTTTTGCACTCCACCTTTTACTTTTGCCACTTTGTTCTGTATATATTTGGAACTTAAATTGTTGGATGCACACAATTTTAGAATTATTAAATCTTCTTGGTAGATTGACCTTTTTCATTATGAAATGTTTTTCTTCTATTTATTTTTTTGCTCTCTCTTTATTTCTAGTGATACTTCTTGCCTTAAAATATTCCCTATTTGACATTGGCATAACTACATAAGACTTCTTTTGGATACTGCTGAAATAACATGTTTTTCCATTCTTTAGTTTTTTTAGCACTTTTACTCTTTTCTGTGTTTATTTCTAGGAGTATTTTCCTTCTTCTTGAAGACTTCCTTTTAGTATCTATCTACTACTAGTGAATTCTCTTCACTATAATTTTGTGGACATGTCTTTATTTCACCTTTACTTTGAAGGATATTCTCAGTGGGCATAGAATTATATATTTTAAATTATTTTGTTTAAAATGATAATTGCCATTTTTTAAAAAAATTTCTATTAAGAATTCCACTGTCAGTCTTATTTTTAGTCTTTTGGGTTGCAGTTAAGAAATACACCCTTCCTATAACACTAACTTGACTACTAAGATAAGGAAAAACTGAAAAGTGGGAAAAGTTCATAATGAGGAAAAAAAACAACTATAAGGGGAAGAAACACCATAGAAAATAATTTATTAGACAATTAAGTGACACTTACTTTTGACCAAGGTTTGTAGACTGGCTGGAATTTGATTATTAGCGGTCAGATGAAAACAAGTAATGCTCCACTCTTTGTCAGAATACCTTCCAGAATGTCCTTTAGTAGAACCTGGATGTTACATGAAACTAATTGCCACAAATGAGGTTATAGTTTTAGTAAAATCCAGCATGGATGTAAATTTTGACTCATACTCCAAACCTAAAATGAAAGTAGAACTATGTTAATAACAGTCATATTTGATGAAAATAATTAATTCACTTATTCATTGATCAATATCATATACCAATGAGGTGACAAAAGTTAATTTTCTTTCATTATAATTCACTTGATATATTTTGTTAAAGATATTTATAATATCAGTCAATAAAAATAAATACTGACTTTCAGTGAAGACACGATGCAGACATGGGTATTACATGAGAACATAAACCCTATGAGACTGTGAACTTTGTGTATCTTGTTCTCTGTGGTATCTCTTGCACTGAGATTAAGGTTTATTTCATAGTGCTCAAAAATATGTGTTGAGGGTGCAGGAATGCATTACACAGGTGATGGGGATTAAGACATGCCCTGGGGATAAGCACCAGGTGTTGTATGTAAGTGTTGATTCACTAAATTGTACACCTGAAACTAATATTACACCGTATGTTAACTGGAATTTCAATAAAAATTTAAAAAATATATATGTGTTGAACAAATGGATCAGTTTTTCTCTAAAAGTTGACTTAAAAACATTAAGGGTGATGATAATAAGCAGTATAATCTAGTTGGAGAGGCATCTAACAGAAGTCTGTAAACATCAATCTCTTATTCACTCTAAACACATAGTCCAGATAGTATTTACAAATGAGGCAAATCTTGAATGTCCCCTGAGATTGGCTCCGTCACTATTTTTAGGGGATACTGAAGTTACCACGTAGTGTGATCTGAGATGTCTTCAGGCCTAGTTTGCTCTAAAAATTATTAACACCTTTCAATGGTATAAACCACCTCTTGAAACTTTGAACTCTTCATCGTTTGCAGCACTTCTGGCGAGGCTACCAAGCTCTGTATATATTCAGTATGTTTTGATGGTAACAATAGTTTGAAAAGAAAAATATGGAAAATAACTACATATATTTGGGTGAGAAAGATAACTCCAAGTTTAGACATATGAGACAGGCCTACGTTTCTCACTAATAGCATTTCATGATTGTCTACAGTTCCTGCCTGGCTTGAAGATCTTTAATGTAAAATACTTATTTGTTTAGATAGTGGTGAGGCTCTTGCCTCCAGACTTATTTAGCAACTACCATAACTTTTACTCTCTTAGCATATTATTAGATTCTATGAGTGGTATAAAAAGTGCATAACACAGTCTGTTTTTATGACCATCACAATTTTGTTTTCTGCAAGGAAAAAATAAAGATATCTGCATTTGCTTGAACATGTATTAGAAATTCTGAAACCTCATATTAGAAGTCTGAAACTTCATAGTGGGATTATATATTTGAGGTCTAAATCTTGACTTAACTTTCCTAAAGATATCCATGGTTGGCAAAGCTGGGAAGTTGTGTTATGTAAAACCTTCCTGGTCTACTACTTCTGGGTTAAATTGAGAGTGTTATCACCCATCCTTGGAAAGAGAAAAGTTTCCTCCCCCCCCCCCCGGAAAAACCGGATTACTTTAACCTTTACAAATGTAAAATAATGCCACCTGAAGGAGCTCCACTGATACAAAACAGAATTAGCATGCAGAATTACTTTCATGTGAAAAACAGAGCAAAGAAACTATAGTCTGCGTCCTTCACCACTACTTCCCTGGAATAATGGAAAGATCACAGGCTTTTGAATGAGATAAATCTGGATTTGAGTCATGTTTGTGAATTAGCACAGGTTTCTTAGTTTCTCACCTACAAAATGGCCTTACTAATGTCGCCACAGAGCATTCTTGTGAAGATTAAATAAGAGAATGCATGTGAAAGCTCTCAGCAATTAGATTTTCAGTAAAAATGAAGTCTAGTCTTCTGTTGTTCTTATAGTTGTTTCCACAGAGTTTAACAGAAATTGTCTTTCATTTCATACATTAGCGTTGTCTTTCTATTGGGTTAACATATAATTGAGGAAATGGCCAAGAGTTACGAGGAAAAAAATCACTAATCATCAGGGAAATGCAAATCAAAACCACAATGAGATATTACTTCACATCTGTTAGAATGGCTGTCATCAAAAAGAAAACAGGTAACAAGTGCTGGTAAGGATGTGGAGGAAAGGGAAGCCCCCCATACACTGTTGGCAGGAATGTAAATCGGTTCAAACACTATGGGAAACAGTTTAGAGTTTCCTCAAAAAACTAGAAATAGAACTACCATATGATCCAGCAATTCCACTTCTGGCATGCAGCCAAAGGAAATGAAATCTCTATCTTAAAGAGATATTTGCACTCCTGTGTTCATAGCATCCTTATTTACAATAACCAAGATATAGAAACAGCCTAGAGCAATGAGAGATGAATGGATAGAAAAATAGCAAATATACATATATATTTATATATTCCATATATATTCCATATAAATAGATGAATGGATAGAAAAATAGCAAATATACATATATATGGAATATATATATATATACACATATATATGGAATATATATATATTCCATATAAATTGATCAATGTGGAATATTATGCAAACATAAAAAGGAAAGAAATCTGGCCATGTATGACAACCTATATGGACTTTGAGGACATTATGCTAAGTAAAATAAATCAGACAGGGAAAAACAAATACTCATATGTGTAATCTGAAAAAGCCAAATTCAGAATCAGAGAATAGAATAGTGGTTGCCACAGGATGGGAAATGGGAAGAGTTGGTCAAGGAGTACAGACTTCTAGTTATAAGATTAATAAATTCTGGGCATCTAATGATGATTACAGTTAGCAATACTGTGTTATACACTTCAAAGTTGCTAAGAGAGTAGATCTTAAGTGTTCTCACCACAAAAACAAAATGGTAATTATGTGAGATAATGGAGGTGTTAACTAACTTTATTATAGTAGTCATTTCACAAAATATGTGTTCAAATAATCACCTTGTACATCTTAACCTTATACAATGTTATATGTCAATTATATCTCAATACAGTTGGAAAAAATACAATAATAAGGTCTTAGTCTTCTCCTTAGTACCAGTTTTCAGTCAGTTATAACACTGTGGTCTGGAAATACTACTTACCAGTTTGAGAAATAGACTGGTTCTCTCATTGTTTCATTTATGCCTATCTGCCTATCTATCTATCATCTATCTATCTATCCATCCATCCCAGATCTTCTATACCTGATATGGATACAAGTGAACTTCAGTATTTCTGTATTTATTGTGAAATTTGGTATTTTATTCCTTAAATACTTGAACAAAATTATCATAAGTGCTATATAAATAGTAGATGCCATTATTATAGCTCACTCAGTAAATACTTCATTTTACAATAATTCATTCAAAAAATTATAGGAGAAAAGATATAAATTTCTTCTGAAAACATGGTTAAAATCAAAATTCAAGTTCTAAGCTGATAAAATTCTTAGTAGTAACAATAAAGCTGACAATACTTACTCAACCAGAAAAGTAGTTGACTTATCCCAATCTTACTCAAAGATTTCTGTTAGGTGACTTTAAATATCTCTTCTCACATACAAAAATGTGTACCTCATTTAATTGAGATAAAGATGCTTTCAATTTCCATTTATAAAATAATGGCCCTAAAGACTTTAAAACAAATAGTTAACACCAGTATGATTTATGGTGGGGATTTCAACAAAACTCCATCACAGATAAAGGTCAAAGCGATAAACTTATATTCCTAATGACAGAGAGTTCCAGAAACAGAGGTAAATCGAAGGTCTGTATACATAATCATGGAATGATAATGTACTAGAGAACACCTGCATTATAACTCTGGCAGAAACCCTGCATCCTAAATGGCTAAGCAGGGAGCAGAGAATGAAAAGATGTTGATCACAACATAGTTACCAACAGTCCCTTCACTGCCCCCCCCCACCACCAAAAAAAGGAGTAATCCAGATTTATCAGGCAGTCATGGACATTTTTTTAAAAGGAAGTTTTTTTTTGTTTTTTGTTTTTAATTTATTTATATTGCATTTTCTTTTAATTTCTGGAAGGATGAATGCACTTACAATAAGTTTTAGCAAACGTATATGATATTTGTAATTCTGTCTTCTTTGTGTAGACCACTCATTATACACATTGGCATTGCCCAGGTGTGTCTTCTTCCCTTGACTACTTGTTTTTCCCATTCTGTGGATTTAACTATCACTTTAGCCATATGTGTGTGTGTGTGTGTGTGTGTGTGTGTGTGTGTGTGTGTGTGTCTATACATACAGATATAGAATATATCAGAATCCAGTGTCTCTGTAAGGTATCATTCACAATGTTGGATATAATCCCATATTATTAGCTATACAAAGAAACCTTAAAATGTAACTAATACTCAGAATAAAAGGCAATCAATGAACAACTCTATAAATATACTAAAAACCACTAAATTATAGACTTTAAATGATAAATTCTATCATATGAGTAATTTCTCAAACTATTTCAGCAATAACAAGCAATCACTGGGGTTTCTGAGATGATCCATATGTAATTAGCAGACAAGATTTTAAAAGCATTTATAATAACTAGGCTCAGTATGTAAATTAAAATACACACATAATGATTAAACACATAAATCTTAGCAGATAAACTGAAATGTTCATTGAAGAACCAAATGGAAATTCTAGAAAAAAGTATAGATACATAGATCTTATGTATATGTATACTCCATGTACTTATATCTACATTTATAACTATCTATAGTAAAGTTTTCAACCATAATCATTCTCTACTTGAGACTTCTGTAATAGATACAAGGGTCCAATGGCCATCTTCACTTTGTCTCATATGCACCTTGAAGTCAACACATTTAAAACTGAGCTTAACATCTTGTCTAAAACTCCACCTTCTGTATACCTCCACAGAAACAACAGATTCCACCCATCCCATCCAATATGGAAACTGAGATTTACCTTTGAACTCACATTTTTCTTCTCCACTCACATCTAAACAATCACCCAGTGAATACAGATTTTACTTTCTTAGTTTCCCTTTTCTTTCTTCTGCATCACTACTAGATCTATCATGGGTAATTGGGGGGAAAATCTCCTTTGTTCTCTTCTGCCTCTGGTCTTATTTCTTTAAATCCATTCTCTAAACAAAGCATAGTTACAAACTGAAATATAACTAGAGGCGCCTGGGTGGCGCAGTCGTTAAGCATCTGCCTTCGGCTCAGGGCGTGATCCCGGAGTTATGGGATCGAGCCCCACGTCAGGCTCCTCCGCTATGAGCCTGCTTCTTCCTCTCCCACTCCCCCTGCTTGTGTTCCCTCTCTCGCTGGCTGTCACTATCTCTGTCGAATAAATAAATAAAATTAAAAAAAAAAAGAAAAGAAATATAACTATACTACGGTTATGATCAGGTATTTTCAATGACTCTACATATCCTTTGAATTAACTCCAATCTTCCTATATTATGTGCAAAAGAGAAGATACTTCCACATCCCCTTCTTCAACTGGAAGAAAAAGATGGGAAAGGGAAATTTTAACTTTAAATCAACTAGGAATCTTGACTATTTTATGGGACTGGGCATTTTAATAATTGACTGAAGGAACTGACTGGAAAAATCATGAGGGAAACACCATCTGAGTTTCAGCTGGAGAAAAGAGAAATGATTAGCCTCATCAAATGAATATAAAGAATAATAAGAGGAGGATCAGGGTCATGTATACTTTCATTCCAAGGAGGATGGATTTGATACACTAGTTATATGTGCAATTTTTTATACTCGATACAAGCTCTGTACTTCATGTTCATTTAAAAAAAGAGAAAGAAAAGCTTTATCCTTAGTTTAGAATGCCCTATCTCCTCCTTCTGCCTTACTTGAATAATTACTCTTCATTCTTTAAAACACAACTGGTGATTTTACTTAGCAATTCCTGATTATTCAAATCTTAGTTTGTATTCTGCATCCTTGTTCCCATCATACCCCTTGATCTACACATGCCATCATCCTTACAGTATTGGATTTTGACCATGTGTTTTGGTTCTGACTATTCCATGAATTCTTTAAAGCCAGAGAATATGGCCCATTCATCTTTGTGTTTTCAAAACTGCAAACTGGACCTGAAATATTAGGTTATCGATAAATAAATGAAATGATGTTGCAGAGAAGGAGAGACAAATGGAACTATCAACAACAATAGAGAAGTAAGTATGATTATTTTTGAGAGGGGATGAAGAACTCCATCTGGGGAAGTTCATACTGGAATGGCAAAAGGTCGTTTTTAAAAATAGAGCTTCCTACAGACCTAATAAGCACTAGTTGAAGTTAAAACAGCACAAAAAGCTAGTTAGCACAATATCATTGGGATGCTTTGAAATTGCACTCTCTTTAGATACAGGAATCTGAACTGGAAATTCTGGGAGTTACAAAAAATAGAAGGTATGGTCCCTTCACTCCTTAACATCTCTGTAACCATGCACCACCTTTGGGGAATAATCATCTTCTGAGAAGATCCATCTGATGACTGAGATACAGAGAATACAAGTGATTCTCTCAATTGCTTAATAACGAAACTAAGACAAAACAAAAAACCTATCTTCTCTAAGGAAAATAACCCAATGCTTTGTGTGAGAGAAAATAGAACTAAGGAATGATTTAGCTATAGAAAACACAAGTATGATGATTATTTCAGTTCCTCTCAGAAGAAAGGAATGTCTTATGATACCACATACAGAAAACCCAAAAGACTACCAAAAATCTATTGGACTAATAAAGGAATTCAGTAAGATCACAGGATATAAAAATAAATATACAAAAATCCATTACATTTCTATACACAATAAAGCAGCAGAAAGAGAGATTGAGAAAATAATCCCATTTACAATTGCACCAAAAATAATAAAATATCTAGAACTAGGGACCCCTGGGTGGCTCAGTCAGTTAAGCGTCTGTCTTTGGCTCAGGTCGTGATCCCAGGGTCCTGGGATGGAGGCCCACATCGGGCTTCTTGCTCAGTGAGGAGCCTGCTTCTCCCTCTACTTCTGCTCCTCCCCCTTGTTTGTGCTCTCTCTCTGGCAAATAAATAAGTAAATCTTTAAAAAATATATCTAGGAATAAACTTAACCAAAGTGATGAAAGTCTATACTCTGAAAACTAGAAAACATTGATAAAAGATATCAAAGACAACACAAACAGAAAGATATTCCATGTTCATGAATTGGAAGGACAAATATTGTTTAAATGTCCATACTACCCAAAGAAATCTACACATTAAATGCAAACCCTATAAAAATACCAACAGCATTTTTTACAGAAGTAGAACAAACCAACCTAAAATTTGTATGGAACCACAAAAGACCCTGAATAGCCAAAGCAATCATGAAAAAGAAAAACAAAGAGGAAGTATCACAATCCCAGATTTCAAGTTATACTACAAAATTGTAGTAGTCAAAACAGTATGGTATCAGCATAAAAATAAACACATAGATCAATGGAACAGAATAGAGAGCCCAGAAATAAACCTGTAATTATATGGTCAATTAATCTTTGACAAAGGAGGCAAGAATATGCAAAGGGTAAAAGAGAGTCTCTTCAACAAAGGATGTTGGGAAATCTCTATGCAAAAGAATGAAACTGGACCACTTTTTTACTTGGTACACAAAAATAAACTCAAAATGGGTTAAAGACCTAAATGTGAAACCTGAAACATAAAAATTCTAGAAGAAAGCACAAGCAGTGATTTCTCTAACACTGGCCATAGCAACATTTTCTAGATATTTCTCCTAAGGCAAGGGAAATAAAAGCAAAAATAAACTATTGGAACTACATCAAAATGAAATGCAAAGGAAATGACCAACAAAACTAAAAGACAATCTAATGACTGGGAGAAGGTATTTACAAATGACATAATCAACAAAGGGCTAGTATCCAAAATATATAAAGAACTGATACAACTCAACACCAAAAAAACAAATAATCCAATTAAAAATGGGCAGAAGACATGGGAGGTTACTCAAAAAATTAAAAATAGAACTACCATATGATGCAGTAATACAAAACCACCAATTCAGCTAGATATATGTACCCCTATGTTTATTGCAGCATTATTTACAATAGCCAAATATCCTAAAGTGTCCAACACTAGATGAATAGATAAAGAAGTGGGATATATATACAATGGAATATTACTCAGCCATAGAAAAGAATGAAATCTTGCCATTTGCAACATGAATGGATCTAGAGAGTATAATGCTAAGTGCAATAAGTCAGACAGAGAAAGACAAATACCATATGATTTCACCCATATGTGGAATTTAAGAAACAAAACAAAGGAAAAAAGTAACTAACCAAAAACAGACTCTTAACTACAGGGAACAAACTGATGGTTATCAGAAGGGAGTTGGGTAGGGGGATGGGTGAAATAGGTGACAAGGATTAAGAGTACATTTATCACAATGAGCACTGAGTAATGTATGGAATTGTTGAATCACTATATTGTACACCTGAAACTAATATAACACTGTATGTTAACTATATTGAATTAAAATAGAATAAAATAAAAAGTCACTTTCATATTAAAAGAAAGGGGATTTCTTAACATGGGTTTTAACTATTTTTTTTACTTTATTTTTATTTTTTTAAAAGATTTTATTTATTTGAGAGAGAGTGAGAGAGAGAGAAAGAGAGAACATGAGCAGCGGGAGTGGGAGAGGGTGAAGCCGACTCCCTGATGAGCAGAGAGACTGATGCAGGGCTCGATCCTGGGACTCCAGGATCATGACCTGAGCTTAAAGCAGATGCTTAACCAACTGAGCCACCCAGGTGCCCCTTAACTATTTCTTTTGAAAAAACTCTACAAAAAAAACCCTATTACCTTTTCACCTAATATAAAAAAGTGAAAAATTACCATATAAATAAAATTAGGTGCATATGTTTCTATTTTCTTTTGAAAATATATCCCAGGGTAGAAAATGTTGCTTTAATAATGTTATGACTATCTATCATCTATCTATCTATCTATCATCTTTGTGTATGTATGCACACTTTATATATCAAGGATTATCCCTTTTTTAAAAATTTTCTTATGCTACCCTTTAGTTACTTATTTTGAACATTAAGATACTAAATTTTTAAGAACTTCTTTTAATGAAAAGTTTCAAGTTTATTAATTTAGTTTTTCTAATAAAAATGAAGAAAACAAGGCATTTTACAGAACTGACTATAATCACTGTTATATAGCCAATGGAAGGGAAAGGGGATAAAAAAAAATATCTTATGGAGTTAACAATGGTTAATTAGTATTTCATGTTAAAGTAAAGGCATTCAATTTAAAATAATATTAAATGGCTCAAGTGGCATAAAAATGCTCCCAAGTTTGAGTAACAAAATCTAACAGATTGATTAGAGTTGGTTTGGGTCTTCAGAGTTCAACTCTAGAGGCCTTGTCTCTGCCACCTTACTTTTACAATGACATTTTCAGTGCACAGTGATTACTCATTGGGTTTTCCTTTCCCTCTGAATGGTTTATGGCAACAGGAGTCATCGGCCATGAAATTGCAGGAGGTCTCCGAATAAATACTATCATTGACTGAAGGGAAACAGCTGCACACATTTGTAAAGATTTCTATAACACTTAATGTAAAACAAGGCATCACACTGGACCTGGCGAGGTGGTTCTCCTCCTTCTTCTTTCCCTCCTCCTCCTTCTTCTAATGGAAATATCCTGATTTAGGCAGGCAAAGGCTGGATATGTTTTCTTAAGTGAAAAGCAATGGAGACATCCTGGAACTGCTGCAAAGATTAAGCCCCATTCATATAAACACCCATTTCCTATTCCTTAAAGTAAAAAAAAAAAAAGCTATAAATTAACTTACTGAAGAAAACCACAGGCAAGTATATGCATATACATATATGCACATATATCTGCATATTTAATTTACCTATTGGAAATCTTTTCCCCATTTAAATTCAAACAAGTCCCTTAATGAGTCTTCACCTGTCCCTTCATTTGTTCATTTGTCATGAGTCCCCAGAAATGAAAGACTCCATTTTATGAATGAAGATAAAATGTTCCTTGAATAGTGAATCTTTCTTAATAAAAGGAGAATTCAGGTTAAAGCAAGGGGGATAATCAGTACTTGAGGGCCTTGGGTTATTTTTTCTAAAGTTTTAATTCATTTATATCTTCACTAAAAAGAAAAATGTAAATTAATCTCTGGGTTACCATTTAGCACACAAGTGAGTTCTAAGATATTATCTGAGGGAATTAAGACAGCCGAAATTATCCTGATATAAGAGAAAATCAATAGTATTCAGTAATGTGTAATTGCATTTTATTTTAGTGAATGTTAGAATAACGACATATACGTGTTAAACCACAAGCATCTTATGGGCTTTAAAATATGTGGTTAGGGAATTTTCCAGCTGCCACATATCCTGCCAGATGCTTCGGGTTTTTGGTCTATTCCACAGATTTGGAATGAAGAAACTTGCTCTGCAGAAGTGCCAGGGCCTGCATTCAGATGCTTTCCTCCAGCCACGGAGCTGCCTGCAGTTCCCGCCCTCAGGATCTCTGCCCATCAACAACTTTGCCTCGAGTTTCAATGTGCTGATCATAATAACAAAGACGAGGAGAGCTACTTTCAGTCACATGAATTTAGAGCTGAAGAGCTCTAATTTTTTTTTTTTTTGGCGTGGTTATTCAGATGAAATTGTATAACACGGTAATGAAACTTACAAGGTTAAAAATTAAAGGCCAAAATAACATTTAAATAGGATGTGAACCACACAGCATAATCATAAAGCGGTAGACTAGTTTCCAAAAGTCACTACAGAACACTAATCTCATAAACTTATGAGTACTATGTATATAAAGATATGTGTGCATAATAAAAGCTTAGATATCTTTGACGCAAACATTTGTAATATAAATAACCTTCTCAGCAAACATGTGCACAGGGATATTTTGAAACTCACAACACTTGTCAAGGGGAAATTAATTTCCACTTGAAATAAGGTAATGTGAATGTCAAAAATGCCCTTTGGAAGTTTAATCACAAAACAAAAGATCATGCCTAAGGAGTAAATTTACATACAAAAAAATGATCTATCACATGGCCTAAATGTTGCTTTATTGCAACCCAGTTTAGTAAGTAATCTAGCTGTGTGATCTTGGGTGAGTCAGTTTCAGTGTGCGCATATAAATAACTGACTTGTGAGGGTACAGTGAGGCATGTATTCAACAATCATAAAAATAACAAAGCAAGTCCATGATACCTTATTTTAAAAATTGTAAGATATCTTTATATCCATACATCTATATGTATAGACAGGAGTTATTTACATAACTAATGATGGCTATACTTTCCTATTTCCATCTTAAACACAAGTATACATGTACTTATAAAAAATTTAATTTTTAGATTTGATAATAGTTTATAATATTATGAAATATTCTTCATATTAAAGGAAGAAAAGTCCTATAGGATCATCTCTTCCAAGAGTAATAACAAGAGGCAGATTTGTTCAAAATTTTAAAATGACTGTTGAAAAATGTTGAAAAGCTATCAGAGAATTTTTTTTAATGATTTTTTATTATATTATGTTAGTCACCATACAGTACATCCCCGGTTTCCGATGTAAGGCTCAATGATTCATTAGTTGTGTATAACACTCAGTGCACCATGCAATACGTGCCCTCCTTATTACCCATCACCGGTCTATCCCATTCCCCCACGCCCCCTCCCCTCTGAGGCCCTCAGTTTCTTTCTCGTAGTCCATAGTCTCTCATGTTTCATTCCCCCTTCTGGTTACCCCCCCCTTTCTTTATCCCTTTCTTCTCCTACCGATCTTCCTAGTTTTTATGTTCCATAGATGAGAGAAATCATATGATAGAGTCTTTCTCTGCTTGACTTATTTCACTTAGCATTATCTCCTCCAGTGCCGTCCATGTTGTAGCAAATGTTGAGAACTCGTTCTTTCTGATAGCTGAGTAATATTCCATTGTATATATGGACCACAACTTCTTAATCCAGTCGTCTGTTGAAGGGCATCTCGGCTCCTTCCACGATTTAGCTATTGTGGACATTGCTGCTATGAACATTGGGGTGCATATGGCCCTTCTCTTCACCACGTCTGTATCTTTGGGGTAAACACCCAGTAGTGCAATGGCTGGATCATAGGGAAGCTCAATTTTTAACATTTTAAGGGACCTCCACACTGTTTTCCAGAGTGGCTGTACCAACTTGCATTCCCACCAACAGTGTGGGAGGGATCCCCTTTCTCCACATCCTCTCCAACAATTGTTGTTTCTTGCCTTGTCTATTTTTGCCATTCTAACTGGCGTAAGGTGGTATCTCAGTGAAGTTTTGATTTGAATTTCCTTGATGGCTAATGATTTTGAACATTTTTTCATGTGTCTGTTAGCCATTTGTATGTCTTCATTGGAAAAGTGTCTGTTCATATCTTCTGCCCATTTTTTGATTTATTTGTTTCTCGTGTATTGAGTTTGAGAAGTTCTTTGTAGATCTTGGATACCAGTCCTTTATCTGTAGTGTCATTTGCAAATATCTTCTCCCATTCCGTGGGCTGCCTCTTAGTTTTTCTGACTGTTTCCTTGGCTGTGCAGAAACTTTTAATCTTTTTTTTTTTTTAAGATTTTATTTATTTATTCGACAGAGATAGAGACAGCCAGCGAGAGAGGGAACACAAGCAGGGGGAGTGGGAGAGGAAGAAGCAGGCTCATAGCAGAGGAGCCTGATGTGGGGCTCGATCCCATAACGGCGGGATCACGCCCTGAGCTGAAGGCAGACGCTTAACCGCTGTGCCACCCAGGCGCCCCAGAAACTTTTAATCTTGATGAAGTCCCATGAATTCATTTTATCTTTTGTTTCCCTTGCCTTTGGGGATGTATCATGAAAAAGGTTGCTTTGGCTGATGTCGTAGAGGTTGCTGCCTATGTTCTCCTCTAGAATTTTGATGGATTCCTGTCTCACATCGAGGTCTTTCATCCATTTGGAGTTTATTTTTGTGTATGGTGTGAGAGAGTGGTCAAGTTTCATTCTTTTGCATGTAGCTGTCCAATTTTCCCAGCACCATTTATTGAAGAGACTGTCTTTTTCCCACCGGATGTTTTTTCCTGCTTTATCAAATATTAGTTGCCCAAAGAGCTGAGGGTCCATTTCTGGGCTCTCTATTCTGTTCCATTGGTCTATGTGTCTGCTTTTGTGCCAGTACCATGCTGTCTTTGTGATCACAGCTTTGTAGTACAGCTCAAAATCTGGCATTGTGATGCCCCCAGGTTTGTTTTTCCTTTTCAACAGTTCCTTGGAGATTCGGGGCCTTTTCTGGTTCCATACAAATTTAAGGACTATTTGTTCCAGTTCTTTGAAAAATGTCCTCGGTATTTTGATCGGGATAGCATTGAAAGAGTAGATTGCTCTGGGTAGCATGGACATTTTAACTATGTTAATTCTTCCGATCCATGAGCACGGAATATCTTTCCATCTTTTTATGTCTTCCTCAATGTCTTTCAAGAGGGATTTATAGTTTCTAGAATATAGGTCCTTTACGTCTCTGGTTAAGTTAATTCCAAGGTAACGTATGGTTTTTGGTGCTATTGTAAATGGGATGGATTCCCTAATTTCTCTTTCTTCGGTCTCGCTGTTCGTGTACAGAAATGCAACTGATTTCTGAGCATTGATTTTGTATCCCGCCACGTTTCTGAATTACTCTATAACTTCTAATGGTTTGGGAGCGGCTTCTTTGGGGTTTTCCACATAGAGTAACATGTCATCTGTGAAGAGAGACATTTTGACTTCTTCTTTGCCGATTTGAATACCTTTGATCCCTTTTTGTCGTCTGATTGCTGTTGCAAGGACTTCTAGTACTATGTTGAATAATAGTGGCGAGAGTGGGCATCCTTGTCGAGTTCCTGATCTTAAAGGGAAGGCTTTCAGCTTTTCCCCATTGAGAATAATATTTGCAGTAGGCTTTTCATAGATGGCTTTTATGAGATTGAGAAATGTACCCTCTATTCCTACACTCTGAAGGGTTTTAATCAGGAAAGGATGCTGTATTTTGTCAAATGCTTTTTCGGCATTGATTGAGAGGATCATATGGTTCCTGAGTCTTTTCTTGTTGATATGATGTATCACGCTGATGGATTTGCGAATATTGAACCACGCTTGCATCCCAGGTATGAATCCCACTTGATCGGGATGGATAATCCTTTTAATGAACTGTTGGATTCTATTAGCAAGTATCTTGTTGAGGATTTTGGCGTCCATATTCATTATGGAAATCGGTCTGTAATTCTCCTTTTTGAGGGGGTCTTTGCCTGGTTTGGGCATCAAGGTAATATTGGCCTCATAGAATGAGTTTGGTAGCTCTCCTTCTTGTTTCTATTTTTTGAAATAGCTTTAGGAGAATAGGTATTATTTCTTCTTTGAAAGTTTGGTAGAATTCCCCAGGAAAACCGTCCGGGCCTGGAGTTCTGTTATTTGGAAGGTTGTTTATCACTGACTCAATTTCTTCATCATTAATTGGCCTGTTTAAGAAATCAATTTCTTCCTGTTTCAATCTTGGTAGTTTATAGGTTTCCAGGAAAGATTCCATCTCTTCCGGATTGCTTAGTTTATTGGCATATAGCTGTTGATAAAAATTTCTAATAATCCTTCCAATTTCAATGGTGTTCGTCGTGACCTCTCCTTTTTCATTCATAATTTTAATAATCTGGGTCCTTTCTCTTTTGTTTTGGATAAGTGTTGCCAGTGGTCTGTCAATTTTATTGATTCTCTCAAAGAACCAGCTTCTAGTCCTGTTGATCTGCTCTACTGTACTTCTGGTTTCTGCTTGATTGATTTCAGCTCTAATTTTGGTCAACTGCTTCCTCGTGCGTGGATTAGGCCTGTCCCTCTGTTGCTGTTCCAGCTTCTTGAGGTGAGAATATAAAAACTGCATTTTAGATTTTTCTATTCTTTTGAGTGAGGCTTGGATGGCTATGTATTTCCCCATTAGGACTGCCTTTGCAGTATCCCATAGGTTTTGGACTGTTGTATATTCATTCTCATTGGTCTCCATAAATTGTTTGATTTTTGATTTCCTGGTTTATCGAGTCATTCCTGAGCAGGATGGTTCTTAGTCTCCAAGTGTTTGAGTTTCTCCCAAATTTTTCCTTGTGGTTGAGTTCCAATTTCAGAGCGTTGTGGTCTGAGAATATGCACGGGATAATTTCAATCTTTTGGTATCGGTTGAGGCCTGTTTTGTGTCCCAGAACATGGTCTATTCTTGAGAATGTTCCATGGGCATTAGAATAGAATGAGTATTCTTTGATTCTGGGGTGTAGTGTTTTCTATATATCTATGGGGTCCAACTCGTCGAGTATGGCATTCAAAGCCTTTGATTCTTTGCTTAGTTTTTGCCAGGGTGTTCTGTCTATTTCTGAGAGTGGAGTGTTGAGGTCCCCTACTATTAATGTATTTTATTTATATGTCTCTTTATTCTGGTTAAGAGTTGGCTTGTGTATCTTGCTGCTCCCCTGTTGGGGGCATATATATTTATAATTGTCAAATCCACTTGCTGAATACTTCCTTTAAGAATAATATAGTGCCCTTCTGCGTCTCTAACTATAGTCTGTAGTTTAAAATCCAATTTATCTGATATGAGAATTGCTACCCCAGCTTTCTTTTGAGGTCCATTTGCGTGAAAGATGGTACTCCATCCCCTTACTCTCAGTCTGAATGCATCTTTGGGTTCGAAATGAGTCTCTTGTAGACAGCAAATGGATGGGTCATTTCTTTTTATCCAATCTGCAACCCTGTGGTGTTGTAAGGGAGAATTTAACCCATTAACATTAAGACTGAGTACTGAGAGATATGATTTTAATGATGCCATGTTGCCAGTAAAGTCTTTGTTTGTATTGGCTGTGACTTTCTGTTCTGTATCACTCTTGGGGCCTTTTTACTTTTATAGAACCCCCCGTAATATCTCCTGTAGGGCTGGTTTCATGGTTACAAAATTGGTTAGTGACTGGCGATTCTGAGATGTCTTTATTTCTCCATCAATTCTGAATGACAGCCTTGCTGGATAAAGGATCCTTGGCTGCATGTTTTTCTCTGAAAGAGTTTAAATATGCTCCCCCAACCCTTTCTCTCATTCCAGGTCTGTGTAGACAGGTCTGACGTAATTTTGATGCCTTTGCCTTGGTACGTGAGAAATTTCTTTGCCCTGGCCGCTTTCAATACTGTATCCTTGGATGTAATATTTGCGAAATGCACTATGACGTGACGTGGCGTAGGTTTGTCGTGGTTGAGCTTGGGAGGGGTCCTCTCTGCCTCTTGGACACGAATGTTTGTTTCCCTCGCTAGATTAGGGAAGTTTTCAGCTACAATTTGTTCAAATATCTCTTCTAGACCTCTGTTTTTCTCCACCCCCTCGGGGATGCCGATGATTCTAACATTGGATCGTTTCATTGAGTCAGTAATCTCCCATAACCTACATTCGTGGGCTTAGATTTTTTTAAGAGAAGCTTCTATTTTGTTTTCTTCCTCTATTAACCCATCCTCCAATTCACTAACCCGTTCCTCTGCTTCTGTGACCCTGGCCGTCAGAGCCTCTAGTTTTGTTTTTTTTTTTTTAATGATTTTTTATTATATTATGTTAGTCACCATACAGTACATCCCCGGTTTCCGATGAGAGCCTCTAGTTTTGCCTGTGTTTGGCTCATGGAATTTTTAATTTCTGCCAGATTTACTCTCATTTCTGTTCTTAGGGATTCTATATTCTCAGTAACCTTTTTGTTAATAGTTTTTTCAATTCTACTCATCATTTTGACCATCATTACTCTGAATTCCATTTCTGATACTTTGGTTACATCCATATCCATTATTTCTGTGGCAGAGGCCACAGACTCACTGTCTTTTCATTGCTGGGGGGGGCTTCTCCTTCTTGTCATTCTGATGAGGAGAGGTTGCGGGGTTGTCCAGAGCCCAAATTATTGACTGGGTCCCAGGCCGTGCCCCTTGTTTTATAGGGATCTTAGGGATGTGGGCTTCTTCTTTAAAGATTTATTTATTTATTTATGTGGCAGCCAACCAGCAAGAGAGGGAACAGAAGCAGGGGAGTGGGAGAGGAAGAAGCAGGCTCCCAGCAGAGGAGCCCGATGAGGGACTCCTTTCCGGAACGCTAGGATCACTCCCTAAGCCAAAGACAGGCGCTGAATGATTGCGCCACCCAGGTGCCCCGGGTTGTGGGCTTCTTGATTTTTCAGCCTGCCTTCTGTGGTCTGGGGGAGGGGCCTGCCGCGCCGAGACTCAGGCAACCCTGTTTGGGTAGAATCTCCGTGTCCTCTGCGAGGGGGGATGGGGATGGGCACTCTCTGAATCGGTATTTCCAGGCTTTTGTTCTCTGGCGGCTTTCCCTGGCGGTTTGCTATGCCTCTTTTGAGAGTCAGAGCAGCCGGCCGAATTTCAGCCTCTGTCACAGAACAGAGGGATTGCAGCCCGTTCTCTACTAATGTTCTGGCCACTTTAACTCTGTTACTGTTGGTGCTGCTCAACCCTGCAATGTCCTGGGATGTGCGCCCCACACCCGGCGTCCCAGCCCTCACTTCCAGGGCCGGCGTGTCTCTGTCCTTTGTGTTTCTAACGCCGCAAGCCGCCAGCCGCCCCACACGCTCTCCGGAAGCTCCTGGTCTCAGTCTGGTTCCAGCGAGCGCACGGGGATTCCGGTGTTCCGTGAGATGCCTGGTGGCGCGCGCACCCATCTCACGGTCTCAGTCTGCTGTTTTGCGGGTGCCGTCCGCCCGGCGCCCAAATACGGCGGCTCCCTCCCCCTTCCGTTTATCTTCCGATATCTGTGCACGGTTTCATGGCTCCCCGCTTCGTACCTCAATACTCAGCGCCGGAGATGTTCATTTGTAGAGATCCAGATGCATCTTCCTGCGTCTCAGGCTGGTTCCGTGATTGTTTAGGCTGGTCTAGTACCTATCCAGCTCGACTCGGGGACCGGCTGAAAAAGGTGTCTCCTACTCCTTCGCCATCTTTGACCTCTCTGAACTTCTAAAACCTGAGTTTGGATGAGCTGTTCCCTTTTGTGTGCTCGGTCTTGCTAGGTATAAATTAGAACTGCAACTTTTGTTCTGCAATTCCTCAGAGTGGATGAGAATATAGGTTCAGATTTTTAATAAATCCTAGAAGCCTTCTTGGAGGTTCATTTCCTTCCAACTTAATGGTCCTTTGTTATTTGGTGTCTTTTCTTTTCCAATTTTCAAGCTCTGCCCAGACTCGTCTGCTCTGGGATCTGGCACATCCGTGTGACCAAAACTAATCATCATCCCATTGATTAGTGGAGGTAGGCATGTGACCCAGGTGTCCCCAATGCCACGGGAGGTTTGCTGAGGAAGCAGGATGCTGACTCCGGATTCCTGGGATTGAATGCTGGTATTCTTCCATTAAATGGAAATAGTAATGCTGTTATAAGTGAGAGTTTCCAGTGAGGTCATCTGGGTCAGATATGCAGAGCACCAGTCAGGAAGGAGTCAAAGAACATTTCCAGTTTCCTTACAGGTCCCAGAAAGAGAAGGCCTCTTTTAAGTTTTTGATGGTTTCTTTTGCCGTGTGGAAGATTTCAGTTTGATGTTGTTCCACTTGTTTATTTTTGCTTTTGTTGCCTTTGCATTTGGTGTCCGATCTGAAGACTCTTTGCCAAAACCAATGTCGAGAGACTTAGTACCTGTGTCTTCTTGGAGGTTTATGGATTCGGGTCTTATGTTCAAATCATTCATCCATTAAAAATTTTGTGTGTGGTGTAAGAAAGTGACCCAGTTATATTCTTCTGCATTTAGTGTCCAGTTTGCCTGCTACCGCTCACTGAAGAGACAGTCCTTCCCTCATGGCATATCTTCTGCTGCTGTGTCGTAAGTTAGGATCATCTACGTGTGGGTAAGTTTCTGAGCTTTCTGTTCTGTTCCACTGACCTGGTGTCTGTGTTTCTGCCAGTACCACCCTGTTTTGATGACAACAGCTTTGTAATCTAGCTTGAAATCCAGGAGTGTGTTGACTGCACCTTTCTTTCTCCAGGTTGCTTTGGGTATTTGGGGTCTTTTGTGATTCCATACAAGTTTGAGGACTGTTTTCTATTTCCTCGAATAATGCCACTGGAATTCAGATGGGGATTTCATCACATCTGTCGATTGCTTTGGGTACGATGGACATGTTCACATAATTAACTCTTCCAGTTAAGGAGCATGGCGTATGCTTCCATTTGTTTGTGTTGCCTTCCAAATCTTTGGCCCATACATTCTGCCCCCCTCGACACACATGTTTTTCATTTCTTTTCTGCCATGTGTTGAGTGTACTATGTCTTTCTCATTGTTGGTTACTTTTATTCCTAGGTTTTTTTTTTTGATGCAATTGTAAATGGCATTGCTTTTTTAATTTCTCTTTGCGAAAGTGTGTCATCAGTATACAGAAATGCAAGAAGTTGGGTCATCTGGGTGGCTCCATAGGTGAAGCGTCTGCCTTCTGCTCAGGTCATGATCCCAGAGTTCTGGGATCGAGCCCCGTGTTGGGCTCCCCGCTTAGCGAGGGTCTGCTTCTCCGTCTTTCTGACACTCCCCCGGCTCGTGCTTTTTCTCTTCCTGTCAAATAAATAAATAAAATCTGAAAAAAAATAAAGACAACAGGTCTCTGTATATTGACTTTATATCCTGCAGCTTTCTTGAATTTGTTTATTCTAACAGTTTTTTTTTTTTTTTTTGTGGAATCTTTTGGGATTTCATGTCATTTGCAAATAGTGACAGTTTTCCTGTATGGATTTCATATCTTTCTCTTTTTTTAAAATTATGTTAGTCACCCTACAGTACTTCATTTGTTTTTGATGTAGTGTTCCAGGATTCATTGTTTGCATATAACACCTAGTGCTCATTATGACACGTGCCCTCCTTAATACCCATCACCAGGATAACCCATTCCCCTACCCCTCCCTTTCTGCAACCTTCAGTTTGTTTCCCAGTGTCAATAGTCTCTCATGGTTCATCTCCCCCTCTCATTCCCCACCTTCACTTTTCCCTTCCTTCTCCTAATGTCCTCCATGCTATTCCTTCCATTCCACATAGGAGTGAAACCATATGATAATTGTCTTTCTCTGCTTGACTTAATTTCACTTAGCATAATCCCCTCCTGGTCCATCCACGTTGGTGCAAATGGTGGGTATTCATCCTTTCTGATGACTGAGTAATATTCCATTGTATAGATGAACCACATCTTCTTTGTCCATTCATCTGCTGAAGGACATCTTGGCTCCTTCCACAGTCTGGCTATTAGGGACATTGCTGCTATGAACATTGGGATACAGGTGCCCCTTCTTTTCATTACTCTGTGTCTATGGGGTAAATACCCAGTAGTGCAATTGGTGGGTCGTAGGATAGCTCTGTGTTCAACGTCTTGAGGAATCTCCATATTGTTTTCAAAAGTGGCTGTACCAGCTTGAATTCTCACGAGTAGTGTTAGAGGGCTCCCCTTTCTCCACATCCTCTCTGACTTTTTTTTATTTCCTGTCTTGTTAATTTCTTTTCAAGATTTTATTTATTTATTCCACAGAGATAGAGACAGCCAGCGAGAGAGGGAACACAAGCAGGGGGAGTGGGAGAGGAAGAAGCAGGCTCATAGCGGAGGAGCCTGATGTGGGGCTCCATCTCATAATGCCGGGATCACGCCCTGAGCCGAAGGCAGACGCTTAACCGCTGTGCCACCCAGGTGCCCCCTGCCTTGTTAATTTTAACCATTCTAACTGGTGTAAGGTGGTATCTCATTGTAGTTTTGATTTGTATTTGCCTGATGGCAAGTGATGTGGAGCATTTTTTCATGTGTCTGTTGGCCATTTGTATGTCTTCTCTGGACAAGTATCTCTTTGTGTCTTCTGCCCATTTTTTGGGTGTCGAGTTTGAGGAGTTCTTTATAGATCTTGGATACCAGCCCTTTATCTGTAATATCATTTGCAGATATCTTCTTCGATTCCATAGGTTGCCTTTTTGTTTTGTTGATCGTTTGCTTTGCCGTGCAGAAACTTTTTATCTTGATGAAGTGCCAATAGTTCATTTTTGCTTTTATTTCCTTTGCCTTTAGAGACGTGGCTTGCAAGAAGTTGTTGTGTCCAAGGTTGAAGAGTTCTTTTGATTTTGATATGAGACAGGAATCCATTATCTTTCTTTCCTGATTGTATTCGAGTGCTCTGTCTTTCTTGGTGCGTCTAGCTAAGTTTGTCAATTTTATCTTTCCAAAGAAGGCAGCTCTTATTTTCATTTTTTTTTTTTTTGTCTTTTTAGTCTCTGTTGGATTTATTTATGCATTCCTTTTTGTTATTTCCTTATTTCTACTAATTTGGGCTTTGTTGTTGTTTTTTTTTTCTACTTCTTTACCACAGAAATCAGGTTGTTTATTGGAGAGCATTCTCATGGATTGATGAAGACTTGAATTTCTATGAACGTCCCCCCCGTAGAGCTCCTTTTGCTGCATCCCATAAGTTTTTGTAGGTTGTCTTTTTCATCAGTGTCAAGGTATTTCTAAAAATTTTTTTGATTTCTTCTTTGACTGTTGGTTGTTCAGTAGCATGTTGTTAAATCTCCACATATTTTTTTAAGATTATTTAAGTATCTGGCAGAGAGTGAGACAGCGAGAGAGGGAACGCAAGCAGGGGGGTGGGAGAGGGAGAAGCGGGCTTCCCACTGAGCAAGGAGCCTGATTCGGGGCTAGATCCCAGGCTCCTGGGATCACGACCTGAGCTGAAGGCAGATCCTTAATGACTGAGCCACCCAGGCCCCCCAATCTCCACCTGTTTTTGACTGTCCCATTTTTTTTCTTGAGACTGATTTCTAGTTTCATATCATTGTGGTTGGACAAGATTTGTAGCAGAAGGTGAAGAGAGCATTCAGATGAAAGGTTTGTTTCCTGGAGGGTTTTCTGAGGGCAGACCATGAGTTCCGTGGGGACGGAGGAAGGTTTTGTGAGACGGGGGGTGGGGTTAACCCTTGTTAGAATTACTGACTACTACCATGCAGGCTGTGTGCTACCGTTCACACCGTAGTCCTGATGGGCTTGTACTTCATTAGAAATATTTTCTAGGAGGTGTAGGCATAGGCTTCTCTAAAAGAAAGGTGCCATGTGGGTTCATGGCATGACCCCAGGTCAGCAACCAGGATGTATGGTATTGTGGGGGATCAGAACCAGGCTTTCTGTGGGAAGTGACGGAAATAGGGTATGGTGAGCTCCATGACCTCATAGGTGAGGTCCCGAGTGACCCACTGGGTGTTGGGTTCCGTGGATCTGTTTCATCAGGTGCTGTGGAATTCAGGGACACCCTCCTGTCTGTGGATTTGTGTGGAGACAGGTAGACATCAGTGTCTGGCCAGGCACGAGGGTCGCACTGGACCACCACCAGAGGTGCAGCATGCGGGGGAGCCACTGCTTGGTTTCCACGAAAGCTGACCAGGGTCTGTGACCGTGATTCCTAGCAGCTGCAAGGGGAGAGGAGGCCGGGGGTGGTGCACACTTCCTAGACTTGTGGTCAGGACTAGTCTGGAGCCCACTGAAGTCAGCCACACCTGGCACAGAAGGCCCCCAGTCAGTGTAGCTGTGGGCACTGCTCCCATGGCACTTTCGGGCCGGCTCCATGCTGCCACCTCCTGCTTTTCATCATCATCTTCAAGGTCGTGTGCCTCTGCTCTTGCCCCATGGCCTCCGGGGTATTGTCCGTCCTCCATCTGGCCCTCGTCCCTGGTGCCCTGTGCAGTCCGATGCCAGGGTAGCCTTCTCGAGGCAAACATCTGGCCCTGATGGAACACTTCCATGGATCTCGTGTGATGCGAGGATGATGTCCTGCCCTGGAAGGGGGCTGCAGGTCCCCAATCAGGAGAGCCATGTCTCCCTTTTCAGCATGGCCTGCCCTCCCCTCAGTCTTCTTCAGGGAAGCTCTCCCCACTTCCTGAGATGACAGCTCTGAACTTAAGAGTGAATGTTATTTTACATATCTCTATGCCTTAGTTCATCCATGGCAGGTCTTTCAACCCCATTAGTGGGTTTTTTAGCAGTTCTGAAGGGCTGTCTGCTCAAGGAGGGGATGACCTGGGTGGGGCAGCTTTCCCTCTCATCTCCCTCAGCCTGTCTCTGAGCCCTGGGGCCAGCTGTCCCACTGAGGATTGAGGGACCCGAGCCAGCCCATCCTGAGCCCAGGCTGTGTGTCAGCTGTGTAGACGGATGCGTGTCGGAGCGGTGGGCAGCTGGCATGGGCCAGGGGCAGGCAGTGTCTCCTTCTCATTCCTTCCCTCCCTTCCTCCCAGAGGTAGCTCAGAGCAGCCTTCAACCCCTGCATCTCCAGATCCCTTGACCTATGCCTCCTGTGTTCAGCTGGTGACCTTGGAGTTTCGCATGGATTCTACCTCCCATACCCTCTCACATAGCAGTTGCTGGATCAGGGGAGGGGTCAGACCCTTGTCTGTTTTTGGTCTTCTTCCTGTCCCACACCAAGCCCACCCCTTTGCATCTTCCATGTATGTGCTTGGAAGCAAGCCTATCCACAGGGAACCTATTAGCCAAATGGATCCAGGTAATGAACATTGAAGTAGAGATCCAGGATCCATAATAAACCTGCTCTGAAACCTGTCCCAAAGTCTGTGACTCTCTCACACTGAAACAGAAACAATAATAGCTTTCTGGACTGTGAAGTGACATGTGTCTCTACTTCCAATCTTGAATGCATAGGTG
Source organism: Ursus arctos (assembly GCF_023065955.2). Lineage (NCBI taxonomy): Eukaryota > Metazoa > Chordata > Mammalia > Carnivora > Ursidae > Ursus > Ursus arctos. Next base: position 1,967,398 of record NW_026623067.1, on the reverse strand, counting down.
CTGAGCCTGGACAGAAAAGGACCATGGCTCCCGTGGGCTGGGATCCACAGTAAGAACTCAGTGAAATCTGAATTCGAGGCATAGAGTGAATAATTATTGTAGAGTGAATCCTCCCAAGTAGGGCTTATGCACATTGCAGAGGAAAAGCTTTTTCAAAGAGGTTCCTGAAAGAAAAATCTTTTTAAAAAATTTATTTTAATTCCAGTAGAGCTAACATACAGTGTTACATTCGTTTCAGGTGTACAAGAGAGTGATTCAGTAATTCTATATATTACTCAGTGGTCATCCAGAAAAGTGTCCTCTTAATCTGCTTCATCTATTTCACTCATCCCTCTATCCACCTCCTCTCTGGTAACCATCCGTTTGTTCTCTCTTGTTAAGAGTTTGTATTTTGGTGTGTCTCCTTTTCTCTTTTATTTATTTAGTTTTGTTTGTTTTTTAAGTTCCCTATAAGAGTGACATCATATGGGATTTGTCTTTCTCTGACTGACTGATTTCAGTTAGGATAATACTCTCTAGCTCCATCCATGTGGCTGCAAATGGCAAGGTTTCATTCGTTTTCAAGCCTAGTAATACTCCATTGTGTGTGTGTGTGTGTGTGTGTGTGTGTGTGTGAATACACACATCTATCATCTCATTTGTCAATTTTTCTACAGACACTTGGGTTGCTTCCATATTGTGATATTGTAAATAATGGTGCAAGAAACATAGTGGTGCATGTATCCTTTTAAGTTGCTGTTTTCATAGTCTTTGGGCAAATACCAGTAGTGTGATTGTTGGATCGTAGGGTAGTTCTATATTTAATTTTTTGAGGAACCTTCATACTGTTTTCCACGGTGGCCACCACAGTTTGCATTCCCACCCACAGTTCGCGAGGATTCTCCTTTATCCACATCCTCCCAACGCCTGCTCTTTCTTGTGCTTTTGATGTTAGCCATTCTGACAGGTGTGAGGTAATACCTCATTGTCCTTTGGATTTACATTTTTCTGATGATGGGTGATGGTGAACATCTTTTCACGGGACTGTTGGCCATTTGTATTTCTTCTTTGGAGAAATGTCTGTTCATGTCTTCTGCCTATTTTTTAACTGAATTATTTGTTTTTTGGGGGTCGAGTAGTACCAGTTCTATATGTTTTGGACACTATCCTTTTATTGCATATGATCTTTGCAAACATCTCCCTTTGAGTGGGTTGTCTTATTATTTTTATGTTTTCATTGTTCTTCTGCCGTGTGGAAACTTTTTATTTTGCTCTATTCCCAATAGTTTATTTTTGCTTTCATTTCCTTTGCCTCAGGAGACAGTCTAGAAAAACGTTGGTATGGTCCATGTCAAGAAGTTACTGTCTTCCCTCCTGTAGAATTTTTGTGGATTTAGGTCTCATATTGAGGTCTTGAAACTGTTTTGTGTTTGTATTGTGTAAGAAAGCAGTCTAATTTCATTCTTTTGTGCGTAGCTGTCTAGTTTTCCCAACACCATTTGTTGTAGAGACTGTCCTTTTCCCTTTTGATATCATTGCTTGCCTTGTGGAGGATTCATGGACCACATAATTGTGGGTTTCTGTCTGAACTCGTATCCTGTTCCTTTGGTCGCTGTGTCTATTTTTGTGCCGTACTCTCTTGTTAGGATGACTGCAGCTTTGTAGTATAACCTGAAATCTGAAATTGTGAGTCCTCCAGCTTTTGTTTTTGCACTGGCTGTTCAGTATCTTTAGTGGTTCCATACAAATGTTTAGGATTGTTTATTCGAGGTCTTTTATTCTTTAATTTAAATTCAATTAGCCAACTTACAGTACATCATTAGTTTCAGATGTAGTCTTCAATAAATTACCAGTCGTGTGGAACACCCAGTGCTCATTGTATCGTGTGACCTCCTTAATGCCACTCACCCAGTTACCCCCCCCAACTTCTCCTCCAGCAATCATCAGTTTGTTGCGATAGTTAAGAGTCTATCATGGGTTTTCTCCCTCTGATGACTTCCCTTTCTATTTTCCCTCCCTATGGTCTTCTTCCCTGTTTCTGATATTCCACATAGGAGTGAAAGCATATGATCATTGTCTTTCTTTCATTGGCTTATTCCACTCAGCATAATACCCTCCAGCTCCACCCAGGTCGGTGTGATGGTAAGTATTCATCCTTTCTGATGGCTGAGTAATATTCCATTATATATATGATCCACATCTTCTTTATCCATTCATCTGTCCATGGTCATCTGCACTCTTTCCACAGTTTGTCTATTATGGATATTGCTGCTATGAACACTGGGGTGCATGTGTCCCGTCTTCACTACCTCTGTCTCTTTGGGGTAAATCCCCAGTAGTGCAATTGCTGGGACATAGGGTAGCTTTATTTATAACGTCTTGAGGAAACTCCGTACCATTTTCCAGAGTGGCTGTACCGGACTGCATTCGCACAGGGGTGTAAGAGGGTTCCCGTTTCTCCACATCCTCTCCAACATGTATAGTTTCATGTCTTCTTATTTTTAGATATTCGGCCTCGTGTGATATGGCATCTATAGGGGTTTAGATTTGCATTTCCCTGAAGCCAAGTGATATGAAGCATTTATGCCTGTATCTTTTGGTCACCAGTACATCGTCATCAGTGAAATGACTTCCCATTTTAATCCATCTCAAGACATAAAGCTGGGTAAGCACTGAAGCTGGATGATGCCATCGGTTGGAATTGTGGAGAATTTCAAAAGATCTCCATGGAGAGCAAGTTTAAAGGTCAGTGTGAAGCTACTAATTGGATCCGGGGAGATCTCTGAAAGTGGGGGTTCCCTGGGATGGGCTGAGGGGGGCCCTCCGATTTTCCTGCTATGAATCCTTTCTGCAGCCCCAAACGGACAGTTTCCTGCAGTGGGGCAGGCTGAGTCCTCTAGTCGTGCAGAGGTGAGCCCAATGCCTGGTACCTTGGACGCAGGCAAACGGGGAGGGGACCCTCAGCAGAAGACCCAGGGTTAGGTTAGGCCTCAAGAGACAGCAGGTGCGAACTGCCCAGTGCTCAGAGAACTCCCAGGCCGACTGAGATGAGGGCACAAGGGCGGGTGAGTGTGAGCCTTGGGGTTTGATCCGGAAGGGCTCACAAAGGTCGGGGTTCACCAGCAGGGGCTCTGAGGGGGTGTCCCAGTTCTCTTGCCCTGAATGCTCTATTGTGCCCCAAAACGGTACAGTTTCCTGTGGGCTGCAGGCTGAGTCCTACGGTGGGGCTTGGGTGTCCCCAATCCCCCGGAGTTGGGCGCCAGGATCCTGGGGAGGGGCCCCTCTGTGGCCAAACTAGCGTAAGGATTAGGGTCCAGGGGCCCGGCAGGGCCAATCTAGCAAGCTGTGCGGCAAGCTCCGTGGAGGGCTGAGATGAGGCCATGGGGGAGGGTGAGCATGGGCCTCAGGGTTGGGGCACGGGGGTTGCCAAAGGTGGGGACGGGCTCCGGGGGCCTCCCCAAGTTCTCGTGCCCTGTATGCTCTGTAGCACCCCAAGGGGCACGGTTTCCTGTGGACGGGCAAGCTGAGTCCTGAGGCGGGGCACAGGTATCCCAATTCCCCGGGGCTGCGGTGTAAGGCTCCTGGGGAGGCCACCAAACCCGCGGCTGACCTAGGGTTAGGGTTAGGCCCCAGGAGCCCCGCAGGCCCGATCTGCTGGCTGTATGGTGAGCTACACGGGCTGAGGTGAGGGTGTGGGGAGGGTGAGCGTGGGCCTCAGGGTTGGGGTGCGGGAGGCCGCCAAAGTTCACTGGGGGCTCAGGGGGGCCCTCCTGGTTCTCCCGCCCTGAATGCTCTATGGACTCCCAAGGGGCATGGTTTCCTGCAGGGTGGCAGACTGAGTCCTGCGGTGGGGCTCAGGTGTCCCGAATCCCCGCGGCTGCGGCTCCAGGCTCCTGGGGAGGGGCCCCTCCACAGATGAACTAGGGTTAGGGTTGGGGCCCAGGAACCCCGCAGGCCAGATCTGCCCGCTATGTGGCGAGCTCTGCCACGGGTTGAGGTGAGGGTACGGGGTGGGGTGAGCATGGGCATCAAGGTTGGGGCTTAGGGATCGCTGAAGTTCTCCGGGGGCTCTGGGGGCCCTCCCGGTTCTCCCACCCTGAATGCTCTACAGCCTCCCAAGGGGCACGGTTTCCTGTGGGGTGGCAGGCTTTGTCCTGCAGTGGGGCTCAGGTGTCCCCAGTCCCCGGGGCTGCGGCACCGGGCCCTGGGGGAGGGGCCCTCCCTAGCCGACCTAGGGCCAGGACTAGGCCCCAGGAACCGGGCAGGACTGATCTGCAGGCTCTGCGACGAGCTTGGTGGCAGGCTGAAGGGAAGGCGCGGGGCGGGATGAGCGTGGGCCTCAGAGTTGGGGTGTAGGGGGCCGCCGAGGATCGCTGGGGGCTCAGGGGGGCCCTACTAGTTCTCCTGCACGGGATGCTCTGCGGCGCCCCAAGGGGCATGGTTTCCTGAGAGGTGGCAGGCTGAGTCCCATGGTGGGGCTCAGGTGTACCCAATCCCCGGGGTTAGGGTACGGATTAGGGTACGGGTTAGGGTTAGTGTACGGGTTACGGTTAGTGTTCGGGTGAGGGTAGGGGTTATGGGTTAGGGTACGGATTAGGGTTTAGGGTACGGGTTAGGGTTTAGGGTTTGGGTTTAGTGTACGGGTTAGGGTACGGGTTAGGGTATGGGTTAGGGTTAGGGTACAGGTTAGGGTACGCGTTAGGGTACAGTTTAGGGACGGGTTAGGGTACGGTTTAGGGTGCAGGTTAGGGTTAGGATATGGGTTAAGGTTAGGGTATGGGTTAGGGTTACGGTATGGGTTAGGTTACGGTTTAGGATTAGGGTTAGGGTACGGGTTAGGGTTAGGGTATGGGTTAGGGTTAGGGTATGGGTTATCGTTAGGGTTATGTTTTGTGTTAGGGATAGGGTACGGGTTTGGGTTTGGGTGTGGTTTAGGGTATGGGTTAGGATACGGGTTAGGTTTAGGTTAGGGTTAGGGTACGGTTTAGGGAACGGGTTAGGTTTAGGGTACAGTTTAGGGTTAGGGTATTGGTTAGGGTACAGGTTAAGTTACTAGTTAGGGTTAGGGTTCGGGTTAGGGTATGGGTTAGGGTCCGGGTTAGGGATAGGGTACGGGTTAGGGTAAGGGTTAAGGTACGGGATAGGCTGTGGGTTAGTGTTAAGGCAGGGTACTGGTTAGGGTTAGGGTTTAGGGTTAGGGTTAGGGTTAGTATACGGGTAGTGTTAGGCTACAGGTTAGTGTACGGGTTAGGGTTAGGGTACGGGTTAGGTTCAGGGTTTAGGGTTTAGGGTTAGGGTACGAGTTAGGGTACGGTTTGGGGATAGTGTTAGGGTATGGGTTTGGGTTAGGGTTAGGGTATGGATTAGGGTACGTGTTAGGGTTAGGGTACAGGATAGGGTATGTGTTAGGGTTAGAATACGGGTTAGGGTACAGGTTAGGGTACGGTTTAGGGTTAGGGTAAGGGTTATGGGTAGGTTTAGGGGAAGGTGTAGGTTTGAGGGTAGGGTTAGGTTTAGGGGTTAGGGTTAGGGTTAAGTTTAGGGTTTAGGTTTAGAGTTAGGGTTAGGGTTAGACCCCAGGAGGCCAGCAGGCCTGATCTGCCGGCTCTGCGGTGAGCGGTGGGAAGGGCTGAGGTGAGGGCGCTGGCGATGGGAGCGTGGGTCTCAGTGTTTTGGCGTGGGGGGCCTTCGAAGGTCACGGTGGGTCGGAGGGCCCTGCCCGTTCTCCCACCCTGAATGAATGGCGGTACCCCTAGCGGCTCTGGTGCCAGCGGGGCAGCAGGGTGAGTTCGGTGCTGAGGCTCGGGGGTCCCCAATCCCCAGCGTTCAGCGCCAGTCTCCTTGAGAGGGGCCCCTCGGGGGCCGAACTAGGGTTAGGGATTGCCCCCAGGAGGCTGACAGGCCCGATCCGCCAGCTGTGCAGTGAGCGGAGGGGCGGGCCGAGGTGAGGGCGCTGGCGAGTGGGAGCATGGGCCAAAGCATTTTGACTCGGGCATTCAGAGTTTGCCAGGGTCTTGGAGGGCCCTGCCTGTTCCTCCGCCCTGAATGACTGGCGGCACCCCTAGCGGCCCAGGTGGCAGCAGGGCGGCAGGGTGAGTCTGGTGCTGGGGCGCGGGGGTCGCCAATCTCCGGCTTTATGGCGCAGGCCCTTTGGGAGGGGCCCCTCGGGGGCTGACCTAGGGTTAGGGTTAGCCCCCAGAAGGCCGGCAGGCCCGATCCGCTGCTGTGCGGCGAGCGGATGGGCGGGCCGAGGTGAGGGCACTGGCGAGCGGGAGCGTGGGCCCCAGTGTTTTGGCACAGGCTGCTATCGAAAGTCGCCGAGGGCTCAGAGGGCCCTGCCCATTCTCCCGCCCTGAACGATCAGCGGCACCCTAGGGGCCCGGGTGTCGGCGGGGCATAAGAGTGAGTCCAGCGTTGCGACTCGGTGGTCCCCAATCCCCGGCGTTGTGGCGCCAGGCCCCTTGGGAGGGGCCCCTCGTGGGCCGATCTAGGGTTAGGGTTAGCCCCCAGGAGGCTGGCAGGCCCGATCCGCTGCTGTGCGGGGAGCGGAGGGGCGGGCCGAGGTGAGGGCTCTGGCGAGCAGGAGCGTGGGCCCCAGCGTTTTAGCGCGGCTGCTATCGAAGGTCACCGAGGGCTCGGAGGGCCCTGCCCATTTTCCCACCCTGAATGAATGACGGCAGCCCTAGCAGCCTGGGTGGTGGCGGGGCGGCAGGGTAATTCCGGTGCTGAGGCTCGGGGGTCCCCAGTCCCCGGCGTTGCGGCGGCAGGCCCCTTCAGATGGGCCCCTCTGGGGCCAACGTAGGGTTAGAGTTACCCCCAGGAGGCCGGTAGGCCGGATCCACCGACTCTGCGGTGAGCGGAGGGGCGGGCCGAGTTGAGGGCGCTGGTGAGCGCGAGCTTGGGACCCAGCGTTTTGGTGCGGATGATCTTCGAAAGTCGCCAGAGTCTCGAGGGCCCTGCCCGTTTACCAACCCTGAATGACCGGTGACGCCCCAGCGGGCCCGGTGTGGGCTTGGCGGCAGGGTGATTCCGGCGCTGCAGCTCGGGGGTCTCCAATCCCCTGAGTTCGGTGCCAGGCCCCTTGGGAGGGGCCCCTCGGGGGCCGACCAAGGGTTAGAGTTAGCTCCCAGGAGGCCATCAGGCTCAATACTCCGGCTAGGCCGCGAGCGGAGGGGCGGGCCGAGGTTAAGGCGCTGGCGAGCGAAAGCGTGGGCCCTGGCGTTTTGGCACAACGGGCCTTCGAAGATCACCGGGGCCTCAGAGGGCCCTGCCTGTTCTCCCGCCCTGAATGAAAGGCAGCACCCCTAGCGGCCTGAGTGGCGGCGGGGCTGCAGGGTGAGTCCGACGCTGGGGCTCGGTCGTCCCCAATCCCCGGCGTTGTGGCGCCAGGTCCCTTGGGAGGGACGCCTCGGGGGCCGACCTAGGGTTAGGGTTAGCCCCCAGGAGGTCGGCAGGCCTGATCTGCCAGCTGTACAGCAAGCGGAGGGGCGGGCCAAGGTGAGGGCGCTGGCGAGAGGGAGTGTGGGCCCAAGCGTTTTGGCGTGGGAGGCCTTCAAATGTCGCTGGGGGCTCGGAGGGCCCTGCCCCTCCTCCCGCCCTGAATGACTGGAGGCGCCCCTAGCGGCCTGAGTGGCGGCGAGGCAGCAGGGTGAATCTGGCGCTGAGGCTCAGGGGTCCCCAATGCCAGGCGTTGTGGCTCCAGGCCCCTTGGGAGGGGCCCTTGCGGGGCCGACCTAAGGTAAAAGTTAGCCCCTGGAGGCTGGCAGGCACGATCTGCCGTCTGTGGCGAGCGGAGGCGCGGTCGAAGATCAGGGAGCTGACGAGCAGGAGAGTGGGCCCCAGCGTTTTGGCGCTGGGGGCCTTCGAAGGTCACCGGGACAGGGAGGGCCCTGCCTGTTCTCCCACCCTGAATGATCGGTGGTGCCCTAGCGGCCCGGTGTTGGCGGGGTGGAAGGGTGAGTCCAGCGTTGCAACTCGGGGGTCCCCAATCCCTGGCGTTCCGCGGCAGTCCCTTTGGGAGGGGCCCCTCGGGGGCCAACCTAGGGTTAGGGTTAGCCCCCAGGAGGCCGGCAGGCTCAATCCACCGGCTCTGCGGCGAATGGAGGGGTGAGCCAAGATGAGGTCGCTGGCGAGTGGGAGCGTGGGCCCCAACATTTTGGCTTGGGGGGCCTTCGAAGGTCACAGGGGCCTCGGAGGGCCCTGCCCGTTCTCCCGCCATGAAGGACCGGCGACGCCCCTAGCGCCCCGGGTGGCGGCGGGGTGGCAGGGTCAGTCCGGCGCTGGGGCTCGGGGGTCCCCAATCCCCAGCGTTGCAGCACCAGGCCCTTTGGGAGGGGCCCCTCGGGGACTGTCCTAAGGTTAGGTTAGCCCCCAGGAGGCCGGCAGACCCGATCCGCCGGCTGTGCGTTGAGCGGAGGGATGGACCGTGGTAGGGCGCAGTCCAGCGGTAGCGTGGTATCCAGCATTTTGGCGTGGGGGGCCTTCGTATTTCACCAGGGGCTCAGAGGGCCCTACCGGTTATCCTGCCCTGAATGACCGGCAGCGCCCCTAGCGGCCCGCGTGGCGGCGGGGCGGCAGGGTGAGCCCGGCGCTGCGGCTTGCGGGTCCTCAATCCCTGGCGTTGCGGCACCAGGCCTCTTGGGAGAGGCCACTCTGGGGCCCACCTAGGGTTAGGGTTGTCCCCGAGGAGCCTGGCAGGCTGGATCCGCCGGCTGTGCGGCTAGAGGGGGGGGGCCGAGGTGAGGGCGCTGGAGAGCGGGAGCGTGGGCCTCAGCGTTTTGGTGCGGGGGACCTACGAACGTCGCCGGGGGCTCGGAGGGCCCTGCCCGTTCCCCCACCCTAAATGACCGGCGGCGCCCCAAGTGGCCTGGGTGGTGGCGGAGCAGCAGGTTGAGTACATTGCTGGGGCTCAGGGGTCCCCATCCTGGGCCTTGCGGGGCCACGCCCCTTGGGAGTGGACCCTCAGGGACTGACCTAGGGTATGTGTTAGCACCCAGGAAGCCAGCAGGCCCGATCTGCCGCTGTGTGGTGAGCGGAGGGGTGGGCTGAGGTGAGAGCGCTGGCGAGCGGGAGTGTAGTACCCAGCGTTTTGGCATGGGGGGCCTTGGAAGGTCTCCAGGGCCTAGTTGGGCCTTACCCGTTCTCCTGCCCTGAATGACCGGCGGCGCCCCTAGGGGCCCAGGTGGCGGTGGGGCGGCATGGTGAGTCCGGCGCTGTGGCTCCGGAATCCCCAATCCCAGGCGTTGCGGCGCCAGGCCCCTAGGATGGGCCCCTCGGGGGGAAAACCTAGGGTTAGGGTTACCCTCCAGGAGGCGGCAGGCTCAATCCGCCGGCTGTGCGGCGAGTGGAGGGGTGGGCCGAGGTGAGGTCGCTGGAGAGCAGGAGCGTGGGCCCCAGCGTTTTGGCTCCGGGGGCCTTCGAAGGTCACTGGGGGCTCGGAGGGCCCTGCCCGTTCTCCTGACCTGAATGACTGACGGCGCCCCTAGCAGCCCGGGTGGCAGTGGGGCAGCAGGGTGAGTCCGGCGTTATGGTTTGGGGATCCCCAATCCCCAGCGTTGCGGCGCCAGGCCCCTTGGAGGGAACCCTCTGGGGCCGACCTAGGGTTAGAGTTAGCCCCCAGGAGGCCGGAAGTCCCGATCCGCCGGCTGTGCGGTGAGCGGAGAGGCGGGCCGAGTTGAGGGCACTGTCGAGCGTGAGCATCGGCCCCAGCGTTTTGGCGCGGATGGCATTCGAAAGACGCCGGAGTCTTGAGGGCCCTGCCGGATCTCCCACCGTGAATGACCGGCGACGCCCCAGCAGGCCCGGTGTCGGCTTGGCGGCAGGGTGAGTCCGGCGCTGCAGCTCAGGGGTCCCCAATCCCCTGCGTTTGGCGCCAAGCCACTTGGGAAGGGCCCCTTGGGGGCCGACCTAGGGTCAGGCTTAGCCCCCAGGAGGCCGGCAGGCCCGATCCCTCTGCTGTTCCACAAGCGGAGGGGCAAGCCGATGTGAGGGCGCTGGCGAGGGAAGCGTAGGCCCAAGCGTTTGGCGGGGGGCCTTAGAAGGTCGCTGGGCCTCGGAGGGCCCTGCCAGTTCTCCCGCCATGAATCATCAGCAGCGCCCCTAGCAGCCCGGGTGACCGCGGGGTGGCAGGATGAGTCCGGCGCTGGGGCTCGGGGGTCCCCAATCCCCAGCGTTGCAGCGCCAGGCCCCTTGGGAGGGGCCCCTCAGGGGCCGACCTAGGGTAAAGTTTAGCCCCTGGAGGCCGGCAGGCATGATCCGCCGTCTGGGGCGAGCGGAGGCACGGTCGAAGATCAGGGCTCTGGCGAGCGGGAGAGTGGGCCCCAGCTTTTTGGTGCTGGGGGCCTTCGAAGGTTACCGGGGCAGGGAGGGCCCTGCCTGTTCTCCCGCCCTGAATGATCAGCGGTGCCCTAGTGGCCCGGGTGTCGGCGGGGCGCAAGGGTGAATCCAGCATTGCGACTCGGGGGTCCCCAATCCCCGGCGTTCGGCGGCAGTCTCTTTGGGAGGGGCCCCTCGGGGGCCGACCTAGGGTTAGGGTTAGCCCCCAGGAGGCCGGCAGCCCCGATTCACCAGCTGTGCAGCGAGCGGAGGGCGGGCCGAAGTGAGGGCGCAGGTTAGCGGGAGCATGGGCCCCATCGTTTTGGCGCGGGGGTCCTCCGAAGGTCGCTGGGGGCTCCTAGGGCCCTGCCCGTTCTCCCGCCCTGAATGACCAGCAGTGCCCCTAGCGGCCCGGGTGGCGGCAGTGCGGCAGGGTGAGTCCGGCGCTGTGGCTCAGAGGTCCACAATCCCCAGCATTCCTGCGCCAGACCCCTTGGGAGTGGCCCCTCTTGGGCCGATCTTGGGTTAGGGTTAGCTCCCAGGAGGCCGGCAGGCCTGATACGCCGGCTAGATGGCGAGCGGAGGGATGGGCTGAAGTAAAGGCGCTGGTGAGCGGGAGCGTGGGCCCCCGCGATTTGGCGCGGGGGGCCTTCAAAGTTAACTGGGGGCTCAGAGGGCCCTGCCCCTTCTCCCACCCTGAATGACCGGCGGCACACCTAGCGGCCCGGGTGGTGGCACGGCGGCAGGGTTAGTCCGGTGTGAGGCTCGAGGGTCCCCAATCCCCAGCGTTGCAGCACCAGGCTCCTTGGGATGGGTCCCTCTGGGGCCGGCCTAGGGTTAGGGTTAGCCTCCAGGAGGCCAGCAGGCCCGATCCGCGGCTGTGCGGCTCCCGGAGTGTTGGGCCGAGGTGAGGGCGCTGGCGAGCCTGAGCAATAGCCCAAGCTTGTTTGTGCGGGTGCCTTCGAAGGTCGGGGGCGGCTCGGAGGGCCCTGCCCTTTCTCCCGCCCTGAATGACCGGCGGCGCCCCTAGTGGCGGAGGGGCAGCAGGGTGAGTCCCGCGCTGGGGCTCTGGGGTCCCCAATCCCTGGCATTGTGGTGCCAGGCCCCTTGGTAGGGGCCTCTCGGGGGCCAACCTAGGGTCAGGGTTAGCCCCCAGGAGGCTGGCAGGCCCGAACCGCCGGCTGTGCGCCGAGTGGAGCACAGGCCCAGGTGAACGCGCTGGCAAACCGGAGCGTGAGCCCCATCGTTTTGGTGCCGGGGGCCTTTGAAAGTCGCCGTGGGCATGGTGAGCCTTGCCTGTTCTCCCGCCCTGAATGAACGGTGGTACCCCTAGCGGCTCGTGTGCCAGCGGTGCGGCAGGGTGAGGCCGGTGCTGTGGCTCGGGGGTCCCCAATCCCTGGCGTTGTGGCAGCAGGCCCCTTCGGAGGGGCCCCTCTGGGGCCGACCTAGGGTTAGAGTTAGCCCCCAGGAGGCTGGCAGGCCCGATCCGCCAGCTGTGCGGAGAGCGCAGAGCGGAGGGGCGGGCCGAGGTGAGGGTGCTGGCAAGCTCCAGCGTGGGCCCCAGTGTTTTGGCACAGATGGCCTTCAAAATTCACCGGAGTCTTGAGGGCTCTGCCCTTTCTCCCACCCTGAATGACCAGCGACGCACCAGCAGGCCCGATGTCGGTGGGGAGGCAGGGTGAGTCCGGCACTCACGTAGACGTGAGTTGAAAGATGGCTTTGATACAATTTTTTTTTAAGTTTTTTTTTTTAATATTATGTTAGTCACCATACAGTACATCCCGGGTTTCCAATGTAAAGTTCGATGATTCATTAGTTGCGTATGACACCCAAGGCACCATGCAATACGTGCCCTCCTTACTACCCATCACCAGTCTATCCCAATCCCCCACCGCAATCCTCTCTGAAGCCCTCAGTTTGTTTCTCAGAGTCCATGGTCTCTCATGCTTCATTCCCCCTTCTGATTACCCCCTTTCTTTATCCCTTTCTTCCCCTACCGATCTTCCAAGGTCTTATGTTCCATAGATGAGAGAAATCATATGATAATTGTCTTTCTCTGCTTGACTTATTTCACTTAGCATTATCTCCTCCAGTGCCGTCCATGTTGCAGCAAATGTTGAGAACTCGTTCTTTCTGTTACCTGAGTAATATGCCATTGTATATATGGACCACAACTTCTTACTCCAGTCATCTCTTGAAGGGCATGTCGGTTCCTTCCACGATTTAGCTATTGTGGACATTGCTGCTATGAACATTGGGGTGCATATGGCCCTTCTCTTCACCACGTCTGTATCTTTGAGGTAAATACCCAGTAGTGCAATGGCTGGATCATAGGGTAGCTCACTTTTTAACTTTATAAGGGACCTCCACACTGTTTTCCAGAGTGGCTATACCAACTTGCATTCCCACCAACAGTGTGGGAGGGATCCCCTTTCTCCACATACTCTCCAACAATTGTTGTTTCTTGCCTTGTCAATTTTTGCCATTCTAACTGGCATAAGGTATTATCTCAGTGTGGTTTTGATTTGAATTTCCCTGATGGCTAATGATTTTGAACATTTTTTCATGTGTCTGTTAGCCATTTGTACATCTTCATTGGAAAAGTGTCTGTTCACATTTTCTGCCCATATTATAATTTGCTTATTTTTTTCTTGTGTATTGAGTTTGAGGAGTTCTTTGTAGATCTTGAATACCAGTCTTTTATCTATAGTGTCATTTAAAAATAAATTCTCCCATTCCGTGGGCTGGTGCTTAGTTTTTTTTACTGTTTCCTTGGCAGTGCAGAAGCTTTTTGTCTTGATGAAGCCCCACAAATTCGTTTTATCTTCTGTCTCTCTTGCCTTTGGATATGTGTCATGAAAAAGTTTATTTTGGCCGATCTTGTATAGATTGCTGCCTATGTTCTCCTCTAGGATTTTGATGGATTCCTGTCTCACTTCGAGGTCTTTCATCCATTTGGAGTTTATTTTTGTGTATGGTGTGAGTGAGTGGTCATGTTTCATTCTTTTGCATGTAGCTGTCCAATTTTCCCAGCACCATTTATTGAAGAGACTCTTTTTCCACCGGATGTTTTTTCCTGCTTTATCAAAGATTAGTTGCCCAAAGAGCTGAAGGTCCATTTCTGGGTTCTCTATTCTGTTCCATTGGTCTATGTGTCTGTTCTTGTACATGCTGTCTTTGTGATTACAGCTTTGTAGTACAGCTCGAAATCCGGCATTATGATGCCCTCAGCTTTGTTTTTCCTTATCAACAGTTCCTTGGAGATTTGGGGCCTTTTCTGGTTCCATACAAATTTAAGGACTATTTGTTCCAGTTCTTTGAAAAATGTCATCGGTATTTTGATCAGGATAGTATTGAATGTGTAGATTGCTCTGGATAGCATGGACATTTTAACTATGTTAGTTCTTCTGATCCATGAGCATGGAATATTATTCCATCTTGTCTTCCTCAATGTCTTTCAAGAGTGATTTGTAGTTTTAGAATACAGATCCTTTAAGTCTCGGTTAACTTAATGCAAAGGTAACGTATGGTTTTTGGTGCTCTTGCAAATGGGATGGATTCCCTAATTTCTCTTTCTTCAGTCGCATTATTTGTTTATAGAAATGCAACTGATTTCTGAGCATTGATTTTGTATCCTGCCACATTGTTCTTTCTTAAAGACTGGTTAATGGCCCTTTCCTTATGCTTTCATTCCCACTCGGAAACATGCATCCATCATCGTGACAGACGTTAGGATTCGGAGGACCCTTTCCATACCCTCTTCTTACTGAGAGTTACGTCTATGGCAGTTTAATTAATGTTCAACACACATACTGGGAAACACTGGTGCCTTCACTAATCGATGTTGCTGTCTCTCTGCACAAACTTGGTTCGCTGAATTAAATAATGGCACTTTCTTTTCCTTTTCACAAAACCTTTTCAAACGGCTTTCCTCCTCATGACAGATGTGAGTTGAGAGATGCTTTCTGTGTAGTGTTCTTAAGTAGTTAAACGAAGGGCATTATCTTGATGCTTGCAGACCCCATTTTGCACAATGCTCCCAATCCATGACACCAGATGTGAGGTGCAAGATGCTTTTATATAGAGTGTTCTCTCCTAGCGTAAAGCAGGTGACACCTTACTTATGCATTCATGGACACTTTTGAAAAACTTGCCACCTTCCTAAGAGAAGACTTCACTTGGACAATGGTGTCTATTCGGTGTTCTGACTGAGATTTGTGAAAATTGCCCTTTCCTTAAGGTTCATCACACTTTTTGGAAAACTTGGGTGTGTTCATCGGTCCTGATGTTGGTTCGATGTTGCCTTCTATCAACACTGAGTTGGTTCTCACAACTACTTAGATAGGACCTCTCCTTCTGCTTTCACTTGCACTTCTGCAAGTACTTCTTCTTCATTACAGAAGATGTGAGTTGGAAGATCTTTTCCCAAGGGTGTCCTTACCTGAGCATACAGCATGTTCCTTACGTTTTCATACACACTTTTGGAACATACATCCATCCTCCTGAACGTAGATATGATTTGGAATGTTGTCTCTAGATGGTGCTCTTTCACATCTATGGCAGTTCCCTTAAGGTTCAACACATGTAATGGGAAACCCTGCTCTCTTCACTGATCAACGTTGCCGTCTCTCTACCCAAACTTGGTTCTCTGAACTGACTGATGGCACTTTCTTTTCGTGTTCACACAACCTTTTCTAATGGCTTTCCTCCTTTTCTTTGGAAATTTTGTTTGGAAATTTTAATATGCCTTTCTTAATATTTGATAGAGCAGACAAAACTCGGTCACAAATGTGACCTAATTGACGTCTATGGAACATTCGATAATAAGTGCAGAATACATTATTTTCCAGCGGTCATAGACTATTTACCCAAACAGATGATATGCTGGACCATGAATCATGTCTACATTTTAAAATACTGAAAATAACTAGATTCTATTCTTAGGCCTCCAAGGAATAGAGCCCTAGTCCTCATCAAAAGAAGACCAGGCAGTCCCTCTATGTTTAAAAATTCAATGTAACTTTGCTGCTTATCTTAAGGGTCAGAGAGGGGATCGCAGTGGATATTTGCCACCTTTTCTACATCAGGGCTCACACACAATGGCCCTTTGTCTCTGAAGAACACTGACTATCCTAACGTAGACAGGAGTTAAGCCTCCTATCAGAGTTCTGCATGTGCCAGCCACACCTGGCAGCCTTGGCCTGGGCCCACCACCACCTCCCTCCAGCTTTCCTTCTTGGTGGCATTGAGTTAAGGGAGTCAACATAGCCATATGGAGATGGGAGCGCCCCTCTCCTAGTGATGATGGTGCTATTGTCCCCACCAGTCTATCAACATGATTTCTGAGAGAATTACGACACAATAGCAGCTTCTTGACCTTCCTTAAGGTTTAAAAATCATCTTGTGAGTCATCTTTTCAAAAAACGGTTTCACCATGTGTTCTTTTCTCTGGAAAAGAAATAGACCCAATGGTAATTATGGCTCCTGAGCACCTGCTCTTGGGAGATTGCATAGTGGCTCTGTGTAGCATTCTCCCTCTTAAACTTCTCAACTAGGGTGTATACAGAATGAGTCCCATTTCCTAGATGGATAGACAAGGGCTCAGAGATTATATGAATTACAGAGGATTTTAGTGTCAGAAACCTAAGTGGGATCTCCAAACTGACTCCAAAACCCTTGTTCTTCCATACAGGGTACCATTTCGCTCTTACCTCTGGTCTTGTTGATCTGGAAACCTAGGAAGTATTAGGATTTTCTTGTTGTGTGGCCAAATGGAACGAATTCGGCTGCCTTTTCACCTCTGCCCATCATGACCATGAAGATAATTATCTCAGTGGAGGACCTTTGAGTAAGAGACTTAAAGATCCCTTAGAATAGAGATACTATACTATTTTTCTGATATTAAAGTGCCTGAAAGAACTATCCTTTTTTAATTGATGGAAGCTCTTGGTGGAAAGGTCGGAAAGACTATTTGAAAACACTCAGCCTCTTCTACAGAGTGAGACAATGCCCCTAAAGATTGCTAAAATATTCCCTTACCTCTGATTATTTACTTCCCAACTATCGCAGTGTTTCTATGTTAGGATTACGATTTCCATGAGGCAAAAGTTGTGGAGAAAGAACTTAGTGTATCCAGGGGCACTTTCGTATTGTGACAGTGAGCTATTCTGTTGTATTCTGTAGTCCAAGGGAATGGTGCCAGACATCTCTAAGATGTCTAAAATTCTGACTGTAAATGATCTCTATGCTTCAGAGATTTGGGCAGGACAAGGGAGGAGTCCAGAGACTGTGAACGCCTCTGTTACCTGTGTTGACCATGGAGCAGGTAACCTTCTGTAGGGGTCCTTTTGATGTCTCTGAGCTATGGGAAAGGTGCTTTCATCTCAAGCTCCTCCATTTGGTAGTGGTGATAAGGATAAGAGTAATTTTTATCTCATACCATCTGTGGACCCTGATCTTGACCTCCTAGGGAAACCCTCCTTTATCATTTCACCCAGCTCAAAATGACCGGGCAAACCCTCAAAGCATGGGCCCTATTTCTGCCCCCAGCACATATTGTCCATCTGTTTCAAAAAGAAAAAAGAGAACAAAAAAATGCCCTTGCCAACATCAAGGTGAGAACACAAAAGAACCTCTCTGTCCCCCGTAAGATTAAAGTCATACCGACTTGTACATACTGAAAAGATAAGAAAAGTCTGTCACTTTCTGGAATCTTCTGCCTCATCGTGATGGGTAACTGTACCTAACACAAAACAGAACAAATATATAACCCTGCCCTAAATGTTCCTTCCCTGGAGCACTCTCTTCTTTGTGAAGACTGTGTCTCCCAGGCATCTGACCTGACTTGGGTTTGAATAAAACTCTCTTCATTTCTCTCTAAAATGTTTTAAAATGTTCCTTCCTTTAGTGTTGACAATAACACTATGTTTTCTTTTCAAGTGAAAAATAAATGTTCCTGGTTCACAACCATGACAGCACAGAAGGCCGGCTGTTCGTCCTGGCCCCTACCCTGCAGAACCAAGCATGTGTATATAGATTCCAGCACAAATGGGCTCATCCTAGAAGGATGCTTTGAAGGTCTGAGAAGCACTATCCACTCCATGGGTGAGACAAGAAGGCAAAGCTATTCCCGCTTGGAGCATTCCTTTTGGGGCTTAAAATTGCCTTGGACATGCATGAAAGCATTGCCATTTACTAAAGCCAAAAGCTGGAACAGTCTGAGAGCAGCTGACCTAGCCAGAATCCAGGCACACACCTGTAGGAAGGGTTGGTGCAGAAGGGAAGGGGCAGGGCTCTGAGGGTGTTCTGCAGCTAGAGGGGTCCGCGGAAGGGGCAGTGTATGTGTGTGTGTGTGTGTGTGTGTGTGCGCGCGCGCGCGTGCTTGGGGCCCTGCCCGTGATCACAGTCATGCCTGCGCTGGGCATTGAGCCAAGGAGGCAGGTCTTGGACCCCTTGCACTCCCAGAGTTGTGAGTCATGGGGCTGGTTGCCCCGCATTCAAGGGGCTGGAAACCGCACACTCCCAAACCAATCACCCCATGGGGGTGGAGCTACGTCTCTGTGGGCAAACCCAGAGCAGACCTAGGATGCAGACTGGGAACCAGGGAAGGGGAGCTCTGAGAGATTCAACGTGTGGAGTTCCTGGCTGAGTGAATGCATGCTGTGTGCCTGTGTGGGGCATGGTCTGGGAGTAGGGGCACCCCGGGTGAGAGGTGGGGTTCTGGAAGGGCATGTGGAGGGAGTTCATTTGGAGACTCAGTTGAGTTTTCTTTTTCCCTTGATAGTCTCTTCTGCCTACTCTCTGTCAACTGGCCTTACATAGCAAACCCATGGACTCCAGGGCACCTGCTCAGCAGAGCTTTTGTGGTATTGGTCGCAGACATTCCAGGGTTTCACTTGTTCCCCAGCAAGAGCGAGAGTAAGGACCGCACGGTCCCCAACTTCAGTGCGGTGCCCCTGTACCCCGACACAGTGCAGGTAATGGACATTGAGCAGTTCCCCAAGTTCAGCAGGGTGTTCCCTGTTCCTTCAGGCACATGTGTGGCACTAGGAAACCCCAGAGCCGTTACCCAACTTCAGCATTGTGCTGCTTGTTCCCTGGGAATGGTGGCAATGGGCTGGAAGATAATTACTACTAAAAGACAAGTCTGTGTTTCCCCTTCTCCCAGAAACTGCAGCAGGCATGCTGGCTTTAGGTCCGAGGAGCCGCCTTCTCCCCACCTAACAACACTTCTCTTCTCTGGCTCCATGAGACCCGAGGTTTTGAACGTCTGCATCTGAGTCAGTGAGGCAGCTTGACACAGGACACCAGCATTCAGAGAAAGCGGCAGGTCCATTTGGAGAAATGTCATATCCACGTCAGGACTGGAGGTAACACCTCTCATTAACCCACTATCTCCTGGGCTTTTCTCTTTTCTCTAGTTGAGCCATGAAGTAAAACTTAAGTAATAGTTGTCAGTGTTCTGAATTTGGTGAAGGAGGTACTTAGTTTCTGAGCTTAGAGCACTTTGCAGGGGATCCCATTTTCTCTGTTCATTGACTGCTTATGAATGTATTTTGAACAGCTGTTTCCTAGAAACACTCTTTCATTAGAAAGGGAAGGTTAGATTTACTCTTTGTGTATTTTTAAGATATACATCTAACAGTGTTTATTCAGTTGGGCCTACGATATGGGTGAGTGGCCACCATTTAGGGTTAGATGGCTTTTTGTCGTCAGATACAGATATGGATGATGTCTTGTCATTTGTCAAAGGTGATGTTTCATTACTGATTAGTCTTTTCATCCCAAGAATTACAATGAGGGTCGAGGGAAAATTCAAAATTATTCAAAGCAGCCTTTTCCTGTTTAAAAGTTAAGCTTGATTATCTAGCTTTACTAGATGTATCAACTCAATATTTTGAGGTGCCATATTCTCTCTGTCATTTCTTTGGTGGTGCAGTCAGAAGGAGAGTCTTTGGGAATTCCTTTGGATAGAGTCATGCTGGTGGCTTCAAGGGGCCTGGTGACGGGAGCCCTGGGCTGAGTTCTGGAACTACTTGCTTGACGCTGGGTGAGTCAGGTTATCCCACAGAGTTTCTGTTTCCTCCTTATGAGATTGCTGGAAGGTGAAATAAGTCAAGCAGAGAAAGGCAATTTTGATACGGATTCACTCATTTATGGAACAGGAGAAATAGCAGGGAGCTCAGTAGGAGAAGGAAGGGAAGAATGAAGGGTGGGGTAAACAGAAGGGGGAATGAACCACGACAGACTATGGACTCTGGGAAACAAACTGAGGGCTTCAGAGGGGTTTGGTGGGGGGTTGGGATAGGCCGGTGATGGGTATTAAGGAGGGCACGTATTGCATGGAGCCCTGGGTGTTGTATGCAAACAATGAATCATGGAACACTACATCAAAAACTAAGGATGTAGTGTATGGTGACTAACATAACATAATAAAAAAAAATTTAAAAAAGAAAATAAAGAAATTGATGGAAGGTCATATCTGTGGAAAGTCTTTACACAGAAACTGTTCTGCCTATTGAAGAGCAACTAAAAACGAGGTGATTTGGGCTCTATTATTCTGTAAATAATAATTTTAAAACTCCCTGTCCTAGGGATATGGTATTTTATTGCATAAGGAGGCCTGAGAAGGCTGCAATGAAAGATTGCGATCTCAGAACACGTTCATGTTCCATGCATACATCACTTAACAGTTTGCACAGGTAGGAAGGTAAGTGGAGATAAATATGAAAGAAAGGGAAAGAAGGTGTGAACCATTCATTAGGTAGCCTTCTCCCTTTCTCAGGAAAGCCTTGGGCCAGTGTAATTTTGGGAAAGGAGGGGGAATCCTGGAGCTTTGCAGCAGATGGGGGTTCCAGGTCTGGGTAGAGGTGACGGGTCCCAGAGGAGAGCTGAGTGCATTCTGCAGCAGGGTATGGGCAGGGCGCGCTCCTGGGGTGGCTGTGGTCTCCCATGTGAACGTTGTGACAGGTGAGGGCTGTGAGCTGGTTCCTGGCTGAGGACAGTTGAGGCACAGGTGGAGAGCTGGCCGAGTCCCTTCTTCAGGGCCACCAGCCTCAGCCAGCACACACAGAATCATCGTTTGTCCCTGTCACTCCAATTCAGGCAGTCAGAGTTGCCAGGCCGAGATGTTTGCTGGAGCTTCTTTCCTTGCATGTGTGTGAAGTTTCAAACCTGAAGTGATGGACATGATGGGTCCTCAGAAAATCCGTAACTCTTTTATTTCCTGCTCTTATATCGACCAGTGAAGTGAATCGGACCGGCTAGTAGAAGGGGCTATCTGTGCGTTTTTATTTCCCAGTTTAATTAAAGAATGGGAAAACAGTCTTGTGAAATATTAAAAGAATCCTTTGTTGGTGTTCATGTCCCCCCCCCCCCGGGGTGGGGGTGCTTACCTGGAGACCCATCCAGGGCTCTGGAAGCTTAACCCGGTGAGTCACTTGCGACTTGAGCTGGGGAATTAATGAAGAAAACAGAATGAATGCTGGAGTTTGCCTGTATCGTTTGGACTCAGACAAGTCCATGTAGCATCGGAACTCTTCACCCATGAGGCGTGTCGGGATCCCTGAGGTTGTGGGCTTTGCTTTATGGGCTGAGGTTTTGTCTTCATCCTTATCTGGACAAGAGCCATGCCATCTGGCAATGGAGATCCAAATCCTTAGGTGACCATATCATCATCATCATTATCATGATTATTAATTATTAATTATTATTATTTTAAGAAGCAAGAGAGACATTGACTTTGAAATAAAATTATCAAAAGAAAGAACACAAGGTCAAATATATACGTGATGATTGAACTTGTGGTATCTCTCATTGGTGTGGGTCTTGTAGGGCTGCCCGAATGAGAAAGACCAAGGAATTCTATGTGGATAAAAGTGTGCTGTACACAGGGAGTGTTTTATTCCATCATTTGACCTCTCTGTCTGAAGGGAAAATAGAGTGGTGACTGGAGCTTGGTTCTGATTGGAAGGCCTGGGAGGTCAGTGAATCGAAAGAGCAGTGTTCATGCTTACATGGTTCTCAGTGCCCAGTAAGCGAAGTTTGGACACTTGGACTCGGAAGCATTGGTGTTCAGGGAGGATGTTGTCCGAGTTTGCAGCACATCAAATCACTTGGCTGGTCTGCCTAATTGGGCCAGTTTCTGCCTTTCTAAGGGCAGCTTGAAAGTGGCTTGTAAACCTAGGACATTTGTGGAGTGTTCTGCATGGGACCACTGTGTGGGCCAGTGTAGACACAACACAGGGAATTCCAGAGCTAATGATGAGCATGTTTGTGAGGCTGGAGTTTGCTTCTCTGTGAGAAGGATTGAGCTGGAGTGGAAAGAAGTCTCTGGGTCTTAGGACTCACTGAGCCGATCCAAGCCTGGCAGGGTGCTGAGATCAGATGTCTGTTTCCCAGGATTTTGGCCAGAGGGATATTTGGGCTCTGGGCAGCATCTCTGCTCAGGTTTCTTGGATGAGCACCTCAGGGAAGAGGAGTAAATGTGTGTGCTCACCTGTCATCGAGGAAGGTTTCTGGTTTCAGGTTTCGTGTACAGGTGAATTCCTCATATGGCTCCCTTACCTGATGGTGTTCAGGGTGCAGGAGGTGGATGGACCCCCTCGTCCCGGGCATCCTGGCTGTGTAAGAGTCCTGGGGCACCTTTTCCCCTGGACTTTGGACCAGGAAATTGGGAGCAGTAGGTGATGAAGCCATCAGTTGATGCCTCAGTTTCTTCCCTGCCAAGATGAACTGGAGATTATAATAAGTGCTATGGAAATATAAAGGAGGAGACAGGACTGGGGGTGCTGAAGGGAAGGTGGGGGTGGTGTTTGGTATTCACATAGGGGTCAGGTGGTACTTCACTAGGAGGGTGATGCTTGAGTCAAGATCTAGGGAAGGTCAGTGATATCACATGAAGAGCATTCTAAACAGAATGGAAAGCATGTGCAAAGGCCCCAGGGAAGGAGCATACCAGGTGCATCCATGAGCTACAAGATGGCCCTGTGACCACAGGCGACAGCTTAGGACTTGCATCATCAAGGTGACAGAGTGTGACAGAAAGCCATAGCAGGGCTGTGACCCCATGGGACCCTGTTTCACTGGGTCATCCTGGCTGCAGGGTTGAGAACAGATGACAGAGGGTTGAGGTTGGGCAAGGGAGGTCAATGATGACTCTTTTCCAGGAACTCAGGCAAGAGATGGGCTCCAGTGTGGTCCAGACAGGCGGCCTTGAAAGGAGTGGTGAGTCCTACGGTGGGTACGTCTTGAAGATGGAGCTCACAGAATTTGCCGACATCTTAGATATTGAGGATGGGAGAAAGGAGGAACTGGGGTAACTCCCAGCTGTTGTGGGTTGTCCTGAGCGAGGGGAAGGAGAAGGTATCTGGGGGTAGGAGGTAGTCCGCGTTCGGCATGCTGAGGAAGATGCCTTTCTGGGTGGATCTGCTGAGGTTTGTTTCCAGGAGAAGCTTTCACATCTCCTCCCTCAGCAACGGTGAAGTATAAGTATTCCCCATTTTTTAAAAGTTCATGGGAAGACACTTGGCTTTTTGGAAAGATCTCCGTTATCACCTGGTTTCACTAATGGGAAGAAACCTGAAGAGGATGTTCCTTATGAAAAGAGTTGAACGGTGAGCTTTGCATTCAGCATCTGTTTGGGGAGAAGCACGACAGATGCAACGTGCACCGTAACCAGCTCCTTCCTGTAAACCGCTCTCCATGTCCAGCCACCAGCGCTTTGAATTCTGTTTGTGAGCATCTGCTGTGCTTTCTCTCCATTTATTTTCGGCATCCATTAGGAATTGTGTCCTGGGTCCTGAGAAATGCCAACAATAAGTAAATTTAGGAGTCTGAGCATGGTCACTAATTTTTCCATATTAATTAATGGTCATTCCTTCTTTATACCCTTTCTGCTCTGAAAGGTTTCCTAGGAGTACTGTACTTTCAAGAGCTGGGGAACCTGTACCCCATCCTACGGGGTTCACTTTAGTCTCCATGCTGCACAGAACATTCCATGGCTGTTGGATTTTAACACACAAACCTGTATCTTTGACCACCTTCACCCTTCCCATCCTCCTCTGAATCAGGCACCCACAAATCTATTCTCCATATCTATGTGTTCAGTAATTTCTCTCCCCATGTTGTATGTACATGTGAGCATCTGTAATTGTCTTTCTGTGTCTGAGTTCTTCAGGAGGGAGCCCCATCAGTCATCTGATAGAACACTTTCATGGATCCCCTGTGAGGCAAGGATGATGCCCGGCCTTGGAGGGGGGCCACAGGTCCGCCCTCAGGATCCATGTCTCCCACTCCAGCCTTTTCAGAATGGACCTCTCACACCAAATCTAGGGTTAGGGGTAAGGCATAGGAGAATGAGAGTTCCAATAGGGTGGATGTGTCCAGAATTTCCACGGTGGGGGCGGGGATTGATGGCATGGGTTGGGGTGAGTGTGAAGCAGTGGGTTTGTGCCCATGAGCCAGTGAATGCAGGGGATCGAGGGAATCAAGTACAGAAGTAATTAGGATTTCTCCCCCTCGACCTCCTTTCTGGAGTCCCAAATAAAACGGTTTCGCTTTGGGTGGCATACTGAGGCCTTAGGTATGACTCAGGCTTCTTCATCTCCGTATCTTTGGAGGCAGACCTCTGGGAGTGGACTACTCAGAATCCAACCTATGATTACTGTCATGGAGGGGAGGATGGAAAGCCCGATTGACCGGCTCTAAACAAACTGACCTGGGGGCTGAGGAGAGTGCCAGTGTCACGGATGAGGGCCTAGAGTTCCGCTGAAAGTGGAGATTCGCTGGGCTTAGGTCAGGTGTTCACTTAGGTTTCTTCTCGCAAAACTTTCTGGAGTCCCAAATGGCATATTTTAGTTCTGTGTGGCAGGCTACTGCCTAACATTGCTCAGTGGTACCTGATCCCTGTGCTTTGGAGTCAGGCGTATGGGAATAAACCTAACAGACCCCAAACTAGAATTAAGGCGTGGGTCTAGGGGCATGGCCCTAAAGATCAGCCAGCAGATGCGACCTTCCAGGGGCCAAGAGTAGGGCGTGATTTGGGTTGCATCTGAAACACAGCAGTTGCAGGCAGGGGGGCTTTGAATGTGGGGTTCGTTGGGTTTGGAACAGCTGGGAATTCATAACTTCTGCTCTGCATTCCTTCTGCGGGTCCAAATGGCACAGTTTCCATCTGCATGGCATGCTGATTTGCAGGTATGACTCAGGTTTCCCCAGTCGCTGTGTGTTTGCCTCCTGGAAAGACCTCTTGGAAGCCAACGGAACATTTGGCTTAGGGCTCAGGAGCCTGGGAGGGACCATCTCCTGGTTTTGAGCTCACCATTGCTGTGTCCTGATTTGAGTAGGTGGGTTGTGGAGAAGGGAAGGCTCAGGGTTTTGGTCCAAGGGGACCCTGAATGCGGGAGCCAGCTAGAATTGATTCAGTGGGATATGCAGATTTTTCAGCCCCCGAATACCTCTGCATCCCAGATGGTACGTTTTCTTTCTGTGTGGCATGCTGAGGCCTCAGATAGGGCTCAGGTTTCCCAAATCCCTATATCTTTGTGCCATCTCGCTAGGAGTGGACCCCTGAGTACCCAAACTATGGTGAGTGTCACGCCCTAGGAGGCTGCAAAGCCCAATCGACTGGCTCTGCCACCCTGTTGAGGCTCAGGAGAGTGGGCTGGAGAGACTGTCGGCACAGTGTTTAGGGGTCAGGAATCCACTGGAAGTGATTTTCTCTTTGCTTTGGTCAGGTGTTCCCTGAGGTTTCTCCTTCTCAGAGGGCTATCTGGAGCCCCAGATGACAACCTTTCCTTCTGTGTGGCAGGCTTTGTGTCCTGACATTGCTCAGCAGTCCCCATTCCCTGGTCCTTGGAGCTAGATGTCTCGGAATGGACCTCACACTACTCAACGTGTAGTAAGGGCACGGGTCTAGGTGTATGGCTGTTCAGATGAGCCATCCGATGTGAGATTCCAGGGGCCTAAGAGGAGGGTGTGCTTTGGGTTGAATGTCAGACACAGGAGTTGCCCACAGGGGGTCTGTGGAAGTGGTGTCTCGCTGGGATTGGATCAGGTAGGCATTCTTATTTCTCTTCCTCTGCAGGTCCAAATGGTACGGTTTCCCTCTCTGTGGCATGCTGATTCACCAATGTGGCTCAGGTTTCCCCAGTCCCTGTGTGTTTGGTGCTTGGCTCCTGGAATGGTCTCTGGGAACCCAACGGAGCATTTGGCTTAGGGCTCAGGAGCATGGGAAAGACCATATCTTGATTTTGAACTCAGCATTGCCGTGTCCTGATTTGAGTAGGTGGGTTGTGGAGAAAGGAAGGCTCAGGGTTTTCATCCAAGGGTCTCCTGAATGCGGGAGCTGGACGGGATTGACTGTGTGGGATATGCAGATTTCTCCTGCTCCTAATAGCCTCTAGAGTCCCAGATGGCACTCTTTCTTTCTGTGTGGCATGCTTTGGCCCCAATCGGGCTCAGGCTTCCCCAATACCTATATCTTTGTGCTGTGTCTCTAGGAGTGAAGCCCTGAGAACCCAACCTAATGTTAATGTCAGGCCCTAGGAGGATGGAAATCTCAATCGGCTGGCTCTGCGACCCTATCGGGGCTGAGGAGAGTGGGTTGGGGAGACTGTCGGCACAGTGTTTAGGGGCCAGGAATCTGCTGGAATTGGTTTCGTCTGGGCTTGGGTCAGGTGTTCCCTGAGGTTTCTCCGTCTCAGAGTGCTTTCTGGAGTCCCAAATGGCAGCCATGGATAGTGTTGTGTCTTTCCTTGTATAGTGTTGTGTCTCAGAGATAAGTGTTTTTCATTTTCATCAGGCGTCCGTGACCAATTTGATGAATGCTTCCATATTCATGAATGATGATATTATGGGTAAGTGGGTTCCTGTACAATGTTCTTTCTTACCTATAAGTTTATGGCACTTTGGTTAGGTTGCTGCAATCACTTACGATAGGGAGTCCACATTAACCAAAGATATTGTATGTTGTAAGATGGTTCCTGTACACTGTTGTTTCTCAGTTATATGTTCGGAGGACTTACCCAATGGAACCATAACCACCTTGATTCATGCTTCCATCTTCAGAAGGCTGATGTGATTTGAAGGGCATTATCCTCACACCATTGTTTCTTAGCTATAAGTATGGGAAAATTTCCCTAGGCCTACACACACAATGTTGAATAGGCATCAGTATTGATTAGGCTGATGTTAGTTGAAGGTGTTTTCCTGTACACGGTGGTTCATTACCAATAAGGATGGGGAATAGTCCTCAAGATTCAAGAAACTATTCATTAATGCTTCCATATTCATGAAAGATGCTGTTAATTGTTAATGCTATTCTGTAAAGTGGTATTGTCAAGGGATAGGTATGTGGTCCTTTTCTTCTGATTCTACCTCCTCCTTGGTTCATGTTTCCATATTCGTGAATGGTGATGTTCATTGTAAGGGGTTCTATCCTCTACACGGTTTTTTCTTAGATATATGTATGCGGTTTGGTGATTCATACACCCCCTATTTTCTGAAGGATTGTATAATCATGAGGGTGATTTTAGCTGAGGGCAGTCCCTATACACTGTTGTTTCTTACAGATATGTACTTAGACCTTTCCTAAAGCTTCGACAACCACTTTGAGTCATGCTTCCCTATTTCTAATCAGTGATATTATTGGTAGACATTATCCTGACACTGTTGTTTCCTAGAGAGAAGGGTGTGGTAATTTCCCTAGGACTGCAACACAATTTTGCGAAGGGATCCCTATGCAGGAGGTTGCTTTAATTGGAGGACGGTTCAAAGACACTGCTGTCTATTACGTACAAGAATGGGGCACAAATTTCATGTTTCAAGACCACTATGATAAAATCTTCCTTACTCTTGAAAGATGATGTTCATTGGTCTTTCCTTGTATAGTGTTGCGTCTCAGAGATAAGTTTTTGGCACTCTTGTCAGGCTTCCACAACCATTTTGGTTAATGCTTCCATATTCATGAATTTTGATATTAGGGCTAAGTGGGTTCCCGTACACTGTTGTTTCTTACAGATAAGTTTATGGCCTTTTCATTACATTGCCACAACCATTTACGATAAGGATGCCACATTAACCAAAGATATTGTACGTTGTAAGATGGCTCCTGTACACTGTTGTTTCTCAGCTTTATGTTCGTAGGCCTTACCAGAGGGTACCCTAGCGACCTTGACCGATGCTTCCGTCTTTAGGAAGGCTGATGTGACTTGAAAGGCATTATCCTGACACTGTTGTTTCTTAGCTATAATTATGTGGACCTTTCCCTAGGCGTACACACCCAATCTTGAATAGGGATCAGTGTTGAGGAGGCTGATATTAGTTGAAGGTGTTTTCCTGTATACGGTGGATTATTACCAATAAGGTTGGGGCACGGTCCTCAAGATTTACAAACTTTTCATTAGGGGCACCTGGGTAGCACAGCGGTTAAGCGTCTGCCTTCGGCTCTGGGCGTGATCCTGGTGTTATGGGATCGAGCCCCACATCAGGCTCCTCTGCTATGAGCCTGCTTCTTCCTCTCCCACTCCCCCTACTTGTGTTCCCTCTCTCGCTGGTTGTCTCTATCTCTGTCAAATAAATAAATAAAATCTTTAAAAAATAAAAAATAAAAACTTTTCATTAATGTTTCCATATTCGTGAAAGATGATGTTAATTGTTAATGCTATTCTCTAAAGTGGTATTGTCTTGGGATATGTATGTGGTCCTTTCCCTCTAATTCCACCTCCACCTTGGATCATATTTCCATATGCGTGAATGCTGATATCCATTGTAAGGGGTTCTTTCCTGTACACTGTTGTTTCTTAGATATATGTATGCGTGCCTTTGGTGATTCATAACCCCCTATTTTCTTTTTTTTAGTGTTTTTTTTTATTATTTTATGTTAGTCACCATACAGTATATCCCTTGTTTTTGATGTAAATTTCAATGATTCATTAGTTGCGTATAACACCCAGTGCACCATACAATACGTACCGTCCTTAATGCCCATCACCAGCCTCTCCCATTCCCTCACCCCTCACCCCTCTGAAACAATCAGTTTCTATCTCAGAGTCCATTATCTGCCATGCTTTATTCCCCCTTCTCATTACCCCCCCTTTTTATCCCTTTCTTCTCTTACCGATCTTCCTAGCTCTTATGTTCCATAAATGAGAGAAAAAATATGATAATTGTCTTTCTCTGCTTGACTTATTTCACTTAGCATTACCTCCTCCAGTACCGTCCATGTTGCAGCAAATGTTGAGAAATCATTGGTCTTTCCTTGTATACTGTTGTGTCTCAGAGATAAGTTTTTGGCACTTTCCTAAGGCTCCACAACCACGTTGGTGAATGCTTCCATACTCATTATTAATGATGTCAGGGCTAAGTGGGTTCCCGTACACTGTTGTTTCTTACAGATAAATTTTTGGCATTGTAGTTATGTTGCCAGAACCACTTACAAAAAATTGTACGTTGTAATATATTTCCTGTACACTGTGGTTTCTCAGGTATATTTCAGTAGGCTTTTCCTAATGGTACTATAACCACCTAGATTCCTGCTTCCATCTTCAGGAAGGCTGATGTAACTTGAAGGGCATTATCCTGACACCGTTGTTTCTTAGCTATAAGTATGTGGACCTTTACCTAGGCCTACAGAGCCAAAATTGAATCGGGATCAGTGTTGAGGAGGCTGATGTGAGTTAAAGGTGTCTTCCTGTACACAGTGGTTCATTAGCAATAAGGATTGGGCAGAGTCCCCGAGATTCCAGAACCTTTTCATTAATTCTTCCTCACTTGTGAAGGATTATGTTCATTGTTCTTTCCTTGTATAGTGTTGTGTCTCAGAGATAAGTGTTTGGCACTTTAGTCAGGCTTCCACGTCCAATTTGGTTACTGCTTCCATATTCACGAAGGATGATGTTAGGGGTAAGCAGGTTCCTGTACACTGTTGTTTCATATAAAAAAGCTTAAGGATTTTCTTTACGATGCCACAACCACTTGCGATAGAGATTCCACATTAACCAAAGATACTGTATGTTGTAAGAGGGTTCCTGTACACTGTTTTTTCTCAGCTTTATGTTCGTAGGCCTTTCCTAACGGTACCATAACCACCTTGATTCCTCCTTCCATCTTCAGGAAGTCTGATGTGACTTAAAGGGAATTATCCTGACACCGTTGTTTCTTATCTCTAAGTATGTGGACATTTCCCTAGGCCAACACACCCAGTGTTGAGTTGGGATCACTATTGAGGAGGTCGATATGAGTTGAAGGTGTTTTCCTGTACACGGTGGTTTATTACCTAAAGGATGGGGCAAAGTCTTGGTAATTCCAGAACCTTTTAATTCATGCTTCCATAATCATGAAAGATGGTGTTCATTGGTCTTTCCTTGTATAGTGTTGTCTCTCAGAGATACGTGTTTTGCACTTTCGTAGGCTTCCACGACCATTTTCGTTAATGCTTCCATGTTCACGAATGATGGTGTTAGGCCTAATTTGTTCTTGTACACTGTTGTTTCTTACAGATTAGTTTATGGCATGTTCTTTACGTTGCCACAACCACTTACGATAGGGATTCTACACTGAGCAAAGATACTGTACGTTATTTGTTATTTTTTTACTTTAATTTCTGCCAGATTTGGTCTCATTTCTGCCCTTAGAGATTCTATATTCTCATCAATATTTTCGTTAATACTTTTTCAAGTCTACACACCATCTTCACCTTTGTTACTCTGAATTCCATTTCTGATAATTTGGTTATGTCCATATCCATTAGTTCTGTGGCAGAAGCCACAGACTCATTTTCTTTTCTTTGCTGGGGCGGATTTCTCCTTCTAGACATTCTAATGAGAAGTTGTGGGTTTGTCCAGAGCCCAAATTATTGACTGGGACCCAGGCCATGAGCCCTTGTTTTATGGGGATCTTAGGGATGTGGGCTTCTTGATTTTTCAGCCTGCCTTCTGGGGGAGGGGCCTGCCAAGCCGATATCAAGGTTAACCCTGTTTGGGTATAGTCTCCGTGTCCCCTGCAAGGGGGGATGGGGATGGGCACAGAGTGATTCGGTATTTCCAGGCTTTTGTTCTCTGGCGGCTTTCCCTGGTGTTTTGCTGTGCCTCTTCTGAGAGCCAGAGCAGCAGTGGCCAAATTTCATCCTCTGTCTCAGAGGGATTGCGGACAGTTCTCCACTGATGTTCTGGCCACTTTAACTCTGTTTCTGTTGGTGCTGCTCAACCCTGCACTGTCCGGGATGTGAGCCCCACACCTGGCATCCCAGCTCTCACCTACAGGGCCAGTGTGTCTCTGTCCTTTGTGTTTCTAACACCGCCAGCCACCAGCGGTCCCTGAATGCTCCAGGAGCATTATGTGTCTCTTTCTTACACACTTTTGCACATGCTTCCGTTTTCATGAGAGAGGACTGTGAGATGCCAGATGGTTTCTCTACGGTGTTCCTTCATTGATTCAGTATATGGCACTTTCCTTATGTTTTCTTAGGCACCTGTACAAATGGTTTCATCTTCACCACCGAAGACGTGACTTCAAAGATGGCTTTGGTACAATGTTCTTTCCTAAGATTGGTTCACGTCCCTTTCCTTATGCTTTTATTCCCAATCAGACACATGCTTCCATCATCATGACAGTTTATGGGACTTGGAAAACTCTTTCCATACCCTCTTCTTCCTGAGATTACGTCTATGGCTGTTTCCTTAAGGTTCAACACACGTATTGGTAAACCCTGGTGTTTTCACTGATCAACGTTGCCTTGTCTCTACAAAAACATGGTTCGCTGAATTGACTGATGGCACTTTCCTTTCGTTTTCACACAACCTTTTGAAGGGCTTTCCTCCTCATGACTGATGTGAGTTGAGAGATGCTTTCTGTGTAGTGTTCTTACGTCGTTAAATGAAGGGCATTATCTTGATGCTTGCAGACACCGTTTGGCACAATGCTCCCACTTCATGACACCAGATGTGAGGTGCAAGATGCTTTCACATAGAGTGTTCTCTCCTTGAGTAAAGTAGGTGACCCTTTCCCTATGCATTCGTAGACACTTTTTTTTATAATGATTTTTTATTATATTATGTTAGTCACCATACAGTACATCCCTGCTTTTCGATGTAAGGCTCGATGATTCATTAGTTATGTATAACACCCAGTGCACCATGCAATATGTGCCCTCCTTACTACCCATCACCGGCCTATCCCATTCCCCCACACCCTCCCCTCTGATGTCCTCAGTTTGTTTCTCATAGTCCATAGTCTCTCATGTTTCATTCCCCCTTCTGATTACCCCCCTTTCTTTATCCCTTTCTTCCCCTACATTCTAGTTCTTATGTTCCATAGATGAGAGAAATCATATGATAGTTGTCTTTCTCTGCTTGACTTATTTCACTTAGCATTATCTCCTCCAGTGCCGTCCATGTTGTAGCAAATGTTGAGAACTCGTTCTTTCTGATTGCTGAGTAATATTCCATTGTATATATGGACCACAACTTCTTAATCCAGTCATCTGTTGCAGGGCATCTCGGCTCCTTCCACGATTTAGCTATTGTGGACATTGCTGCTATGAACATTGGGGTGCATATGGCCCTTCTCTTCACTACGTCTGTATCTTTGGGGTAAACACCCAGTAGTGCGATGGCTGGATCATAGGGAAGCTCAATTTTTAACTTTTTAAGGGACCTCCACACTGTTTTCCAGAGTGGCTGTACCAACTTGCATTCCCACCAACAATGTAGGAGGGATCCCCTTTCTCCACATCCTCTCCAACAATTGTTGTTCTTGCCTTGTCTATTTTTGCCATTCTAACTGGCGTAAGGTGGTATCTCAGTGAAGTTTTGATTTGAATTTCCTTGATGGCTAATGATTTTGAACATTTTTTCATGTGTCTGTTAGCCATTTGTATGTCTTCATTGGAAAAGTGTCTGTTCATATCTTCTGCCCATTTTTTGATTTATTTGTTTCTCGTGTATTGAGTTTGAGAAGTTCTTTGTAGATCTTGGATACCAGTCCTTTATCTGTAGTGTCATTTGCAAATATCTTCTCCCATTCCGTGGGCTGCCTCTTAGTTTTTCTGACTGTTTCCTTGGCTGTGCCGAAACTTTTAATCTTGATGAAGTCCCATAAATTCATTTTATCTTGTGTTTCTCTTGCCTTTGGGGATGTATCATGAAAAAGGTTGCTTTGGCCGATGTCGTAGAGGTTGCTGCCTATGTTCTCCTCTAGGATTTTGATGGATTCCTGTCTCACATCGAGGTCTTTCATCCATTTGGAGTTTATTTTTGTGTATGGTGTGAGATAGTGGTCAAGTTTCATTTTTTTGCATGTGGCTGTCCAATTTTCCCAGCACCATTTATTGAAGAGACTGTCTTTTTCCCACCGGATGTTTTTTCCTGCTTTATCAAATATTAGTTGCCCAAAGAGCTGAGGGTCCATTTCTGGGCTCTCTATTCTGTTCCATTGGTCTATGTGTCTGTTTTTGTGCCAGTACCATGCTGTCTTTGTGATCACAGCTTTGTAGTACAGCTCGAAATCCAGCATTGTGATGCCGCCAGCTTTGTTTTTCCTTTTCAACAGTTCCTTGGAGATTCGGGGCCTTTTCTGGTTCCATACAAATTTAAGGACTATTTGTTCCAGTTCTTTGAAAAACGTTCTCGGTATTTTGATCGGGATAGCATTGAAAGTGTAGATTGCTCTGGGTAGCATGGACATTTTAACTATGTTAATTCTTCCGATCCATGAGCATGGAATATCTTTCCATCTTTTTATGTCTTCCTCAATGTCTTTTAAGGATGATTTATAGTTTCTAGAATAAAGGTCCTTTATGTCTCTGGTTAAGTTAATTCCAAGGTAACGTATGGTTTTTGGTGCTATTGTAAATGGGATGGATTGCCTAATTTCTCTTTCTTCGTTCTCGTTATTCGTGTACAGAAATGCAACTGATTTCTGAGCATTGATTTTGTATCCCACCACGTTACTGAATTGCTCTATAACTTCTAATAGTTTGGGAGTGGCTTCTTTTGGGTTTTCCATATAGAGTATCATGTCATCTGCGAAGAGAGACATTTTGACTTCTTCTTTGCCGATTTGAATACCTTTGATCCCTTTTTGTCGTCTGATTGCTGTTGCAAGGACTTCTAGTACGATGTTGAATAATAGTGGCGAGAGTGGGCATCCTTGTCGTGTTCCTGATCTTAAGGGAAAGGCTTCCAGCTTTTCCCCATTGAGAATAATATTTGCAGTAGGCTTTTCATAAATGGCTTTTATGATATTGAGAAATGTACCTTCTATTCCTACACTCTGAAGGGTTTTAATCAGGAAAGGATGCTGTATTTTGTCAAATGCTTTCTCGGCATCAATTGAGAGGATCATATGGTTCCTGAGTCTTTTCTTGTCGATATGATGTATCACGCTGATACACCATATCGATCAATCACGCTGATTGATTTGCGAATATTGAACCACGTTTGCATCTCAGGTATGAATCCCACTTGATCGTGGTGGATAATCCTTTTAATGAACTGTTGGATTCTATTAGCAAGTATCTTGTTGAGGATTTTGGCGTCCATATTCATTAGGGAAATCGGTCTGTAATTCTCCTTTTTGAGGGGGTCTTTGCCTGGTTTGGGGATCAAGGTAATATTGGCCTCATAGAATGAGTTTGGTAGCTTTCCTTCTGTTTCTATTTTTTGAAATAGCTTTAGGAGAGTAGGTATTATTTCTTCTTTGAATGTTTGGTAGAATTCCCCAGGAAAACCATCCGGGCCTGGAGTTTTGTTATTTGGAAGGTTGTTTATCACTGACTCAATTTCTTCATCATTAATTGGCCTGTTTAAGAAATCAGTTTCTTCCTGTTTCAATCTTGGTAGTTTATAGGATTCCACGAAGGATTCCATCTCTTCCGGATTGCTTAGTTTATTGGCATATAGCTGTTGATAAAAATTTCTAATAATCCTTCCAATTTCAATGGTGTTCATCGTGACCTCTCCTTTTTCATTCATAATTTTAATAATCTGGGTCCTTTCTCTTTTCTTTTGGATAAGTCTTGCCAGTGGTCTGTCAATTTTATTGATTCTCTCAAAGCTTCTAGTCCTGTTGATCTGCTCTACTGTATTTCTGGTTTCTGCTTGATTGATTTCAGCTCTAATTTTGGTCAACTGCTTCCTCGTGCGTGGATTAGGCCTGTCCCTCTGTTGCTGTTCCAGCTTCTTGAGGTGAGAATATAAAAACTGCATTTTAGATTTTTCTATTCTTTTGAGTGAGGCTTGGATGGCTATGTATTTCCCCCTTAGGACTGCCTTTGTAGTATCCCATAGGTTTTGAACTGTTGTATTTTCATTCTCATTGGTCTCCATAAATTGTTTAATTTGATTTTTGATTTCCTGGTTTATCGAGTCATTCCTGAGCAGGATGGTTCTTAGTCTCCAAGTGTTTGAGTTTCTTCCAAATTTTTCCTTGTGGTTGAGTTCCAATTTCAGAACGTTGTGGTCTGAGAATATGCAGGGGATAATTTAAATCTTTTGGTATCGGCTGAGACCTGTTTTGTTTCCCAGAACATGGTCTATTCTTGAGAATGTTCCATGGGCATTAGAATAGAATGCGTATTCTTTGGTTCTGGGGTGTAGTGTTCTCTATATATCTATGAGGTCCAACTCGTCGAGTATGGCATTCAAAGCCT
The DNA here is from genome assembly GCF_023065955.2 of Ursus arctos. Lineage (NCBI taxonomy): Eukaryota > Metazoa > Chordata > Mammalia > Carnivora > Ursidae > Ursus > Ursus arctos. Next base: position 1,932,456 of record NW_026623067.1, on the reverse strand, counting down.
TTGATTCTTTGCTTAGTTTTTGCCAGGGTGTTCTGTCTATTTCTGAGAGTGGAGTGTTGAGGTCCCCTACTATTAATGTATTTTATTTATATGTCTCTTTATTCTGGTTAAGAGTTGGCTTGTGTATCTTGCTGCTCCCCTGTTGGGGGCATATATATTTATAATTGTCATATCCACTTGTTGAATACTTCCTTTAAGAATAATATAGTGCCCTTCTGCGTCTCTAACTATAGTCTGTAGTTTAAAATCCAGTTTATCTGATATGAGAATTGCTACCCCAGCTTTCTTTTGAGGTCCATTTGTGAGAAAGATGGTACGCCATCCCCTTACTCTCAGTCTGAATGCATCTTTGGGTTCGAAATGAGTCTCTTGTAGACAGCAAATGGATGGGTCATTTCTTTTTATCCAATCTGCAACCCTGTGGCGTTTAAAGCAAGAATTTAAACCATTAATATTAAGACTGAGTACTGAGAGATATGCTTTTAATGCTTCCATGTTGTCAGTAAAGTCTTTGTTTGTATTGGCTGTGACTTTCTGTTTTGTATCACTCTTGGGGCCTTTTTACTTTTATAGAACCCCCCGTAATATCTCCTGTAGGGCTGGTTTCGTGGTTACGAAATTGGTTAGTGACTGTCGATTCTGAAATGTCTTTATTTCTCCATCAATTCTGAATGACAGCCTTGCTGGATAAAGGATCCTTGGCTGCATGTTTTTCTCTGAAAGAGCTTTAAAAATGCTCCCCCAACCCTTTCTCTCATTCCAGGTCTGTGTAGACAGGTCTGACGTAATTCTGATGCCTTTGCCTTGGTACGTGAGAAATTTCTTTGCCCTGGCCGCTTTCAATACTGTATCCTTGCATCTAATATTTGCGAAATGCACTATGACGTGACGTGGCGTAGGTTTGTCATGGTTGAGCTTGGGAGGGGTCCTCTCTGCCTCTTGGACACGAATGTTTGTTTCCCTTGCTAGATTAGGGAAGTTTTCAGCTACAATTTGTTCAAATATCTCTTCTAGACCTCTGTTTTTCTCCACCCCCTCGGGGATGCCGATGATTCTAACATTGGATCGTTTCGTTGAGTCAGTAATCTCCCGTAGCCAACATTCGTGGGCGTGGATTTTTTTAAGACCATCTTCTATTTTCATTTTTTCCTCTATTAACCCATCCTCCAATTCACTAACCCTTTCCTCTGCTTTGGTGATCCTGGCCGTCAGAGCCTCTAGTTTTGCCTGCATTTGGCTCATAGAATTTTTAATTTCTGTCAAATTCGCTCTCATTTCCACCCTTAGGGATTCTATATTCTCAGTAACATTTTCCTTAATACTTTTTTCAAGTCTACTCATCATCTTGACCATTGTTACTCTGAATTCCATTTCTGATACTTTGGTTACATCCATATCCGTTACTTCTGTGGCAGAGGCCACAGTCTCACTGTCTTTTCTTTGCTGGGGGTGGCTTCTCCTTCTTGTCATTCTGATGAGGAGAGGTTGCGGGGTTGTCCAGAGCCCAAATTATTGACTGGGTCCCAGGCCGTGCCCCTTGTTTTATAGGGATCTTAGAGATGTGGGCTTCTTCTTTAAAGATTTTATTTATTTACTTATCTGAGAGAGGGAGACAGACAGTCAGCAAGAACGGAACAGAAGCAGGGGATTGAGAGAGGAAGAAGCAGGCTCCCAGCAGAAGAGCCCGATGAGGGACTCCTTTCCGGAATGCTGGGATCACGCCCTAAGCCGGAGACAGGCGCTCAATGACTGTGCCACCCAGGCGCCTCGGGTTGTGGGCTTCTTGATTTTTCAGCCTGCCTTCTGTGTTCTGGGGGAGGGGCCTGCCACGCCCATACTCAGGCAACCCTGTTTGGTTAGAGTCTCCGTGTCCCCCGCGAGGGGGGATGGGGATGGGCACTCTCTGAGCTGGTATTTCCAGGCTTTTGTTCTCTGGCAGCTTTCCCTGGAGGTCAGCTGTGCCTCTTCTGAGAGTTAGAGCAGCAGAGGCTGCATTGTCACAGAACAGAGGGATTGCGGCCCGTTCTCCACTGATGTTCTGGCCACTTTAACTCTGTTACTGTTGGTGCTGCTCAACCCTGCAGCGTCCCGGGATGTGCGCCCCACACCCGTTGTCCCTGCCCTCACTTCCAGGGCCGGCGTGTCTCTGTCCTTTGTGTTTCTAATACCGCCAGCCACCGGCCACCCCTGGCGCTCCCGGGTCTCCTGGTCTCAGTCTATGCCCGGTGAGCACACCAGGATTCCGGAGTTTCGTGAGAAGCCTGGTGGCGCGCGCACCCGGTTCAGGGTCTCAGTCTGCTGTTTCGCGGGTGCCGACCGCGAGTCCGCCCGCTCCCCCGTGCAGGTGGCCCGCCAGCCGCCAGCCGCCCCGCGCGCGCTTCGGGAGCTCCCGGTCTCAGTGTGGATCCCCTGAGCACACCGGGATTCCGGTGTTCTGGGAGATGCCTGGTGGAGCGCGTTCACGGTTCACCGGTCTCAGTCCACTCTCGCGGGTGCCCTCCGTGAGTCCGCCCGCTCCCCTGTGCAGGTGGCTGCCGCTTCCCGGCGCCCGAACATGGCGGCTCCCTCCCCCTTCCGTTTATCTTCGGATATCTGTGCACGGTTTACAGCTCCACTCTTGGTACCTCAATACTCAGCGCTGGAGATGTTCATTTGTAGAGATCCAGATGTATCTTCCTGCGTCTCAGGCTGATTCTGTGGTTATTTAGGCTGGTCTGTTACCTATCCAGCTCGACTCAGGGGACCGGCTGAAAAAAGGGTCCCCTACTCCTCCGCCATCTTAACCCCTCCTGCCTGGACCACAACTTCTTAATCCAGTCATATGATGAAGGGCATCTTGGCTCCTTCCACGATATAGCTATTGTGAACAGCCCTGCTATGAACATTGGGGTGCATATGGCCCTTCTCCTCACTACGTCTGTATCTTTGGTTTAAATACCCAGTAGTGCAATGGCTGGACACAGGGTAGCTCTATTTTTAATCTTTTAAGGGACCTCCAAACTTTTTCAAAGTGGCTGTACCAACTTGCATTCCCACCAACAATGTAGGAGGGATCCCCTTTCTCCACATCCTCTCTAACAATTGTTTCTTGCCTTGTCAATTTTTGCCATTCTAACTGGCTTAAGTTGGTATCTCCGTGTGATTTTGATATGAATTTCCCTGATGGCTAATGATTTTGAACATTTTTTAAAGTGTCTGTTAGCCATTTCTATGTCTTCACTGGAAAAGTGTCAGTTCATATCTTCTGCCCATTTTATGATGTTTATTTGTTTCTCACGTATTGAGTTTGAGAACTTCTTTGTAGATCTTGGATACCTGTCTTTTCTCTGTAGTATCATTTCCAAATGTATTCTCCCATTCCGTGGGCTGTCTCTTTGTTTTTCTGTTTCCTTGGCTGTGCAACAGTTTTTATATTGATGAAATCCCACAAGTTCATTTTATCTTTTTCTCTCTTGCCTTTGGAGATGTGTCATAAAAAAGGTTGCTGTGGCTGATGTCATAGAGGTTGCTGCCTATGCTCTTCTCTCGGATTTTGATGGATTTCTGTCTCACATTGAGGTCTTTCATCCATTTAGAGTTTATCTTTGTGTATGGTGTTAGGGAGTGGTCACGTTTCATTCTTTTGCATGTAGCTGTCCAATTTCCCCAGCACCATGTATTGAAGAGACTGTCTTTTTTCCACTGGATGTTGTTTCCTGCTTTGTCAAAAATCAGTTGCCCAGAGTCGAGGGCCCATTTCTGGGTTCTCTATTCTGTTCCATTGGTCTATGTGTCTGCTTTTGTGCCAGTACCATGCTGTCTTTGTGATCACAGCTTTGTAGTACAGCTTGAAATCTGGCATTGTGACGCCCCCAGCGTTGTTTTTCCTTTTCAACAATTCCTTGGCGATTCGGGGCCTTTTCTGGTTCCATAGAAATTTAAGGGCTGTTTTTTCAAGTTCTTTGTAAAATCTCATCGGTATTTTGATCGGGATAGCATTGAAAGTGTAGATGGCTCTGGGTAGCATGGACATTTTAACTATGTTAATTCTTCCGATCCATGAGCATGGAGTATTTTTCCATCTCTTAGTGTCTTCCTCTATGTCTTTCAAAAGTGATTTATAGTTTCTAGAATATAGGTCCTTTACGTCTCTGGTTAATTCCTAGGTAACATATGGTTTTTGGTGCTATTGTAAATGGGCTGGATTCCCTAATTTCTCTTTCTTCAGTCTCATTATTCGTGTATAGAAATGCAACTGATTTCTGAGCATTGATTTTCTATCCCACCCCATTACTGAATTGCTCTATAACTTCTCATATTTTGCGCGTGTATTCTATTGGGTTTTCCATATAGAGTATCATGTCATCTGTGAAGAGAGACATTTTGACTTCTTTGCTGATTTGGATACCTTTTATCCCTTTTTGTTGTCTGCTGTTGCAAGGAATTCTAGTACTATGTTGAATAATAGTGGCGAGAGTGGGCATCCTTGTTGAGTTCCTGATCTTAAGGGAAAGGCTTCCAGCTTTTCCCCATTGAAAATATTTTCTGTAGCCTTTCCATAGATGGCTTTTATGAGATTGAGAAATGAACCCTCTATTCCTACACTCTGAAGGGTTTTAATCAGGAAAGGATGCTGTATTTTGTCAAATGTTTTTTCTGGATCAGTTGAGGGGATCATATGGTTCCTGAGTCTTTTCTTGTTGATATGATGTATCACGCTGATCGATTTGCGAATATTGAACCACGCTTTCATCCCAGGAATGAATCCCACTTGTTCATGATGGATAATCGTTTTAATGTACTGTTGGATTCTATTAGCCAGAATCTGGTTGAGGATTTTGGCATCTATATTCATTAGGGAAATTGGTCTGTAATTCTTCTTTTTGAGGGGGTCTTTGCCTGGTTTGGGGATCAAGGTAATATTGGCCTCATAGAATGAGTTTGGTAGCTTTCCTTCTGTTTCTATTTTTTGAAATAGCTTTAGGAGAATAGGTATTATTTCTTCTTTGAATGATTGGTAGAATTCCCCAGGAAAACCATCCGGGCATGGAGTTTTGTTATTTGGAAGGTTGTTTATCACTGGCTCAATCTATTCATAATTAATTGGCCTGTTTAAAAAGTCAATTTCTTCCTGTTTCAGTCTTGGTAGTATATAGGTTTCTAGGACGGCCTCCATCTCTTCCAGATTGCTTAATTTATTGGCATATAGCTGTTTGTAAAAGTTTCTAATAATCATTCCAATTTCATTGGTGTTCGTCATGACCTCTCCTTTTTCATTCATAATTTTATTAATTTAGGTCCTTTCTCTATTCATTTGTATAAGTCTTGCCAATGTTTTGTAAATTTTATTGATTCTCTCAAAGAACCAGCTTCTAGTCCTGTTGATCTGCTCTACTGTACTTCTGGTTTCTAGTTCATTGATTTCTGCCCTAGTTTTGGTCAACTGCTTTCTCATGAGTGGATTAGGCATGTCCCTCTGTTGCTGTTTCAGCTTCTTGAGGTGAGAATATAAAAACTGCATTTTAGATTTTTCTATTCTTTTGAGTGAGGCTTGGATGGCTATGTATTTCCCCCTTAGGACTGCCTTTGCAGTATCCCATAGGTTTTGGACTGTTGTGTTTTCATTCCCGTTGGTCTCCATAAATTGTTTAAATATATTTTTGATTTCCTGGTTCATTGGGTCATTCCTGAGCAGGATGGTTCTTAGTTTCCAAGTGTTTGAGTTTTTTTCCAAAATCTTCCTTGTTTTTGAGTTCCAATTTCAGAGTGTTGTGTTCTGAGAATATGAGGGGATAATTTCAGTTTTTCGTATCAGTTGAGACCTGATTTGTGTCCCAGAACATGCTCTAATCTTGAGAATGTTCCATGGGCATTAGAATAGAATGAGTGTTCTTTGGTTCTGGGGTACAGTGTTCTATATATATCTATGAGGTCTAACTCGTCTAGCATGGCATTCAAAGCTCTTGTTTCTATGTTGGTTTTCTGCTCCGGTGCTCTGTTGCTGATAGTGGAGTGTTGAGGTTCCTACTATTAATGTATTTTTATCTATATATCTCTTTATTCCGGTTAAGAGTTGGCTTGTGTATCTTGCTGCTCCCCTGTTGGGGGCATATATATTTATAATTGTCATATCCACTTGTTGGATACATCCTTTAAGAATAATATAGTGCCCTTATGTGTCTCTAACTATAGTCTTTAGTTTCAAATCCAATCTATCTGACATGAGAATTGCTACCCCAGCTTTCTTTTCAGGTCCATTGGCGTGAAAGATGGTATTCCATCCTTTTAGTCTGAATGTATCTTTAGGTTCAAAATGAGTGTTTGTAGACAGCAAATGGATGGGTCATGTCTTTTTATCCAATCAGCAACCCTGTGGTGTTTTATGGGAGCATTTAGGCCATTTACATTGAGACGGATTATTGAGAGATGTGATTTTAATGATGCCATATTGCCAGTAAAGTCTTTGTTTCCATAGATTGTGACTTTATGTTCTGTATCACTCTTGGGGCCTTTTTACTTTTATAGAACCCCCCCCCTTAATATCTCCTGTAGGGCTGATTTTGTGGTTAAAAAAATTGGTCAATGACCACGATTTTGGAAGGTCTTTATTTCTCCATGAATTCTGAATGACAGCCTTGCTGGATAAAGAATCCTTGGCTGCATGTTTTTCTCTGAAAGAGATTTAAAAAATGCCCCCCAACCCTTTATCTCATTCCAGGTCTGTGTAGAGAGGTCAGACGTAATTCTGATATCTTTGCTTTGGTACGTGAGAAATTTCTTTGCCCTGGCCGCTTTCAATACTGTATCCTTGCATCTAATATTTGCGAAATGCACTATGACGTGACGTGGCGTGGGTTTGTCGTGGTTGAGCTTGGAAGGGGTCCTCTCTCCCTCTTGGACACGAATGTTTGTTTCCCTTGCTAGATTAGGGAAGTTTTCAGCTACAATTTGTTCAAATATCTCCTCTAGACCTCTGTTTTTCTCTACGTCCTCAGGAATGCCGATGATTCTGACACTGGAACGTTTTATTGAGTCAGTCATTTCCCGTAACCTACATTCCTTTGTGTGGATTTTTTTGAGTCCAGATTCTCTTTTAGCTTTTTCCTCTACTAACCCATCTTCCAATTCGCTGATACGTCCTTCTGCCTCATTCACCCTGGCCAACAGAGCCTCTAGTTTTGACTGCATTTGGCTCCTAGAATTTTTAATTTCTGCCAGATTCGCTCACATTTCTGCCCTTAGAGATTCTATGTTCTCATTAACAATTTTGTCAATATTTTTTTCAAGTCTACAAATCATCTTGACCATTGTTACTCTGAATTCCATTTCTGATAATTTGGTTATATCCATATCCATAAGTTCTGTGGCAGAGGCCACAAACTCATTGTCTTTTCTTTGTTGGGGGGGGGGAACTTCTCCTCATCATTCAGATGAGGAGAGGTTGTGGTGTTGTCCAGAGCCCAAATTATTGACCACGACCCAGGCTGTGCGCCCTTGTTTTATAGGGATCTTAGGTATGGGGGCTTCTTGATTTTTCAGCCTGCCTTTGAGGTAGGGGCCTGCCGTGCCGATACTTGGGCAACCCTGTTTGGGTAGAGTCTCTGTGTACCCTGCGAAGGGGGATGGGGGTGGGCACACTGTGAGCCGGTCTTTCCAGGCTTCTTTTCTCTGGCGGCTTTCCCTGGTGGTTTGCTGTGCTTCTTCTGAGAGTCAGAGCAGCAGTGGCCGAATCTCAGCCTCTGTCTCAGAACAGATGGATTGCGGACCATTCTCCACTGATGTTCTGGCCACTTTAACTCTGTTTCTGTTGGTGCTGCTCAACCCTGCACTGTCCAGGATGTGAGCCCCACACCTGGCTTCCCAGCTCTCACCTACAGGGCCAGTGTCTCTCTGTCTGTGTTTCTAACACCGCCAGCCGCCCCTGCATGCTCCAGGAGCTTTATGTGTCTCTTTCTTACACATATTTGCAGAAGCTTCCGTTTTCATGACAGAGGACTGTGAGATGCCAGATGGTTTCTCTACGGTGTTCCTTCGTAGATTCAGTACATGGCACTTTCCTTGTTTTCTTAGGCACTTGTACAAACGGTTTCATCAAGACTGAAGACGTGACTTCAAAGATGGCTTTGGTACAATGTTCTTTCCTAAAGTTGGTTCACCTCCCTTTCCTTATGCTTTTATTCCCAATCAGACACATGCTTCCATCATCATGACAGATTATGGGACTTGGAAAACCCTTTCCATACCTCTTCTTCCTGAGATTACGTCTATGGCTGTTTCCTTAAGGTTCAACACACGTATTGGGAAACCCTGCTGTTTTCACTGCTCAATGTTGCCTTGTCTCTACAAAAACATGGTTCGCTGAATTGACTGATGGCACTTTCCTTTCGTTTTCACACAACTTTTGAAGGGCTTTCCTCCTCATGACTGATGTGAGTTGAGAGATGCTTTCCTTGTAGTGTTCTTACATGGTTCAACAAAAGGCATTATCTTGATGCTTGCAGGCACAGTTTTGTACAATGCTCCCAATTCATGACACCAGATGTGAGGTGCAAGACGCTTTTATATAGAGTGTTCTCTCCTTAAGTAAAGTAGGTGTCCCTTTCCCTATGCATTTGTAGACACTTTCAAAAATCTTGACATCTTCCTAACAGAAGATGTGACTTGGATGAGGGTGTCCATTCGGTGTTCTGACTGAGATTTGGGTATATTGTTCTTTCCTTAAGGTTCAACGCACGTATTGGACAATGCATATATATTCCTGGGTCACCATGTTACTTCGATGTTGCCTATCAACACTGACCTGGTACTCACAACTACTTAGGACCTCTCCTTATGCTTTCACTCACACTTCTGCATGTACTTCCATCTTCATTACAGAAGATGTGAGTTGGGAGATCTTTTCCAAGGGTGTTCTTACCTGAGCATACAGCATGTTCCTTAGGTTTTCATACAGTTTTGGAACATACATCCATCTTCATGAAGGTAGTTGTGATTTGGAAGGTTGTCTCTAGATGGTGCTCTTTCTTAGTGTTAAGCATATGGCACTTCTCTTACGGTTCAACAGAGAGATTTGAAAATCTCTCTTCATACATCAGGATGTTTGAAATCTCTTCCTCTATATAGAACATTGGTGCTCAGAGTCGAGTAAATGGCATTTCTTTACACATTCCCTCACCCTTTAGCCAATGCTTCCAGGGTCATGTGAAAAGATGTTTCAGAGGGTATTCTATGGAGTTCTCTTGTAAAGTTAAGCATACGATAATTCCCTTAAGCTGAGAAACACTCTCTTGTATATGCTTCCAGCTTCATGAAAGAACACGTGCCTTTAAAGATGGATTAGGTACTGTCCTTTTTTGGAGCCATGTGTCTGCCACTTTCCTTATGTTTTCACCACAACGTTGCAAACATTTTCGTCTTCATGACAGAAGTCGTGGTTTGTAAGATGCTATCTACCCAGTGCTCTCACCTACTAAGTTTATGGCACTTTCCTTAAGTTTCAACACATAGGGAAGAAAACCCTGGTTGATCCATTTGTCAGGAGGTGGGTTCGATATCGTTTTCTATCTAGACAGATTTGGTTCTCAGAATTAAGTAGACAGCCCTTTCTCTACGTGCTTGCACACACTCTTGCCAAGGCTTCCATCTTCACAACAGAAGTTGTGAGTTGAGACATGATGTCTATACAGTGTTCTTCTATAGAGTGAGGCAACGCGCTTTATGCATCTCTTTTTGTACACACTTTTTCACATGCTTCCTTTTTCATGCCAGAAGACAGTGAGATGCAGGGCGCCTGGGTGGAACAGCAGTTAAGCGTCTGCCTTCAGCCAGGGCATGATCCCGGCATTGTGGGATCGAGCCCCACATCAGGCTCCTCCGCTGTGAGCCTGCTTCTTCCTCTCCTACTCCCCCTGCTTGTGTTCCCTCTCTCACTGGCTGTTTTGCTGTCATATTAATAAATGAAATCTTAAAACAAAAGAAAAAGAAGGGTTGCAGATTGGATAAAAAGAAATGACCCATCCATTTGCTGTCTACAAGAGACTCATTTCGAACCCAAAGATGCATTCAGACTGAGAGTAAGGGGATGGAGTACCATCTTTCACGCAAATGGACTTCAAAAGCAAGCTAGGGTAGCAATTCTCATATCAGATAAATTGGATTTTAAACTACAGACTATTGTTAGAGATGCAGAAGGGCACTATATTATTCTTAAAGGAAGTATTCAACAAGTGGATATGACAATTATAAATATATATGCCCCCAATAGGGGAGCAGCAAGATACACAAGCCAACTCTTAACCATAATAAAGAGACATATAAATAAAAATACATTAATAGTAGGGGACCTCAACACTCCACTCTCAGAAATAGACAGAACACCCCGGCAAAAACTAAGCAAAGAATCAAAGGCTTTGAATGCCATACTCGACAAGTTGGACCTCATAGATATATATAGAACACTACACCCCAGAACCAAAGAATACTCATTCTATTCTAATGCCCATGGAACATTCTCAAGAATAGACCATGTTCTGGGACACAAAACAGGTCTCAACCGATACCAAAAGATTGAAATTATCCCGTGCATATTCTCAGACCACAACGCTCTGAAATCGAAACTCAACCACAAGGAAAAATTTGGAAGAAACTCAGACACCTGGAGACTAAGAACCATCCTGCTCCGGAATGACTCGATAAACCAGGAAATCAAAAATCAAATTAAACAATTTATGGAGACCAATGCGAATGAAAATACAACAGTTCAAAAACCTATGGGATACTGCAAAGGCAGTCCTAAGGGGGAAATACATAGCCATCCAAGCCTCACTCAAAAGAATAGAAAAATCTAAAATGCAGTTTTTATATTCTCACCTCAAGAAGCTGAAACAGCAACAGAGGGACAGGCCTAATCCACGCACGAGGAAGCAGTTGACCAAAATTAGAGTTGAAATCAATCAAGCAGAAACCAGAAGTACAGTAGAGCAGATCAACAGGACTAGAAGCTGGTTCTTTGAGAGAATCAATAAAATTGACAGACCACTGGCAACGCTCATCCAAAAGAAAAGAGAAAGGACCCGAATATTAATATTATGAATGAAAAAGGAGAGGTCACGATGAACACCATTGAAATTGGAAGGATTATTAGAAATTTTTATCAACAGCTATATGCCAATAAACTAAGCAATCCGGAAGAGATGGAATCCTTCCTGGAATCCTATAAACTACCAAGATTGAAAGAGGAAAAAATTGATTTCTTAAACAGGCCAATTAATGATGAAGAAATTGAGTCAGTGATAAACAACCTTCCAAATAACAAAACTCCAGGCCCGGACGGTTTTCCTGGGGAATTCTACCAAACATTCAAAGAAGAAATAATACCTACTCTCCTAAAGCTATTTCAAAAAATAGAAACAGAAGGAAAGCTACCAAACTCATTCTATGAGGCCAATATTACCTTGATGCCCAAACCAGGCAAAGACCCCCTCAAAAAGGAGAATTACAGACCGATTTCCCTAATGAATATGGACGCCAAAATCCTCAACAAGATACTTGCTAATAAAATCCAACAGTACATTAAAAGGATTACCCATCACGATCAAGTGGGATTCATACCTGGGATGCAAGCGTGGTTCAATATTCGCAAATCCATCAGCGTGATATATCATATCAACAAGAAAAGACTCAGGAACCATATGATCCTCTCAATCGATGCCGAAAAAGCATTTGACAAAATACAGCATCCTTTCCTGATTAAAACCCTTCAGAGTGTAGGAACAGAGGGTACATTTCTCAATCTCATAAAAGCCATCTATGAAAAGCCTACTGCAAATATTATTCTCAATGGGGAAAAGCTGGAAGCCTTTCCCTTAAGATCAGGAACACGACAAGGATGCCCACTCTCGCCACTATTATTCAACATCGTACTAGAAGTCCTTGCAACAGCAATCAGACGACAAAAAGGGATCAAAGGTATTCCAATCGGCAAAGAAGAAGTCAAAATGTCTCTCTTCGCAGATGACATGATACTCTATATGGAAAACCCAAAAGAAGCCACTCCCAAACTATTAGAAGTTATAGAGCAATTCAGTAATGTGGTGGGATACAAAATCAATGCTCAGAAATCAGTTGCATTTCTGTACACGAATAACGAGACCGAAGAAAGAGAAATTAGGGAATCCATCCCACTTACAATAGCACCAAAAACCGTACGTTACCTTAGAATTAACCAGAGACGTAAAGGACCTATATTCTAGAAACTATAAATCACTCTTGAAAGACATTAAGGAAGACATAAAAAGATGGAAAGGTATTCCATGCTCAAGGATCAGAAGAATTAACATAGTTAAAATGTCCATGCTACCCAGAGCCATCTACACTTTCAATGCTATCCCGATCAAAATACTGAGGACATTTTTCAAAGAACTGGAACAAATAGTCCTTAAATTTGCATGGAAACAGAAAAAGCCATGAATCTCCAAGGAACTGTTGAAAAGGAAAAATAAAGCTGGAGGCATCACAATGCCAGATTTCGAGCTGTACTACAAAGCTGTGATCACAAAGACAGCATGCTACTGGCACAAAAGCAGACACATAGACCAATGGAACAGAACAGAGAACAGAGAAATGGACCCTCGGCTCTTTGTGCAGCTAATATTTGAGCAAGGAGGAAAAAACATCCGGTGGGAAAAAAGTCTCTTCAATAAATGGTGCTGGGAAAATTGGACAGCTACATGCAAAAGAATGAAACTTGACCACTATCTCACACCATACACAAAAATAAACTCCATATGGATGAAAGACCTCGATGGGAATCCATCAAAATCCTAGAGGAGAACATAGGCAGCAACCTCCACGACATCGGCCAAAACAACCTTTTTCATGATACATCCCCAAAGGCAAGAGAAACAAAAGATACAATGAATTTATGGGACTTCATCAAGATTAAAAGTTTGGCACAGTCAAGGAAACAGTCAGAAAATCAAAGAGGCAGCCCACGGAATGGGAGAAGATATTTGCAAATGACACTACAGATAAAGGACTGGTATCCAAGATCTACAAAGAACTTCTCAAACTCAATACAGGAGAAACAAATCAAAAAATGGGCAGAAGATATGAACAGACACTTTTCCAATGAAGACATACAAATGGCTAACAGACACATGAAAAAATGTTCAAAATCATTAGCCATCAAGGAAATTCAAATCAAAACCACACTGAGATACCACCTTACGCCAGTTAGAATGGCAAAAATAGACAAGGCAAGAAACAACAATTGTTGGAGAGGATGTGGAGAAAGGGGATCCCTCCTACATTGTTGGTGGGAATGCAAGTTGGTACAGCCACTCTGGAAAACAGTGTGGAGGTCCCTTAAAAAGTTAAAAATTGAGCTACCTTATGATTCAGCCATTGCACTACTGGGTGTTTACACCAAAGATACAGACGTAGTGAAGAGAAGGGCCATATGCACCCCAATGTTCACAGCAGCAATGTCCACAATAGCTAAATCGTGGAGGGAGCCGAGATGCCCTTCAACAGATGACTGGATTAAGAAGTTGTGGTCCATACATACAATGGAATATTACTCAGCTATCAGAAAGAACGAGTTCTCAACATTTGCTACAACATGGATGGCACTGGAGGAGCTAATGCTAAGTGAAATAAGTCAAGCAGAGAAAGACAACTATCATATGATTTCTCTCGTCTATGGAACAAAAGAACTAGGAAGATCGGTAGGAGAAGAAAGGGATAAAGAAAGGGGGGGTAATCAGAAGGGGGAATGAAACATGAGAGACTATGGACTATGAGAAACAAACTGAGGGCCTCAGGGGAGGGGGGTGGGGGAATGGGATAGACCGGTGATGGGTGGTAAGGAGGGCACGTATTGCATGGTGCACTAGGTGTTATACGCAACTAATGAATCATCGAGCCTTACATCGGAAACTGGGGATGCACTGTATGTTGACAAACATAATAAAACATTAAAAAAAGAAAAAAAAAGAAAAACTGTGAGATGCAAGATGCTTTCTCTATGGTGTTCTTTCAGAGAGTTCAGTATATGGCACTTTCCTTATGTTTTCTTAGACGCCTGTTGAAATGCTTTCATCTTCATGATCGAATACGTGAGGTGAAAGATGGCTTCGATACAATATTCTGTCTTAAATATTCGTTATTGGCCCTTTCCCTATGCTTTCATTCCCACTCTGAAACATTCTTCCATCATCACGACAGACGACGGGAGTTGGAAGACTGTTTCCATGCACTCCTATTACTGAGAGTTACATCTGGGGCTGTTTCCTTAAGTGAACCTTAAGGAAACACATATAGGGAAGCCCTAGTGTCTTCACTGATCAAAGCTGCCGTCTCTCTACACAAACTCTTTAGCTAATTGACTGATTGCACTTTCTTTTTGTTTTCACACAACCTTTTCGAACGGCTTTCATCCTCATGAAAGAAGTGAGTTGAGTGATGCTTTCTGTGTAGTATTATTACAGTTTTAAATGAAGTGCATTATCTTGATGCTCGCAGGCACTGTTTTGCACAATGCTCCCACTTCATGAGAAAAGATGTGAGGTGCAAGATGCTTTTAGATAGAGTATTCTCTCCTAGTGTAAAGTAGGTGACATCTTCCTTATGCATTCGTAGACACTTGAAAAACTTGCGATCATCCTCACAGAAGCTGTGACTTGGAAGATGGTGTCCATTCGGTGTTCTGACTGAGATTTGTATATAGTGCCCTTTTCCTTAAGGTTCAAGGCACGTGCTGGACAACGGGTGTATATTCATGGGTCACCATGTTACTTCGATGTTGCCTTCTATCAACACGGAGTTGTTTCTCACAACTACTTAGATAGGACCTCTCCTTATGCTTTCACTTGCACTTCTGCAAGTACTCCCATCTTCATTACAGAAGATGTGAGTTGAAAGATCTTTTCCAAGGGTGTTCTTACCTGAGCATACAGAATGTTCCTTAGGTTTCATGCAGATTTTGGAACATACATCCACCCTCATGAACTTGATTTGGAAAGTTGTCTCCAGATGGTGCTCTTTAATAGTGCTAAGCATATGGCACTTCTTTTACCGTTCAACACAGATATTTGAAAAAGCTTCTCTCTTCATGCATCAGGATGTTTGAAGTTTCATTCTCTATACAGAACCTTGGTGCTGAGTGGAGTAAACGTCATTTCTTTACAAGTTCCTTTACCCTTGAGCCAATGCTTTCAGCCTCATGAGAAAAGATCTGAGGTTCAGACAGTGTCCTACGGATTTCCCTCATAAAGTTAAGCGTACGATAATTCCCTTATGCTGAGAAACACTTCTGAGAATGCTTCCAACTTCGTAAAAGAAGACGTGCCTTGAAGGATGGATTCGGTACGGTCGTTTCTTGAAGCTAAGTCTCTGCCACTTTCCTTATGCTTTCAGGGCAATGATGCAAACGTTTCCATCTTCATGACAGAATTTGTTGGTTGAAAGATGCTATCTACCCAGTGCTCTCACCTACTATTAAGTTTATGGCACTTTCGTTAAGGTTCAACACACAGGAAAGAAACCCCGGTTGATCCATTTGTCAGGAGGTTGGTTTGATATTGTTTTCTATCTACACAGATTAGGTTCTTAGAATTAAGTAGACGGCACTTCTTTATGAGCTCGCACACATTCTTACCAAGGCTTCCGTCTTCACTACAGAAGTTGTGAGTTGAGACATGGTGTCAATACAGTGTTCCTGTATAGAGTGAAACAACGCGCTTTATGCGTCTGTTTTCACAGACAGTTTTGCACATACTTCCGTTTTTATGACAGAAGACTGTGAGACGCAAGATGCTTTCTCTATGGTGTTCTTTCGTGGACTTCAGTATATGGCACTTTCCTTATGTTTTCTTAGACACCTGTGCCAATAGTTTCATCTTCACGACCGAAGATGTCAGGTGAATGATGGCTTTGATACAATGTTCTTCCTTGAAGATTGGTTAGTGGCCCTTATGCTTTCATTCCCACTCTGCAACATGCTTCCATCATCATGACAGAGGATGGGAGTTGGAAGACCCTTACCATGCTCTTCTTACTGAGAGTTACGTCTATGGCAGTTTCCTTAAGGTTCAACACACATATTGGAAAACCCTGGTGTCTTCAGTGATCAACGTTACCGTCTCTCTGCACAAACCTGATTTGCTGAATGGAGTGATGGCACTTTCTTTTCGTTTTCACACAACATTTTTGATCGGCATCCTCTTTTTTTGGAAATTTTGTTTGGAAATTTTAATATGCCTTTCTCAATATCTGATGGAAAAAGCAGGCAAAACATTGGTAACAAATGTGACCTAATTGACGTCTATGTAATATTGCATAATACGTGCAGAATACATTATTTCCAGTGGTCATAGACTATTTACCCAAACAGATGATATGTTGTTCCATGAATCATGTCTACATTTTAACATCCTGAAACTAACTAGATTCTATTCTTAGGCCACCAAAGAATAGAGCCCGAGTCCTCATGAAAAGAAGACCAGGAAATCCCTCCATGTTTAAAAATTCAATGTATCTTTGCTGTATATCCTAAGGGTCAGAGAGGGAATCACAATGGACATTTTCCACCTTTTCTACATCAGGGCTCACACACAATGGCCCTTTGTCTCTGAAGAGCACTGACTATCCTAACATAGACAGGACTTAAGCCTCCTATCAGAGTTCTGCATGTCCCAGGCACACCTGGCAGCCTTGGCCTGTGCCCACACACACCTCCCTCCAGCTTTCCTTTCTGGTGGCATTGTGTTAAGGTAGTCAACATAGCCATATGGAGATGAGAAGCTCCCCACTCCTAGTGATGATGTTGCTATTGTCCCCACTAGGCTAATAACATGATTTCTGAGAGAATTACAACAAAATAGCAGTTTCTTGACCTTCATGAAAGTGTGAAAATCATCTTGTGAGTCATCTTTTCGAAACACGGTTTCACCATGTGTTCTTTTCTCTGGAAAAGATATAGACCCAATGGTAATTATGGCTCCTGAGCACCTGCTTTTGGGAGAATCCATACTGGCTCTGAGTAGCATTCTCCCTCGTAAACTTCTCAACTGGGGTGTAGATAGAATGAGTCCCATTTTTAGATGGATAGACAAAGGCTCAGAAATGATATGAATTACAGAGGATTTTAGTGTCAGAAACCTAAGTGTGATCTCCAAACTGACTCCAAATCCCTTGTTCTTCCATACAAGGTACCATTTCGCTCTACCCCTGGTCTTCTCAATCTGGAAACCTAGGAAGTATTAGGATTTTCTTGTTGTGTGGCCAAATGGAATGAATTCGGCTGCCTTTTCACCTCTGCCCATCATGATCATGAAGATAATTCTCTCAGTGGAGGACCTTTGAGTCGGAGACTTAAAGATCCCTAGGAATAGAGATACTATACTATTTTTCTGATATTAAAGTGACTGAAAGAACTATGCTTTTTTAATTGATGGAGGCTCTGGTCTGTAGAGTGTCCTGTAAGGTCAGAAATAGTATTTAAAGCAGTTAGCCTCTTCTATAGAGTGAGACAATGCTTCTAAAGATTTCCTAAATATTCCCTTACCTGTGATTACTTATTCCCAACCATCGTAGTGTTTCTATGTTACGATTATGATTTCATTAAGGCCAACGTTGCGGAGAAAGAACTTAGTGTATCCAGGGGCACTTTCGTGTTGTGACAGTGAGCTATTCTGTTGTATTCTGTAGTCCAAGGGAATGGTGCCAGACATCTCTAAGATGTGTAAAATTCTGACTGTAAATGATCTCTATGTTTCAGAGATTTGGGCAGGACAAGGGGAGGAGTCCAGAGACCATGAACGCCTCTGTTACCTGTGTTGACCATGGAGCAGGTAACCTTCTGTAGGGGTCCTTTGATGTCTCTTTACTATTGGAAAGGTGCTTTCATCTCACGTTCCACCATTTGGTAGTGATGATAAGGATAAGAGTAATTTTTATGTCATACCATCTGTGAGGCCTGATCTTGGCCTCCCAGGAAAGCTCTCCTTTAACATTTTACCCAGCTCAAAATGACTGGGCAAACCCTCAAAGCATGGGCCCTATTTCTGCCCCCAGCACTTATTGTCCATATGCATCAAAAAGAAAAAGAGAACCAAAAAATGCCTTTGCCAACATCAAGGTGAGAACACAAAAGAACCTTTCTTGCTCCCATAAGATTAAAGTCATACTGATTTGTACATACTGAAAACATAAGAAAAAGTCTGTCACTTTCTGGAACCTTCTTCCTCATCGTGATGTATAACTGTACGTAGCACAACTCAGAACAAATATATGACCCTGCCCTAAATGTTCCTTCCCTGGAGCACTCCCTTCTTTGTGAAGATTGTGTCTCCCAGGCAGCTGTCCTTGACTTGGGTTTGAATAAAACTCTCTTCCTTCCTCTCTAAAATGTTTTAAAAGGTTCCTTCATTTAGTGTCGACAATAACACTCTGTTTTCAAGTGAAAAATAAATGTTCCTGGTTCACAACCGCGACAGAACAGAAGGCCGGCTTTTCCTTCCTTCCCTGTAGAACTAAGCATGTGTATATAGATTGCAGCACAAATGGGCTCACCCTAGAAGGATGTTTTGAAGGTCTGAGAAGCACTATCCACTCCATGGGTGAGACAAGAAGGCAAAGCTATTCCCGCTTGGAGCATTCCTTTTGGCGCTTAAAATTGCCTTGGATATGCATAAAAGCATTGCATTTCCTAAAGCCCAAGGCTGGAACAGTCTGAGAGCAGCTGACCTTGCCAGGAACCAGGCACACCCTTGCAGGAAGGGTTGGTGCAGAAGGGAAGGGGCAGGGCTCTGAGGGTGTTCTGCAGCTAGAGGGGTCCGCGAAAGGGGCCGTGTGTGTGTGTGTGTGTGTGTGTGTGTGTGTGTGTGTGTGCGTGAGTGATTGCAGCCCTGCCCATGATCCCCGTCATGCCTGCTCAGGGCGTTTAGCCAAGGAGGTGCCTCCTGGACCTCTGCACTCCCAGAGTTGTGAGTCATGGGGCCGGTTGCCTGGCATTCAAGGAGTTGGAAGCATCATACTCCCCAAGCAATCACCCCATGGGGGTGGAGCTACGTCTCTGTGTGCAGATCCGGAGCAGCCCAAGGACGCAGACCAGGAGCCAAGGAAGTGGAGTTTTGAGAGAGTGGACCTGTGGAGTTCCTGGCTGGGTGAGTGCATGCTGTGTGGCCATAGGTGGGCTTTCTGGGAGTAGGGGCACCCCGGGTAAGAGGCGGGGTTCTGGAAGGGCATGTTGAGAGAGTTCATCATGGAGACTCAGGTTTCTTTCCTTTTTCCCTTGAAAGTCTCTTCTGCCTAGTCTCCGTCAACTGGCCATACACCCCAGACCCAGGAACTCCAGGGCACCCGCTCAGCAAAGCTTTTGTGGGATGGTTCGCAGACATTCCAGGGTTTCCCGTGTTCCCCAGGAAGAGCGAGAGAAAGGACCGCACAGTCCCCAACTTCAGTGCGGTGCCCCTGTCCCCTGACACAGTGCAGGTAATGGACATTGAGCAGTTCCCCGAGTTCAGCAGGGTATTCCCTGTTCCCTCAGGCACAGGTGTGGCGCTAGGAAGGCCCAGAGCCGTTACCCAACTTCAGCATTGTGCTAGCTGTTTCCTGGGAATGGTGGCAATGGGCTGGGAGATAATTACTACTAAAAGACAAGTCTATGTTTCCCCTTCTCCCAGAAACCACAGCAGGTGTGCAGGCTTTAGGTCCGAGGAGCTGCTTCTCCCCATCTGACAACACTTCTCTGCTCTGGCTCCGCGAGACCCGACGTTCTGAACGTCTGCATCTGAGTCAGTGAGGCAGCTTGACACGGGATCCAGCATTCAGAGAAAGCGGCAGGTCCATTTGGAGAAATGTCATATCCACATCAGGACTGGAAGTAAAACCTCTCATTAACCCACCATCTCCTGGGTTTTTCTCTTTTCTCTAGTTGAGCCATGAAGTAAAACTTAAGTAATAGTTGTCAGCGTTCTGAATTTGGTGAAGGAGGTACTTAGTTTCTGAGCTTGGAGCACTTTGCAGGGGATCCCATTTTCTCTGTTCATTGACTGCTTATGAATGTATTTTGAACAGCTGTTTCCTAGAAACACTCTTTCATTAGAAAGGGAAGGTGAGGTTTACTCTTTGTCTATTTTTAAGATATACGTTTGACAGTGTTTATACAGTTGGGCCTAAGATATGGGTGAGTGGCCACCATTTAATGTTAGATGGCCTTTTGTCGTCACATACAAATATGGATGATGTCTTTCCAATTGTCAAAGGTGATGTTTCATCACTGATTAGTCTTTTCATCCCAAGAGTTACAATGGGGGTCGAGGGAAAATTCAAAATTATTCAGAGCAGCATTTTCCTGTTTAAAATATAGGCTGCTGATGGGTAGTAAGGAGGGCACATATTGCATGGTGCACTGGGTGTTATACACAACTAATGTATCATCGAAATTTACTGTACTGTATGGACACTATAACATTATGTAATAAAAAACAATAAAAAAATAAAGGTAAACCTTGTGTATCTAACTATACTAGATGTATCATCTCGATATTTTGAAGTGCCATATTAAATCTGCTGTTTCTTTGGTGGTGGAGTCAGAGGAGAGTCTTTGGGAACTCCTTTCGATAGAGGCATGGTGGTGGCTTCAATTGGGAATGCGACAGGGGCACTGGGCTGAGTTCTGGAACTGCTTTCCTGATGCTGGGTGAGTCAGGTTATGCCAAAGAGTTTCTGTTTCTTCCCTATGAGATTGACAAAAACCGACTTCCAACGGAAAACCCTTTCGTAACGTGCAGACATGCTCACAAGTGCCTGTGCCAAGGTGAAGGAAATGCCATACACTGACCTGGAAGAGACCACAGGGCCCAGGCACAGTCTGAGCCCTTCCCTCATCCCGGCGGTGTTGCCAGCAGGAGTTCAACCCCAAGGAACACAGCCCGGAGACCCCTGGTGCAAAAACGGCTTCCGACGAACAATAGGTGCTTGCAGTTGAAAAACCTATCCCAAGTGCGGGTAGCCAGGTCAACAAAATGCCACAAAACCAGGTGTAAGAAACAACATTGCCCAGGCATGGTCTAAGCCCCTCACCTCGTCCCTGTGTTTTGGGGAGCCGGAGGGACAGCCGACGCCCACGGCGCTGAAACCCCGTTGCAAAAAGCCGGCTTCCCACGGAAACAGTTTTCCTGAGGTGCACACCCTCTCACAAGTGGTTGTGGCAAGGTAAAGCAAATGCCCTCCACTTATCTGGAAGAAACCACAGTGCCCAGCCATGTTTTAAGCCCTCCCATCCTCCCTGGGCTTCTGGCAGCAGCAGTGAAAAGAGAGGAGCAGAGCACTAGGACCCGTTTGACAAAAACCGGCTTCCCACGGGAAAGTCTTTCTCCACGTGCAGACATGCTCCCAGGTACCTGTGGCAAGGGGAAGGAAATGCCATACACTGACCTGGAAGAGACCACAGGGCCCAGGCACAGTCTGAACCCTCCCCTCATCCCGGCGGTTTTGCTAGCAGGAGTTCAACCCCAACGAACACAGCCCGGAGACCCCTAGGGCAAAAACGGCTTCCGACCAACAAGAGGCGCTTGCTGTGGAAAACCTATCCCAAGTGGGGGTAGCCAGGTCAACAAAATGCCACACACCCAGGTGCAAGAAACAACATTGCCCAGGCACGGTCTAAGCCCCTCACCTCGTCCCTGTGCTTTGGGGAGCCGGAGGGACAGCCGAGGCCCACGGCCCTGAGACCCCTTTGCAAAAAGCCGGCTTCCCACGGAAACAGGTTTCCTGAGGTGCAGATCTTATAACAAGTGGTTGTGGCAAGGTAAAGCAAATGCCCTCCACTTCTCTGGAAGAAACCACAGTGCCCAGCCATGTTCTAAGCCCTCCCATCCTCCCTGGGCTTCTGGCAGCAGGGGTGAAAAGAGAGGAGCAGAGCACTGGGACCCGTTTGACAAAAACCGGATTCCCACGGGAAAGTCTTTCTCCACGTGCAGACATGCTCCCAGGTGCCTGTGGCAAGGGGAAGGAAATGCCATACACTGACCTGGAAGAGACCACAGGGCCCAGGCACAGTCTGAACCCTTCCCTCATCCCGGCGGTTTTGCTAGCAGGAGTTCAACACCAACGAACACAGCCCGGAGACCCCTGGGGCAAAAACGGCTTCCGACGAACAATAGGTGCTTGCTGTGGAAAACGTATCCCAAGTGGGGGAAGCCAGGTCAACAAAATGCCACACACCCAGGTGTAAGAAACAACATTGCCCAGCCATGGTCTAAGCCCCTCACCTCGTCCCTGTGCTTTGGGGAGCTGGAGGGACAGCCGAGGCCCACGGCCCTGAGACCCCTTTGCAAAAAGCCGGCTTCCCACGGAAACAGATTTCCTGAGGTGCAGACCCTCTCACAAGTGGTTGTGGCAAGGTAAAGCAAATGCCCTCCACTTCTCTGGAAGAAACCACAGTGCCCAGCCATGTTCTAAGCCCTCCCATCCTCCCTGGGCTTCTGGCAGCAGGAGTGAAAAGAGAGGAGCAGAGCACTGGGACCCGTTTGACAAAAACCGGCTTCCCACGGGAAAGTCTTTCTCCACGTGCAGACATGCTCCCAGGTGCCTGTGGCAAGGGGAAGGAAATGCCATACACTGACCTGGAAGAGACCACAGGGCCCAGGCACAGTCTGAACCCTTCCCTCATCCCGGCGGTTTTGCTAGCAGGAGTTCAACCCCAAGGAACACAGCCCGGAGACTCCTGAGGCAAAAACGGCTTCCGACGAACAAGAGACGCTTGCTGTGGAAAACCTATCCCAAGTGGGGGTAGCCACGTCAACAAAATGCCACACACCCAGGTGTAAGAAACAACATTGCCCAAGCATGGTCTAAGCCCCTCACCTCGTCCCTGTGCTTTGGGGAGCCGGAGGGACAGCCCAGGCCCACGGCCCTGAGACCCCTTTGCAAAAAGCCGGCTTCCCACGGAAACAGGTTTCCTGAGGTGCAGATCTTATAACAAGTGGTTGTGGCAAGGTAAAGCAAATGCCCTCCACTTCTCTGGAAGAAACCACAGTGCCCAGCCATGTTCTAAGCCCTCCCATCCTCCCTGGGCTTCTGGCAGCAGGGGTGAAAAGAGAGGAGCAGAGCACTGGGACCCGTTTGACAAAAACCGGATTCCCACGGGAAAGTCTTTCTCCACGTGCAGACATGCTCCCAGGTGCCTGTGGCAAGGGGAAGGAAATGCCATGCACTGACCTGGAAGAAACCACAGGGCCCAGGCACAGTCTGAACCCTTCCCTCATCCCGGCGGTTTTGCTAGCAGGAGTTCAACCCCAACGAACACAGCCCGGAGACCCCTGGGGCAAAAACGGCTTCCAACGAACAATAGGTGCATGCTGTGGAAAACCTATCCCAAGTGCGGGTAGCCAGGTCAACAAAATGCCACACACCCAGGTGTAAGAAACAACATTGCCCAGCCATGGTCTAAGCCCCTCACCTCGTCCCTGTGCTTTGGGGAGCCAGCGGGACAGCCGAGGCCCACGGCCCTGAGACCCCTTTGCAAAAAGCCGGCTTCCCACGGAAACAGTTTTCCAGAGGTGCAGACCCTCTCACAAGTGGTTGTGGCAAGGTAAAGCAAATGCCCTCCACTTCTCTGGAAGAAACCACAGTGCCCAGCCATGTTCTAAGCCCTCCCATCCTCCCTGGGCTTCTGGCAGCAGGAGTGAAAAGAGAGGAGCAGAGCACTGGGACCCGTTTGACAAAAACCAACTTCCCACGGGAAAGTCTTTCTCCACGTGCAGACATGCTCCCAGGTGCCTGTGGCAAGGGGAAGGAAATGCCATACACTGACCTGGAAGAGACCACAGGGCCCAGGCACAGTCTGAACCCTTCCCTCATCCCGGCGGTTTTGCTAGCAGGAGTTCAATCCCAAGGAACACAGCCCGGAGACCCCTGAGGCAAAAACGGCTTCCGACGAACAAGAGGCGCTTGCTGTGGAAAACCTATCCCAAGTGGGGGTAACCAGGTCAACAAAATGCCACAGACCCGGGTGTAAGAAACAACATTGCCCAGGCATGGTCTAAGCCCCTCACCTCGTCCCTGTGCTTTCGGGAGCCGGAGGGACAGCCCAGGCCCACGGCCCTGAGACCCCTTTGCAAAAAGCCGGCTTCCCACGGAAACAGGTTTCCTGAGGTGCAGATCTTATAACAAGTGGTTGTGGCAAGGTAAAGCAAATGCCCTCCACTTCTCTGGAAGAAACCACAGTGCCCAGCCATGTTCTAAGCCCTCCCATCCTCCCTGGGCTTCTGGCAGCAGGGGTGAAAAGAGAGGAGCAGAGCACTGGGACCCGTTTGACAAAAACCGGCTTCCCACGGGAAAGTCTTTCTCCACGTGCAGACATGCTCCCAGGTGCCTGTGGCAAGGGGAAGGAAATGCCATACACTGACCTGGAAGAGACCACAGGGCCCAGGCACAGTCTGAACCCTTCCCTCATCCTGGCGGTTTTGCTAGCAGGAGTTCAACCCCAACGAACACAGCCCGGAGACCCCTGGGGCAAAAACGGCTTCCAACGAACAATAGGTGCATGCTGTGGAAAACCTATCCCAAGTGCGGGTAGCCAGGTCAACAAAATGCCACACACCCAGGTGTAAGAAACAACATTGCCCAGCCATGGTCTAAGCCCCTCACCTCGTCCCTGTGCTTTGGGGAGCCAGCGGGACAGCCGAGGCCCACGGCCCTGAGACCCCTTTGCAAAAAGCCGGCTTCCCACGGAAACAGTTTTCCTGAGGTGCAGACCCTCTCACAAGTGGTTGTGGCAAGGTAAAGCAAATGCCCTCCACTTCTCTGTAAGAAACCACAGTGCCCAGCCACGTTCTAAGCCCTCCCATCCTCCCTGGGCTTCTGGCAGCAGGGGTGAAAAGAGAGGAGCAGAACACTGGGACCCGTTTGACAAAAACCGGCTTCCCACGGGAAAGTCTTTCTCCACGTGCAGACATGCTCCCAGGTGCCTGTGGCAAGGGGAAGGAAATGCCATACACTGACCTGGAAGAGACCACAGGGCCCAGGCACAGTCTGAACCCTTCCCTCATCCCGGCGGTTTTGCTAGCAGGAGTTCAACCCCAACGAACACAGCCCGGAGACCCCTGGGGCAAAAACGGCTTCCAACGAACCATAGGTGCTTGCTGTGGAAAACCTATCCCAAGTGGGGGTAGCCAGGTCAACAAAATGCCACACACCCAGGTGTAAGAAACAACATTGCCCAGGCATGGTCTAAGCCCCTCACCTCGTCCCTGTGCTTTGGGGAGCCGGAGGGACAGCCGAGGCCCACGGCCCTGAGACCCCTTTGCAAAAAGCCGGCTACCCACGGAAACAGTTTTCCTGAGGTGCAGACCCTCTCACAAGCGGTTGTGGCAAGGTAAAGCAAATGCCCTCCACTTCTCTGGAAGAAACCACAGTGCCCAGCCATGTTCTAAGCCCTCCCATCCTCCCTGGGCTTCTGGCAGCAGGAGTGAAAAGAGAGGAGCAGAGCACTGGGACCCGTTTGACAAAAACCGGCTTCCCACGGGAAAGTCTTTCTCCACGTGCAGACATGCTCCCAGGTGCCTGTGGCAAGGGGAAGGAAATGCCATACACTGACCTGGAAGAGACCACAGGGCCCAGGCACAGTCTGAACCCTTCGCTCATCCCGGCAGTTTTGCTAGCAGGAGTTCAACCCCAAGGAACACAGCCCGGAGACCCCTGAGGCAAAAACGGCTTCCGACGAACATGAGGCGCTTGCTGTGGAAAACCTATCCCAAGTGGGGGTAGCCACGTCAACAAAATACCACACACCCAGGTGTAAGAAACAACATTGCCCAGGCACTGTCTAAGGCCCTCACCTCGTCCCTGTGCTTTGGGGAGCCGGAGGGACAGCCGAGGCCCACGGCCCTGAGACCCCTTTGGAAAAAGCCGGCTTCCCACGGAAACAGGTTTCCTGAGGTGCAGATCTTATAACAAGTGGTTGTGGCAAGGTAAAGCAAATGCCCTCCACTTCTCTAGAAGAAACCACAGTGCCCAGCCATGTTCTAAGCCCTCCCATCCTCCCTGGGCTTCTGGCAGCAGGGGTGAAAAGAGAGGAGCAGAGCACTGGGACCCGTTTGACAAAAACCGGCTTCCCACGGGAAAGTCTTTCTCCACGTGCAGACATGCTCCCAGGTGCCTGTGGCAAGGGGAAGGAAATGCCATACACTGACCTGGAAGAGACCACAGGGCCCAGGCACAGTCTGAACCCTTCGCTCATCCCGGCAGTTTTGCTAGCAGGAGTTCAACCCCAAGGAACACAGCCCGGAGACCCCTGAGGCAAAAACGGCTTCCGACGAACATGAGGCGCTTGCTGTGGAAAACCTATCCCAAGTGGGGGTAGCCACGTCAACAAAATACCACACACCCAGGTGTAAGAAACAACATTGCCCAGGCACTGTCTAAGGCCCTCACCTCGTCCCTGTGCTTTGGGGAGCCGGAGGGACAGCCGAGGCCCACGGCCCTGAGACCCCTTTGGAAAAAGCCGGCTTCCCACGGAAACAGGTTTCCTGAGGTGCAGATCTTATAACAAGTGGTTGTGGCAAGGTAAAGCAAATGCCCTCCACTTCTCTGGAAGAAACCACAGTGCCCAGCCATGTTCTAAGCCCTCCCATCCTCCCTGGGCTTCTGGCAGCAGGGGTGAAAAGAGAGGAGCAGAGCACTGGGACCCGTTTGACAAAACCCGGCTTCCCACGGGAAAGTCTTTCTCCACGTGCAGACATGCTCCCAGGTGCCTGGGGCAAGGGGAAGGAAATGCCATACACTGACCTGGAAGAGACCACAGGGCCCAGGCACAGTCTGAACCCTTCCCTCAACCCGGCGGTTTTGCTCGCAGGAGTTCAACCCCAACGAACACAGCCCGGAGACCCCTGGGGCAAAAACGGCTTCCGACGAACAATAAGTGCTTCCTGTGGAAAACGTATCCCAAGTGGGGGTAGCCAGGTCAACAAAATGCCACACACCCAGGTGTAAGAAACAAGATTGCCCAGCCATGGTCTAAGCCCCTCACCTCGTCCCTGTGCTTTGGGGAGCCGGAGGGACACCCGAGGCCCACGGCCCTTACACCCCTTTGCAAAAAGGCGGCTTCCAACGGAAACAGTTTTCCTGAGGTGCAAACCCTCTCACAAGTGGTTGTGGCAAGGTAAAGAAAATGCCCTCCACTTCTCTAGAAGAAACCACAGTGCCCAGCCATGTTCTAAGCCCTCCCATCCTCCCTGGGCTTCTGGCAGCAGGGGTGAAAAGAGAGGAGCAGAGCACTGGGACCCGTTTGACAAAAACCGGCTTCCCACGGGAAAGTCTTTCTCCACGTGCAGACATGCTCCCAGGTGCCTGTGGCAAAAGGAAGGAAATGCCATACACTGACCTGAAAGAGACCACAGGGCCCAGGCACAGTCTGAACCCTTCCCTCATCCCGGCGGTTTTGCTAGCAGGAGTTCAACCCCAACGAACACAGCCCGGAGACCCCTGGGGCAAAAACGGCTTCCAACGAACCATAGGTGCTTGCTGTGGAAAACCTATCCCAAGTGGGGGTAGCCAGGTCAACAAAATGCCACACACCCAGGTGTAAGAAACAACATTGCCCAGCCATGGTCTAAGCCCCTCACCTCGTCCCTGTGCTTTGGGAGCCGGAGGGACAGCCGAGGCCCACGGCCCTGAGACCCCTTTGAAAAAGCCGGCTTCCCACGGAAACAGTTTTCCTGAGGTGCAGACCCTCTCACAAGTGGTTGTGGCAAGGTAAAGCAAATGCCCTCCACTTCTCTGGAAGAAACCACAGTGCCCAGCCATGTTCTAAGCCCTCCCATCCTCCCTGGGCTTCTGGCAGCAGGAGTGAAAAGAGAGGAGCAGAGCACTGGGACCCGTTTGACAAAAACCGGCTTCCCACGGGAAAGTCTTTCTCCACGTGCAGACATGCTCCCAGGTGCCTGTGGCAAGGGGAAGGAAATGCCATACACTGACCTGGAAGAGACCACAGGGCCCAGGCACAGTCTGAACCCTTCCCTCATCCCGGCGGTTTTGCTAGCAGGAGTTCAACCCCAAGGAACACAGCCCGGAGACCCCTGAGGCTAAAACGGCTTCCGACGAACAAGAGGCGCTTGCTGTGGAAAACCTATCCCAAGTGGGGGTAGCCAGGTCAACAAAATGCCACACACCCAGGTGTAAGAAACAACATTGCCCAGGCACGGTCTAAGCCCCTCACCTCGTCCCTGTGCTTTGGGGAGCCGGAGGGACAGCCGAGGCCCACGGCCCTGAGACCCCTTTGCAAAAAGCTGGCTTCCCACGGAAACAGGTTTCCTGAGATGTAGATCTTATAACAAGTGGTTGTGGCAAGGTAAAGCAAATGCCCTCCACCTCTCTGGAAGAAACCACAGTGCCCAGCCATGTTCTAAGCCCTCCCATCCTCCCTGAGCTTCTGGCAGCAGGGGTGAAAAGAGAGGAGCAGAGCATTGGGACCCGTTTGACAAAAACCGGCTTCCCACGGGAAAGTCTTTCTCCACGTGCAGACATGCTCCCAGGTGCCTGTGGCAAGGGGAAGGAAATGCCATACACTGACCTGGAAGAGACCACAGGGCCCAGGCACAGTCTGAACCCTTCGCTCATCCCGGCAGTTTTGCTAGCAGGAGTTCAACCCCAAGGAACACAGCCCGGAGACCCCTGAGGCAAAAACGGCTTCCGACGAACATGAGGCGCTTGCTGTGGAAAACCTATCCCAAGTGGGGGTAGCCACGTCAACAAAATGCCACACACCCAGGTGTAAGAAACAACATTGCCCAGGCACGGTCTAAGGCCCTCACCTCGTCCCTGTGCTTTGGGGAGCCGGAGGGACAGCCGAGGCCCACGGCCCTGGGACCCCTTTGCAAAAAGCCGGCTTCCCACGGAAACAGGTTTCCTGAGGTGCAGATCTTATAACAAGTGGTTGTGGCAAGGTAAAGCAAATGCCCTCCACTTCTCTGGAAGAAACCACAGTGCCCAGCCATGTTCTAAGCCCTCCCATCCTCCCTGGGATTCTGGCAGCAGGAGTGAAAAGAGAGGAGCAGAGCACTGGGACCCGTTTGACAAAAACCGGCTTCCCACGGGAAAGTCTTTCTCCACGTGCAGACATGCTCCCAGGTGCCTGTGGCAAGGGGAAGGAAATTCCATACACTGACCTGGAAGAGACCACAGGGCCCAGGCACAGTCTGAACCCTTCCCTCATCCCGGCGGTTTTGCTAGCAAGAGTTCAACCCCAAGGAACACAGCCCGGAGACCCCTGAGGCAAAAACGGCTTCCGACGAACAAGAGGCGCTTGCTGTGGAAAACCTATCCCAAGTGGGGGTAGCCAGGTCAACAAAATGCCACACACCCAGGTGTAAGAAACAACATTGCCCAGGCACGGTCTAAGCCCCTCACCTCGTCCCTGTGCTTTGGGGAGCCGGAGGGACAGCCGAGGCCCACGGCCCTGAGACCCCTTTGCAAAAAGCTGGCTTCCCACGGAAACAGGTTTCCTGAGGTGTAGATCTTATAACAAGTGGTTGTGGCAAGGTAAAGCAAATGCCCTCCACTTCTCTGGAAGAAACCACAGTGCCCAGCCATGTTCTAAGCCCTCCCATCCTCCCTGAGCTTCAGGCAGCAGGGGTGAAAAGAGAGGAGCAGAGCATTGGGACCCGTTTGACAAAAACCGGCTTCCCACGGGAAAGTCTTTCTCCACGTGCAGACATGCTCCCAGGTGCCTGTGGCAAGGGGAAGGAAATGCCATACACTGACCTGGAAGAGACCACAGGGCCCAGGCACAGTCTGAACCCTTCGCTCATCCCGGCAGTTTTGCTAGCAGGAGTTCAACCCCAAGGAACACAGCCCGGAGACCCCTGAGGCAAAAACGGCTTCCGACGAACATGAGGCGCTTGCTGTGGAAAACCTATCCCAAGTGGGGGTAGCCACGTCAACAAAATGCCACACACCCAGGTGTAAGAAACAACATTGCCCAGGCACGGTCTAAGGCCCTCACCTCGTCCCTGTGCTTTGGGGAGCCGGAGGGACAGCCGAGGCCCACGGCCCTGGGACCCCTTTGCAAAAAGCCGGCTTCCCACGGAAACAGGTTTCCTGAGGTGCAGATCTTATAACAAGTGGTTGTGGCAAGGTAAAGCAAATGCCCTCCACTTCTCTGTAAGAAACCACAGTGCCCAGCCACGTTCTAAGCCCTCCCATCCTCCCTGGGCTTCTGGCAGCAGGGGTGAAAAGAGAGGAGCAGAACACTGGGACCCGTTTGACAAAAACCGGCTTCCCACGGGAAAGTCTTTCTCCACGTGCAGACATGCTCCCAGGTGCCTGTGGCAAGGGGAAGGAAATGCCATACACTGACCTGGAAGAGACCACAGGGCCCAGGCACAGTCTGAACCCTTCCCTCATCCCGGCGGTTTTGCTAGCAGGAGTTCAACCCCAACGAACACAGCCCGGAGACCCCTGGGGCAAAAACGGCTTCCAACGAACCATAGGTGCTTGCTGTGGAAAACCTATCCCAAGTGGGGGTAGCCAGGTCAACAAAATGCCACACACCCAGGTGTAAGAAACAACATTGCCCAGGCATGGTCTAAGCCCCTCACCTCGTCCCTGTGCTTTGGGGAGCCGGAGGGACAGCCGAGGCCCACGGCCCTGAGACCCCTTTGCAAAAAGCCGGCTACCCACGGAAACAGTTTTCCTGAGGTGCAGACCCTCTCACAAGCGGTTGTGGCAAGGTAAAGCAAATGCCCTCCATTTCTCTGGAAGAAACCACAGTGCCCAGCCATGTTCTAAGCCCTCCCATCCTCCCTGGGCTTCTGGCAGCAGGAGTGAAAAGAGAGGAGCAGAGCACTGGGACCCGTTTGACAAAAACCGGCTTCCCACGGGAAAGTCTTTCTCCACGTGCAGACATGCTCCCAGGTGCCTGTGGCAAGGGGAAGGAAATTCCATACACTGACCTGGAAGAGACCACAGGGCCCAGGCACAGTCTGAACCCTTCCCTCATCCCGGCGGTTTTGCTAGCAAGAGTTCAACCCCAAGGAACACAGCCCGGAGACCCCTGAGGCAAAAACGGCTTCCGACGAACAAGAGGCGCTTGCTGTGGAAAACCTATCCCAAGTGGGGGTAGCCAGGTCAACAAAATGCCACACACCCAGGTGTAAGAAACAACATTGCCCAGGCATGGTCTAAGCCCCTCACCTCGTCCCTGTGCTTTGGGGAGCCGGAGGGACAGCCGAGGCCCACGGCCCTGAGACCCCTTTGCAAAAAGCTGGCTTCCCACGGAAACAGGTTTCCTGAGGTGTAGATCTTATAACAAGTGGTTGTGGCAAGGTAAAGCAAATGCCCTCCACTTCTCTGGAAGAAACCACAGTGCCCAGCCATGTTCTAAGCCCTCCCATCCTCCCTGAGCTTCTGGCAGCAGGGGTGAAAAGAGAGGAGCAGAGCATTGGGACCCGTTTGACAAAAACCGGCTTCCCACGGGAAAGTCTTTCTCCACGTGCAGACATGCTCCCAGGTGCCTGTGGCAAGGGGAAGGAAATGCCATACACTGACCTGGAAGAGACCACAGGGCCCAGGCACAGTCTGAACCCTTCGCTCATCCCGGCAGTTTTGCTAGCAGGAGTTCAACCCCAAGGAACACAGCCCGGAGACCCCTGAGGCAAAAACGGCTTCCGACGAACATGAGGCGCTTGCTGTGGAAAACCTATCCCAAGTGGGGGTAGCCACGTCAACAAAATGCCACACACCCAGGTGTAAGAAACAACATTGCCCAGGCACGGTCTAAGGCCCTCACCTCGTCCCTGTGCTTTGGGGAGCCGGAGGGACAGCCGAGGCCCACGGCCCTGGGACCCCTTTGCAAAAAGCCGGCTTCCCACGGAAACAGGTTTCCTGAGGTGCAGATCTTATAACAAGTGGTTGTGGCAAGGTAAAGCAAATGCCCTCCACTTCTCTGTAAGAAACCACAGTGCCCAGCCACGTTCTAAGCCCTCCCATCCTCCCTGGGCTTCTGGCAGCAGGGGTGAAAAGAGAGGAGCAGAACACTGGGACCCGTTTGACAAAAACCGGCTTCCCACGGGAAAGTCTTTCTCCACGTGCAGACATGCTCCCAGGTGCCTGTGGCAAGGGGAAGGAAATGCCATACACTGACCTGGAAGAGACCACAGGGCCCAGGCACAGTCTGAACCCTTCCCTCATCCCGGCGGTTTTGCTAGCAGGAGTTCAACCCCAACGAACACAGCCCGGAGACCCCTGGCACAAAAACGGCTTCCAACGAACCATAGGTGCTTGCTGTGGAAAACCTATCCCAAGTGGGGGTAGCCAGGTCAACAAAATGCCACACACCCAGGTGTAAGAAACAACATTGCCCAGGCATGGTCTAAGCCCCTCACCTCGTCCCTGTGCTTTGGGGAGCCGGAGGGACAGCCGAGGCCCCGGCCCTGAGACCCCTTTGCAAAAAGCCGGCTACCCACGGAAACAGTTTTCCTGAGGTGCAGACCCTCTCACAATCGGTTGTGGCAAGGTAAAGCAAATGCCCTCCACTTCTCTGGAAGAAACCACAGTGCCCAGCCATGTTCTAAGCCCTCCCATCCTCCCTGGGCTTCTGGCAGCAGGAGTGAAAAGAGAGGAGCAGAGCACTGGGACCCGTTTGACAAAAACCGGCTTCCCACGGGAAAGTCTTTCTCCACGTGCAGACATGCTCCCAGGTGCCTGTGGCAAGGGGAAGGAAATGCCATACACTGACCTGGAAGAGACCACAGGGCCCAGGCACAGTCTGAACCCTTCGCTCATCCCGGCAGTTTTGCTAGCAGGAGTTCAACCCCAAGGAACACAGCCCGGAGACCCCTGAGGCAAAAACGGCTTCCGAGGAACATGAGGCGCTTGCTGTGGAAAACCTATCCCAAGTGGGGGTAGCCACGTCAACAAAATACCACACACCCAGGTGTAAGAAACAACATTGCCCAGGCACTGTCTAAGGCCCTCACCTCGTCCCTGTGCTTTGGGGAGCCGGAGGGACAGCCGAGGCCCACGGCCCTGAGACCCCTTTGGAAAAAGCCGGCTTCCCACGGAAACAGGTTTCCTGAGGTGCAGATCTTATAACAAGTGGTTGTGGCAAGGTAAAGCAAATGCCCTCCACTTCTCTAGAAGAAACCACACTGCCCAGCCATGTTCTAAGCCCTCCCATCCTCCCTGGGCTTCTGGCAGCAGGGGTGAAAAGAGAGGAGCAGAGCACTGGGACCCGTTTGACAAAAACCGGCTTCCCACGGGAAAGTCTTCCTCCACGTGCAGACATGCTCCCAGGTGCCTGTGGCAAGGGGAAGGAAATGCCATACACTGACCTGGAAGAGACCACAGGGCCCAGGCACAGTCTGAACCCTTCCCTCATCCCGGCGGTTTTGCTAGCAGGAGTTCAATCCCAACGAACACAGCCCGGAGACCCCTGGGGCAAAAACGGCTTCCAACGAACCATAGGTGCTTGCTGTGGAAAACCTATCCCAAGTGGGGGTAGCCAGGTCAACAAAATGCCACACACCCAGGTGTAAGAAACAACATTGCCCAGGCATGGTCTAAGCCCCTCACCTCGTCCCTGTGCTTTGGGGAGCCGGAGGGATAGCCGAGGCCCACGGCCCTGAGACCCCTTTGCAAAAAGCCGGCTTCCCACGGAAACAGTTTTCCTGAGGTGCAGACCCTCTCACAAGTGGTTGTGGCAAGGTAAAGCAAATGCCCTCCACTTCTCTGGAAGAAACCACAGTGCCCAGCCATGTTCTAAGCCCTCCCATCCTCCCTGGGCTTCTGGCAGCAGGAGTGAAAAGAGAGGAGCAGAGCACTGGGACCCGTTTGACAAAAACCGGCTTCCCACGGGAAAGTCTTTCTCCACGTGCAGACATGCTCCCAGGTGCCTGTGGCAAGGGGAAGGAAATGCCATACACTGACCTGGAAGAGACCACAGGGCCCAGGCACAGTCTGAACCCTTCCCTCATCCCGGCAGTTTTGCTAGCAGGAGTTCAACCCCAAGGAACACGGCCCGGAGACCCCTGAGGCAAAAACGGCTTCCGACGAACATGAGGCGCTTGCTGTCTAAAACCTATCCCAAGTGGGGGTAGCCACGTCAACAAAATGCCACACACCCAGGTGTAAGAAACAACATTGCCCAGGCACGGTCTAAGGCCCTCACCTCGTACCTGTGCTTTGGGGAGCCGGAGGGACAGCCGAGGCCCACGGCCCTGAGACCCCTTTGCAAAAAGCCGGCTTCCCACGGAAACAGGTTTCCTGAGGTGCAGATCTTATAACAAGTGGTTGTGGCAAGGTAAAGCAAATGCCCTCCACTTCTCTAGAAGAAACCACAGTGCCCAGCCATGTTCTAAGCCCTCCCATCCTCCCTGGGCTTCTGGCAGCAGGGGTGAAAAGAGAGGAGCAGAGCACTGGGACCCGTTTGACAAAAACCGGCTTCCCACGGGAAAGTCTTTCTCCATGTGCAGACATGCTCCCAGGTGCCTGTGGCAAGGGGAAGGAAATGTCATACACTGACCTGGAAGAGACCACAGGGCCCAGGCACAGTCTGAACCCTTCCCTCATCCCGGCGGTTTTCTTAGCAGGAGTTCAACCCCAACGAACACAGCCCAGAGACCCCTGAGGCAAAAACGGCTTCGGACGAACAGTAGGTGCTTGGGGTGGAAAAACCTATCTCAAGTGGGGGTAACTAGGTCAAGAAAATGCCACACACCCAGGTATAAGAAACAACATTGCCCAGGCATGGTCTAAGCCCCTCACCTCGTCCCTGTGCTTTGGGGAGCCGGAGGGACAGCCGAGGCCCACGGCCCTGAGACCCCTTTGCAAAAAGCCGGCTTCCCACGGAAACAGGTTTCCTGAGGTGCAGACCCTCTCACAAGTGGTTGTGGCAAGGTAAAGCAAATGCCCTCCACTTCTCTGGAAGAAACCACAGTGCCCAGCCATGTTCTAAGCCCTCCCATCCTCCCTGGGCTTCTGGCAGCAGGAGTGAAAAGAGAGGAGCAGAGCACTGGGACCCGTTTGACAAAAACCGGCTTCCCACGGGAAAGTCTTTCTCCACGTGCAGACATGCTCCCAGGTGCCTGTGGCAAGGGGAAGGAAATGTCATACACTGACCTGGAAGAGACCACAGGGCCCAGGCACAGTCTGAACCCTTCCCTCATCCCGGCGGTTTTCTTAGCAGGAGTTCAACCCCAACGAACACAGGCCAGAGACCCCTGAGGCAAAAACGGCTTCGGACGAACAGTAGGTGCTTGGGGTGGAAAAACCTATCTCAAGTGGGGGTAGCCAGGTCAAGAAAATGGCACACACCCAGGTGTAAGAAACAACATTGCCCAGGCATGGTCTAAGCCCCTCACCTCGTCCCTGTGCTTCGGGGAGCCGGAGGGACAGCCGAGGCCCACGGCCCTGAGACCCCTTTGCAAAAAGCCGGCTTCCCACGGAAACAGTTTTCCTGAGGTGCAGACCCTCTCACAAGTGGTTGTGGCAAGGTAAAGCAAATGCCCTCCACTTCTCTGGAAGAACCCACAGTGCCCAGCCATGTTCTAAGCCCTCCCATCCTCCCTGGGCTTCTGGCAGCAGGAGTGAAAAGAGAGGAGCAGAGCACTGGGACCCGTTTGACAAAAAAGGGCTTCCCACGGGAAAGTCTTTCTCCACGTGCAGACATGCTCCCAGGTGCCTGTGGCAAGGGGAAGGAAATGCCATACACTGACCTGGAAGAGACCACAGGGCCCAGGCACATTCTGAACCCTTCCCTCATCCCGGCGGTTTTGCTAGCAGGAGTTCAACCCCAAGGAACACAGCCCGGAGACCCCTGAGGCAAAAACGGCTTCCGACGAATAAGAGGCAATTGCCGAGGAAAACCTATCCCAAGTGGGGGTAGCCAGGTCATCAAAATGCCACACACCCAGGTGTAAGAAACAACATTGCCCAGGCATGGTCTAAGCCCCTCACCTTGTCCCTGTGCTTTGGGGAGCCAGAGGGACAGCCGAGGCCCACGGCCCTGAGACCCCTTTGCAAAAAGCCGGCTTCCCACGGAAACAGGTTTCCTGAGGTGCAGATCTTATAACAAGTGGTTGTGGCAAGGTAAAGCAAATGCCCTCCACTTCTGTGGAAGAAACCACAGTGCCCAGCCATGTTCTAAGCCCTCCCATCCTCCCTGGGCTTCTGGCAGCAGGGGTGAAAAGAGAGGAGCAGAGCACTGGGACCCGTTTGACAAAAACCGGCTTCCCACGGGAAAGTCTTTCTCCACGTGCAGACATGCTCCCAGGTGCCTGTGGCAAGGGGAAGGAAATGCCATACACTGACCTGGAAGAGACCTCAGAGCCCAGGCACAGTCTGAACCCTTCCCTCATCCCGGCGGTTTTGCTAGCAGGAGTTCAACCCCAACGAACACAGCCCGGAGACCCCTGAGGCAAAAACGGCTTCCGACGATCAAGAGGCGCTTGCTGTGGAAAACATATCCCAAGTGGGGGTAGCCAGGTCAACAAAATGCCACACACCCAGGTGTAAGGAACAACATTGCCCAGGCATGGTCTAAGCCCCTCACCTCGTCCCTGTGCTTTGGGGAGCCGGAGGGACATCCGAGGCCCACGGCCTTGAGACCCCTTTGCAAAAAGCCGGCTTCCCACGGAAACAGTTTTCCTGAGGTGCAGACCCTCTCACAAGTGGTTGTGGCAAGGTAAAGCAAATGCCCTCCACTTCTCTGGAAGAAACCACAGTGCCCAGCCATTTTCTAAGCCCTCCCATCCTTCCCTGGGCTTCTGGCAGCAGGAGTGAAAAGAGAGGAGCAGAGCACTGGGACCCCTTTGACAAAAACCGGCTTCCCAAGGGAAAGTCTTTCTCCACGTGCAGACATGCTCCCAGGTGCCTGTGGCAAGGGGAAGGAAATGCCATACACTGACCTGGAAGAGACCACAGGGCCCAGGCACAGTCTGAACCCTTCCCTCATCCCGGCGGTTTTGCTAGCAGGAGTTCAACCCCAACGAACACAGCCCGGAGACCCCTGAGGCAAAAACGGCTTCCGACGAACAAGAGGCGCTTGCTGTGGAAAACCTATCCCAAGTGGGGGTAGCCAGGTCAACAAAATGCCACACACCCAGGTGTAAGAAACAACATTGCCCAGGCATGGTCTAAGCCCCTCACCTCGTCCCTGTGCTTTGGGGAGCCGGAGGGACAGCCGAGGCCCACGGCCCTGAGACCCCTTTGCAAAAAGCCGGCTTCCCACGGAAACAGTTTTCCTGAGGTACAGACCCTCTCACAAGTGGTTGTGGCAAGGTAAAGCAAATGCCCTCCACTTCTCTGGAAGAAACCACAGTGCCCAGCCATGTTCTAAGCCCTCCCATCCTCCCTGGGCTTCTGGCAGCAGGAGTGAAAAGAGAGGAGCAGAGCACTGGGACCCTTTTGACAAAAACCGGATTCCCACGAGAAAGTCTTTCTCCACGTGCAGACATGCTCCCAGGTGCCTGTGGCAAGGGGAAGGAAATTCCATACACTGACCTGGAAGAGACCACAGGGCCCAGGCACAGTCTGAACCCTTCCCTCATCCCGGCGGTTTTGCTAGCAAGAGTTCAACCCCAAGGAACACAGCCCGGAGACCCCTGAGGCAAAAACGGCTTCCGACGAACAAGAGGCGCTTGCTGTGGAAAACCTATCCCACGTGGGGGTAGCCAGGTCAACAAAATGCCACACACCCAGGTGTAAGAAACAACATTGCCCAGGCACGGTCTAAGCCCCTCACCTCGTCCCTGTGCTTTGGGGAGCCGGAGGGACAGCCGAGGCCCACGGCCCTGAGACCCCTTTGCAAAAAGCTGGCTTCCCACGGAAACAGGTTTCCTGAGGTGTAGATCTTATAACAAGTGGTTGTGGCAAGGTAAAGCAAATGCCCTCCACTTCTCTGGAAGAAACCACAGTGCCCAGCCATGTTCTAAGCCCTCCCATCCTCCCTGAGCTTCTGGCAGCAGGGGTGAAAAGAGAGGAGCAGAGCATTGGGACCCGTTTGACAAAAACCGGCTTCCCACGGGAAAGTCTTTCCCCACGTGCAGACATGCTCCCAGGTGCCTGTGGCAAGGGGAAGGAAATGCCATACACTGACCTGGAAGAGACCACAGGGCCCAGGCACAGTCTGAACCCTTCGCTCATCCCGGCAGTTTTGCTAGCAGGAGTTCAACCCCAAGGAACACAGCCCGGAGACCCCTGAGGCAAAAACGGCTTCCGACGAACATGAGGCGCTTGCTGTGGAAAACCTATCCCAAGTGGGGGTAGCCACGTCAACAAAATGCCACACACCCAGGTGTAAGAAACAACATTGCCCAGGCACGGTCTAAGGCCCTCACCTCGTCCCTGTGCTTTGGGGAGCCGGAGGGACAGCCGAGGCCCACGGCCCTGGGACCCCTTTGCAAAAAGCCGGCTTCCCACGGAAACAGGTTTCCTGAGGTGCAGATCTTATAACAAGTGGTTGTGGCAAGGTAAAGCAAATGCCCTCCACTTCTCTGTAAGAAACCACAGTGCCCAGCCACGTTCTAAGCCCTCCCATCCTCCCTGGGCTTCTGGCAGCAGGGGTGAAAAGAGAGGAGCAGAACACTGGGACCCGTTTGACAAAAACCGGCTTCCCACGGGAAAGTCTTTCTCCACGTGCAGACATGCTCCCAGGTGCCTGTGGCAAGGGGAAGGAAATGCCATACACTGACCTGGAAGAGACCACAGGGCCCAGGCACAGTCTGAACCCTTCCCTCATCCCGGCGGTTTTGCTAGCAGGAGTTCAACCCCAACGAACACAGCCCGGAGACCCCTGGGGCAAAAACGGCTTCCAACGAACCATAGGTGCTTGCTGTGGAAAACCTATCCCAAGTGGGGGTAGCCAGGTCAACAAAATGCCACACACCCAGGTGTAAGAAACAACATTGCCCAGGCATGGTCTAAGCCCCTCACCTCGTCCCTGTGCTTTGGGGAGCCGGAGGGACAGCCGAGGCACACGGCCCTGAGACCCCTTTGCAAAAAGCCGGCTACCCACGGAAACAGTTTTCCTGAGGTGCAGACCCTCTCACAAGCGGTTGTGGCAAGGTAAAGCAAATGCCCTCCACTTCTCTGGAAGAAACCACAGTGCCCAGCCATGTTCTAAGCCCTCCCATCCTCCCTGGGCTTCTGGCAGCAGGAGTGAAAAGAGAGGAGCAGAGCACTGGGACCCGTTTGACAAAAACCGGCTTCCCACGGGAAAGTCTTTCTCCACGTGCAGACATGCTCCCAGGTGCCTGTGGCAAGGGGAAGGAAATGCCATACACTGACCTGGAAGAGACCACAGGGCCCAGGCACAGTCTGAACCCTTCGCTCATCCCGGCAGTTTTGCTAGCAGGAGTTCAACCCCAAGGAACACAGCCCGGAGACCCCTGAGGCAAAAACGGCTTCCGACGAACATGAGGCGCTTGCTGTGGAAAACCTATCCCAAGTGGGGGTAGCCACGTCAACAAAATACCACACACCCAGGTGTAAGAAACAACAACGCCCAGGCACTGTCTAAGGCCCTCACCTCGTCCCTGTGCTTTGGGGAGCCGGAGGGACAGCCGAGGCCCACGGCCCTGAGACCCCTTTGGAAAAAGCCGGCTTCCCACGGAAACAGGTTTCCTGAGGTGCAGATCTTATAACAAGTGGTTGTGGCAAGGTAAAGCAAATGCCCTCCACTTCTCTAGAAGAAACCACAGTGCCCAGCCATGTTCTAAGCCCTCCCATCCTCCCTGGGCTTCTGGCAGCAGGGGTGAAAAGAGAGGAGCAGAGCACTGGGACCCGTTTGACAAAAACCGGCTTCCCACGGGAAAGTCTTCCTCCACGTGCAGACATGCTCCCAGGTGCCTGTGGCAAGGGGAAGGAAATGCCATACACTGACCTGGAAGAGACCACAGGGCCCAGGCACAGTCTGAACCCTTCCCTCATCCCGGCGGTTTTGCTAGCAGGAGTTCAATCCCAACGAACACAGCCCGGAGACCCCTGGGGCAAAAACGGCTTCCAACGAACCATAGGTGCTTGCTGTGGAAAACCTATCCCAAGTGGGGGTAGCCAGGTCAACAAAATGCCACACACCCAGGTGTAAGAAACAACATTGCCCAGGCATGGTCTAAGCCCCTCACCTCGTCCCTGTGCTTTGGGGAGCCGGAGGGATAGCCGAGGCCCACGGCCCTGAGACCCCTTTGCAAAAAGCCGGCTTCCCACGGAAACAGTTTTCCTGAGGTGCAGACCCTCTCACAAGTGGTTGTGGCAAGGTAAAGCAAATGCCCTCCACTTCTCTGGAAGAAACCACAGTGCCCAGCCATGTTCTAAGCCCTCCCATCCTCCCTGGGCTTCTGGCAGCAGGAGTGAAAAGAGAGGAGCAGAGCACTGGGACCCGTTTGACAAAAACCGGCTTCCCACGGGAAAGTCTTTCTCCACGTGCAGACATGCTCCCAGGTGCCTGTGGCAAGGGGAAGGAAATGCCATACACTGACCTGGAAGAGACCACAGGGCCCAGGCACAGTCTGAACCCTTCCCTCATCCCGGCAGTTTTGCTAGCAGGAGTTCAACCCCAAGGAACACAGCCCGGAGACCCCTGAGGCAAAAACGGCTTCCGACGAACATGAGGCGCTTGCTGTCTAAAACCTATCCCAAGTGGGGGTAGCCACGTCAACAAAATGCCACACACCCAGGTGTAAGAAACAACATTGCCCAGGCACGGTCTAAGGCCCTCACCTCGTCCCTGTGCTTTGGGGAGCCGGAGGGACAGCCGAGGCCCACGGCCCTGAGACCCCTTTGCAAAAAGCCGGCTTCCCACGGAAACAGGTTTCCTGAGGTGCAGATCTTATAACAAGTGGTTGTGGCAAGGTAAAGCAAATGCCCTCCACTTCTCTAGAAGAAACCACAGTGCCCAGCCATGTTCTAAGCCCTCCCATCCTCCCTGGGCTTCTGGCAGCAGGGGTGAAAAGAGAGGAGCAGAGCACTGGGACCCGTTTGACAAAAACCGGCTTCCCACGGGAAAGTCTTTCTCCATGTGCAGACATGCTCCCAGGTGCCTGTGGCAAGGGGAAGGAAATGTCATACACTGACCTGGAAGAGACCACAGGGCCCAGGCACAGTCTGAACCCTTCCCTCATCCCGGCGGTTTTCTTAGCAGGAGTTCAACCCCAACGAACACAGCCCAGAGACCCCTGAGGCAAAAACGGCTTCGGACGAACAGTAGGTGCTTGGGGTGGAAAAACCTATCTCAAGTGGGGGTAACTAGGTCAAGAAAATGCCACACACCCAGGTATAAGAAACAACATTGCCCAGGCATGGTCTAAGCCCCTCACCTCGTCCCTGTGCTTTGGGGAGCCGGAGGGACAGCCGAGGCCCACGGCCCTGAGACCCCTTTGCAAAAAGCCGGCTTCCCACGGAAACAGGTTTCCTGAGGTGCAGACCCTCTCACAAGTGGTTGTGGCAAGGTAAAGCAAATGCCCTCCACTTCTCTGGAAGAAACCACAGTGCCCAGCCATGTTCTAAGCCCTCCCATCCTCCCTGGGCTTCTGGCAGCAGGAGTGAAAAAAGAGGAGCAGAGCACTGGGACCCATTTGACAAAAACCGGCTTCCCACGGGAAAGTCTTTCTCCACGTGCAGACATGCTCCCAGGTGCCTGTGGCAAGGGGAAGGAAATGTCATACACTGACCTGGAAGAGACCACAGGGCCCAGGCACAGTCTGAACCCTTCCCTCATCCCGGCGGTTTTCTTAGCAGGAGTTCAACCCCAACGAACACAGCCCAGAGACCCCTGAGGCAAAAACGGCTTCGGACGAACAGTAGGTGCTTGGGGTGGAAAAACCTATCTCAAGTGGGGGTAGCCAGGTCAAGAAAATGGCACACACCCAGGTGTAAGAAACAACATTGCCCAGGCATGGTCTAAGCCCCTCACCTCGTCCCTGTGCTTCGGGGAGCCGGAGGGACAGCCGAGGCCCACGGCCCTGAGACCCCTTTGCAAAAAGCCGGCTTCCCACGGAAACAGTTTTCCTGAGGTGCAGACCCTCTCACAAGTGGTTGTGGCAAGGTAAAGCAAATGCCCTCCACTTCTCTGGAAGAACCCACAGTGCCCAGCCATGTTCTAAGCCCTCCCATCCTCCCTGGGCTTCTGGCAGCAGGAGTGAAAAGAGAGGAGCAGAGCACTGGGACCCGTTTGACAAAAAAGGGCTTCCCACGGGAAAGTCTTTCTCCACGTGCAGACATGCTCCCAGGTGCCTGTGGCAAGGGGAAGGAAATGCCATACACTGACCTGGAAGAGACCACAGGGCCCAGGCACATTCTGAACCCTTCCCTCATCCCGGCGGTTTTGCTAGCAGGAGTTCAACCCCAAGGAACACAGCCCGGAGACCCCTGGGGCAAAAACGGTTTCCGACGAACAAGAGGTGCTTGCTGTGGAAAACGTATCCCAAGTGGGGGTAGCCAGGTCAACAAAAGGCCACACACCCAGGTGTAAGAAACAACATTGCCCAGGCACGGTCTAAGCCCCTCACCTCGTCCCTGTGCTTTGGGGAGCCGGAGGGACAGCCGAGGCCCACGGCCCTGAGACCCCTTTGCAAAAAGCCGGCTTCCCACGGAAACAGGTTTCTGGAGGTGCAGATCTTATAACAAGTGGTTGTGGCAAGGTAAAGCAAATGCCCTCCACTTCTGTGGAAGAAACCACAGTGCCCAGCCATGTTCTAAGCCCTCCCATCCTCCCTGGGCTTCTGGCAGCAGGGGTGAAAAGAGAGGAGCAGAGCACTGGGACCCGTTTGACAAAAACCGGCTTCCCACGGGAAAGTCTTTCTCCACGTGTAGACATGCTCCCAGGTGCCTGTGGCAAGGGGAAGGAAATGCCATACACTGACCTGGAAGAGACCACAGGGCCCAGGCACATTCTGAACCCTTCCCTCATCCCGGCGGTTTTGCTAGCAGGAGTTCAACCCCAAGGAACACAGCCCGGAGACCCCTGAGGCAAAAACGGCTTCCGACGAATAAGAGGCAATTGCCGAGGAAAACCTATCCCAAGTGGGGGTAGCCAGGTCAACAAAATGCCACACACCCAGGTGTAAGAAACAACATTGCCACGCATGGTCTAAGCCCCTCACCTTGTCCCTGTGCTTTGGGGAGCCGGAGGGACAGCCGAGGCCCACGGCCCTGAGACCCCTTTGCAAAAAGCCGGCTTCCCACGGAAACAGGTTTCCTGAGGTGCAGATCTTATAACAAGTGGTTGTGGCAAGGTAAAGCAAATGCCCTCCACTTCTGTGGAAGAAACCACAGTGCCCAGCCATGTTCTAAGCCCTCCCTTCCTCCCTGGGCTTCTGGCAGCAGGGGTGAAAAGAGAGGAGCAGAGCACTGGGACCCGTTTGACAAAAACCGGCTTCCCACGGGAAAGTCTTTCTCCACGTGCAGACATGCTCCCAGGTGCCTGTGGCAAGGGGAAGGAAATGCCATACACTGACCTGGAAGAGACCACAGGGCCCAGGCACAGTCTGAACCCTTCCCTCATCCCGGCGGTTTTGCTAGCAGGAGTTCAACCCCAAGGAACACAGCCCGGAGACCCCTGAGGCAAAAACGGCTTCCGACGAACAATAGGTGCTTGCTGTGGAAAACCTATAACAAGTGGCGGTAGCCAGGTCAACAAAATGCCACACACCCAGGTGTAAGGAACAACATTGCCCAGGCATGGTCTAAGCCCCTCACCTCGTCCCTGTGCTTTGGGGAGCCGGAGGGACAGCCGAGGCCCACGGCCCTGAGACCCCTTTGCAAAAACCCGGCTTCCCACGGAAACAGGTTTCCTGAGGTGCAGATCTTATAACAAGTGGTTGTGGCAAGGTAAAGCAAATGCCCTCCACTTCTCTGGAAGAAACCACAGTTCCCAGCCATGTTCTAAGCCCTCCCATCCTCCCTGGGCTTCTGGCAGCAGGGGTGAAAAGAGAGGAGCAGAGCACTGGGACCCGTTTGACAAAAACCGGATTCCCACGGGAAAGTCTTTCTCCACGTGCAGACATGCTCCCAGGTGCCTGTGGCAAGGGGAAGGAAATGCCATACACTGACCTGGAAGAGACCACAGGGCCCAGGCACAGTCTGAACCCTTCCCTCATCCCGGCGGTTTTGCTAGCAGGAGTTCAACCCCAACGAACACAGCCCGGAGACCCCTGGGGCAAAAACGGCTTCCGACGAACAATAGGTGCTTGCTGTGGAAAACGTATCCCAAGTGGGGGTAGCCAGGTCAAGAAAATGCCACACACCCAGGTGTAAGAAACAACATTGCCCAGCCATGGTCTAAGCCCCTCACCTCGTCCCTGTGCTTTGGGGAGCCGGAGGGACACCCAAGGCCCACGGCCCTGAGACCCCTTTGCAAAAAGCCGGCTTCCCACGGAAACAGTTTTCCTGAGGTGCAGACCCTCTCACAAGTGGTTGTGGCAAGGTAAAGCAAATGCCCTCCACTTCTCTGGAAGAAACCACAGTGCCCAGCCATGTTCTAAGCCCTCCCATCCTCCCTGGGCTTCTGGCAGCAGGAGTGAAAAGAGAGGAGCAGAGCACTGGGACCCGTTTGACAAAAACCGGATTCCCACGAGAAAGTCTTTCTCCACGTGCAGAGATGCTCCCAGGTGCCTGTGGCAAGGGGAAGGAAATGCCATACACTGACCTGGAAGAGACCACAGGGCCCAGGCACAGTCTGAACCCTTCCCTCATCCCGGCGGTTTTGCTAGTAGGAGTTCAACCCCAACGAACACAGCCCGGAGACCCCTGGGGCAAAAACGGCTTCCGACGAACAATAGGTGCTTGCTGTGGAAAACCTATCCCAAGTGGGGGTAGCCAGGTCAACAAAATGCCACACACCCAGGTGTAAGAAACAACATTGCCCAGGCA
The DNA here is from genome assembly GCF_023065955.2 of Ursus arctos. NCBI lineage: Eukaryota > Metazoa > Chordata > Mammalia > Carnivora > Ursidae > Ursus > Ursus arctos. The sequence continues at coordinate 1,887,606 of NW_026623067.1, read as the reverse complement.
TGGTCTAAGCCCCTCACCTCGTCCCTGTGCTTTGGGGAGCCGGAGGGACAGCGAGGCCCACGGCCCTGAGACCCCTTTGCAAAAAGCCGGCTTCCCACGGAAACAGGTTTCCTGAGGTGCAGATCTTATAACAAGTGGTTGTGGCAAGGTAAAGCAAATGCCCTCCACTTCTGTGGAAGAAACCACAGTGCCCAGCCATGTTCTAAGCCCTCCCATCCTCCCTGGGCTTCTGGCAGCAGGGGTGAAAAGAGAGGAGCAGAGCACTGGGACCCGTTTGACAAAAACCGGCTTCCCACGGGAAAGTCTTTCTCCACGTGCAGACATGCTCCCAGGTGCCTGTGGCAAGGGGAAGGAAATGCCATACACTGACCTGGAAGAGACCACAGGGCCCAGGCACAGTCTGAACCCTTCCCTCATCCCGGCGGTTTTGCTAGCAGGAGTTCAACCCCAAGGAACACAGCCCGGAGACCCCTGAGGCAAAAACGGCTTCCGACGAACAATAGGTGCTTGCTGTGGAAAACCTATAACAAGTGGCGGTAGCCAGGTCAACAAAATGCCACACACCCAGGTGTAAGGAACAACATTGCCCAGGCATGGTCTAAGCCCCTCACCTCGTCCCTGTGCTTTGGGGAGCCGGAGGGACAGCCGAGGCCCACGGCCCTGAGACCCCTTTGCAAAAACCCGGCTTCCCACGGAAACAGGTTTCCTGAGGTGCAGATCTTATAACAAGTGGTTGTGGCAAGGTAAAGCAAATGCCCTCCACTTCTCTGGAAGAAACCACAGTTCCCAGCCATGTTCTAAGCCCTCCCATCCTCCCTGGGCTTCTGGCAGCAGGGGTGAAAAGAGAGGAGCAGAGCACTGGGACCCGTTTGACAAAAACCGGATTCCCACGGGAAAGTCTTTCTCCACGTGCAGACATGCTCCCAGGTGCCTGTGGCAAGGGGAAGGAAATGCCATACACTGACCTGGAAGAGACCACAGGGCCCAGGCACAGTCTGAACCCTTCCCTCATCCCGGCGGTTTTGCTAGCAGGAGTTCAACCCCAACGAACACAGCCCGGAGACCCCTGGGGCAAAAACGGCTTCCGACGAACAATAGGTGCTTGCTGTGGAAAACGTATCCCAAGTGGGGGTAGCCAGGTCAAGAAAATGCCACACACCCAGGTGTAAGAAACAACATTGCCCAGCCATGGTCTAAGCCCCTCACCTCGTCCCTGTGCTTTGGGGAGCCGGAGGGACACCCAAGGCCCACGGCCCTGAGACCCCTTTGCAAAAAGCCGGCTTCCCACGGAAACAGTTTTCCTGAGGTGCAGACCCTCTCCCAAGTGGTTGTGGCAAGGTAAAGCAAATGCCCTCCACTTCTCTGGAAGAAACCACAGTGCCCAGCCATGTTCTAAGCCCTCCCATCCTCCCTGGGCTTCTGGCAGCAGGAGTGAAAAGAGAGGAGCAGAGCACAGGGACCCGTTTGACAAAAACCGGATTCCCACGAGAAAGTCTTTCTCCACGTGCAGAGATGCTCCCAGGTGCCTGTGGCAAGGGGAAGGAAATGCCATACACTGACCTGGAAGAGACCACAGGGCCCAGGCACAGTCTGAACCCTTCCCTCATCCCGGCGGTTTTGCTAGTAGGAGTTCAACCCCAACGAACACAGCCCGGAGACCCCTGGGGCAAAAACGGCTTCCGACGAACAATAGGTGCTTGCTGTGGAAAACCTATCCCAAGTGGGGGTAGCCAGGTCAACAAAATGCCACACACCCAGGTGTAAGAAACAACATTGCCCAGCCATGGTCTAAGCCCCTCACCTCGTCCCTGTGCTTTGGGGAGCCGGAGGGACAGCCGAGGCCCACGGCCCTGAGACCCCTTTGCAAAAAGCCGGCTTCCCACGGAAACAGGTTTCCTGAGGTGCAGATCTTATAACAAGTGGTTGTGGCAAGGTAAAGCAAATGCCCTCCACTTCTCTGGAAGAAACCACAGTGCCCAGCCATGTTCTAAGCCCTCCCATCCTCCCTGGGCTTCTGGCAGCAGGGGTGAAAAGAGAGGAGCAGAGCACTGGGACCCGTTTGACAAAAACCGGATTCCCACGGAAAAGTCTTTCTCCACGTGTAGACATGCTCCCAGGTGCCTGTGGCAAGGGGAAGGAAATGCCATACACTGACCTGGAAGAGACCACAGGGCCCAGGTACAGTCTGAACCCTTCCCTCATCCCGGCGGTTTTGCTAGCAGGAGTTCAACCCCAACGAACACAGCCCGGAGACCCCTGGGGCAAAAACGGCTTCCGACGAACAATAGGTGCTTGCTGTGGAAAACGTATCCCAAGTGGGGGTAGCCAGGTCAACAAAAGGCCACACACCCAGGTGTAAGAAACAACATTGCCCAGCCATGGTCTAAGGCCCTCACCTCGTCCCTGTGCTTTGGGGAGCCGGAGGGACACCCGAGGCCCCCGGCCCTGAGACCCCTTTGCAAAAAGCCGGCTTCCCACGGAAACAGTTTTCCTGAGGTGCAGACCCTCTCACAAGTGGTTGTGGCAAGGTAAAGCAAATGCCCTCCACTTCTCTGGAAGAAACCACTGTGCCCAGCCATGTTCTAAGCCCTCTCATCCTCCCTAGGCTTCTGGCAGCAGGAGTGAAAAGAGAGGAGCAGAGCACTGGGACCCGTTTGACAAAAACCGGCTTCCCACGGGAAAGTCTTTCTCCACGTTAAGACATGTTCCCACGTGCCTGTGGCAAGGGGAAGGAAATGCCATACACTGACCTGGAAGAGACCACAGGGCCCAGGCACAGTCTGAACCCTTCCCTCATCCCGGCGGTTTTGCTAGCAGGAGTTCAACCCCAACGTACACAGCCCAGAGACCCCTGAGGCAAAAACGGCTTCCGACGAACAGTAGGTGCTTGGGGTTGAAAAACCTCTCTCAAGTGGGGGTAGCCAGGTCAAGAAAATGCCACACACCCAGGTGTAAGAAACAACATTGCCCAGCCATGGTCTAAGCCCCTCACCTCGTCCCTGTGCTTTGGGGAGCCGGAGGGACACCCAAGGCCCACGGCCCTGAGACCCCTTTGCAAAAAGCCGGCTTCCCACGGAAACAGTTTTCCTGAGGTGCAGACCCTCTCCCAAGTGGTTGTGGCAAGGTAAAGCAAATGCCCTCCACTTCTCTGGAAGAAACCACAGTGCCCAGCCATGTTCTAAGCCCTCCCATCCTCCCTGGGCTTCTGGCAGCAGGAGTGAAAAGAGAGGAGCAGAGCACAGGGACCCGTTTGACAAAAACCGGATTCCCACGAGAAAGTCTTTCTCCACGTGCAGAGATGCTCCCAGGTGCCTGTGGCAAGGGGAAGGAAATGCCATACACTGACCTGGAAGAGACCACAGGGCCCAGGCACAGTCTGAACCCTTCCCTCATCCCGGCGGTTTTGCTAGTAGGAGTTCAACCCCAACGAACACAGCCCGGAGACCCCTGGGGCAAAAACGGCTTCCGACGAACAATAGGTGCTTGCTGTGGAAAACCTATCCCAAGTGGGGGTAGCCAGGTCAACAAAATGCCACACACCCAGGTGTAAGAAACAACATTGCCCAGCCATGGTCTAAGCCCCTCACCTCGTCCCTGTGCTTTGGGGAGCCGGAGGGACAGCCGAGGCCCACGGCCCTGAGACCCCTTTGCAAAAAGCCGGCTTCCCACGGAAACAGGTTTCCTGAGGTGCAGATCTTATAACAAGTGGTTGTGGCAAGGTAAAGCAAATGCCCTCCACTTCTCTGGAAGAAACCACAGTGCCCAGCCATGTTCTAAGCCCTCCCATCCTCCCTGGGCTTCTGGCAGCAGGGGTGAAAAGAGAGGAGCAGAGCACTGGGACCCGTTTGACAAAAACCGGATTCCCACGGAAAAGTCTTTCTCCACGTGTAGACATGCTCCCAGGTGCCTGTGGCAAGGGGAAGGAAATGCCATACACTGACCTGGAAGAGACCACAGGGCCCAGGTACAGTCTGAACCCTTCCCTCATCCCGGCGGTTTTGCTAGCAGGAGTTCAACCCCAACGAACACAGCCCGGAGACCCCTGGGGCAAAAACGGCTTCCGACGAACAATAGGTGCTTGCTGTGGAAAACGTATCCCAAGTGGGGGTAGCCAGGTCAACAAAAGGCCACACACCCAGGTGTAAGAAACAACATTGCCCAGCCATGGTCTAAGGCCCTCACCTCGTCCCTGTGCTTTGGGGAGCCGGAGGGACACCCGAGGCCCCCGGCCCTGAGACCCCTTTGCAAAAAGCCGGCTTCCCACGGAAACAGTTTTCCTGAGGTGCAGACCCTCTCACAAGTGGTTGTGGCAAGGTAAAGCAAATGCCCTCCACTTCTCTGGAAGAAACCACTGTGCCCAGCCATGTTCTAAGCCCTCTCATCCTCCCTAGGCTTCTGGCAGCAGGAGTGAAAAGAGAGGAGCAGAGCACTGGGACCCGTTTGACAAAAACCGGCTTCCCACGGGAAAGTCTTTCTCCACGTTAAGACATGTTCCCACGTGCCTGTGGCAAGGGGAAGGAAATGCCATACACTGACCTGGAAGAGACCACAGGGCCCAGGCACAGTCTGAACCCTTCCCTCATCCCGGCGGTTTTGCTAGCAGGAGTTCAACCCCAACGTACACAGCCCAGAGACCCCTGAGGCAAAAACGGCTTCCGACGAACAGTAGGTGCTTGGGGTTGAAAAACCTCTCTCAAGTGGGGGTAACTAGGTCAAGAAAATGCCACACACCCAGGTGTAAGAAACAACATTGCCCAGGCATGGTCTAAGCTACTCACCTCGTCCCTGTGCTTTGGGGAGCCGGAGGGACAGCCGAGGCCCACGGCCCTGAGACCCCTTTGCAAAAAGCCGGCTTCCCACGGAAACAGTTTTCCTGAGGTGCAGACCCTCTCACAAGTGGTTGTGGCAAGGTAAAGCAAATGCCCTCCACTTCTCTGGAAGAAACCACAGTGCCCAGCCATGTTCTAAGCCCTCCCATCCTCCCTGGGCTTCTGGCAGCAGGAGTGAAAAGAGAGGAGCAGAGCACTGGGACCCGTTTGACAAAAACCGGCTTCCCACGGGAAAGTCTTTCTCCACGTGCAGACATGCTCCCAGGTGCCTGTGGCAAGGGGAAGGAAATGCCATACACTGACCTGGAAGAGACCACAGGGCCCAGGCACAGTCTGAACCCTTCGCTCATCCCGGCAGTTTTGCTAGCAGGAGTTCAACCCCAAGGAACACAGCCCGGAGACCCCTGAGGCAAAAACGGCTTCCGACGAACATGAGGCGCTTGCTGTGGAAAACCTATCCCAAGTGGGGGTAGCCACGTCAACAAAATGCCACACACCCAGGTGTAAGAAACAACATTGCCCAGGCACTGTCTAAGGCCCTCACCTCGTCCCTGTGCTTTGGGGAGCCGGAGGGACAGCCGAGGCCCACGGCCCTGAGACCCCTTTGTAAAAAGCCGGCTTCCCACGGAAACAGGTTTCCTGAGGTGCAGATCTTATAACAAGTGGTTGTGGCAAGGTAAAGCAAATGCCCTCCACTTCTCTAGAAGAAACCACAGTGCCCAGCCATGTTCTAAGCCCTCCCATCCTCCCTGGGCTTCTGGCAGCAGGGGTGAAAAGAGAGGAGCAGAGCACTGGGACCCGTTTGACAAAAACCGGCTTCCCACGGGAAAGTCTTTCTCCACGTGCAGACATGCTCCCAGGTGCCTGTGGCAAGGGGAAGGAAATGCCATACACTGACCTGGAAGAGACCACAGGGCCCAGGCACAGTCTGAACCCTTCCCTCATCCCGGCGGTTTTGCTAGCAGGAGTTCAACCCCAACGAACACAGCCCGGAGACCCCTGGGGCAAAAACGGCTTCCAAAAACCATAGGTGCTTGCTGTGGAAAACCTATCCCAAGTGGGGGTAGCCAGGTCAACAAAATGCCACACACCCAGGTGTAAGAAACAACATTGCCCAGCCATGGTCTAAGCCCCTCACCTCGTCCCTGTGCTTTGGGGAGCCGGAGGGACAGCCGAGGCCCACGGCCCTGACACCCCTTTGCAAAAAGCCGGCTTCCCCCGGAAACAGGTTTCCTGAGGTGCAGACCCTCTCACAAGTGGTTGTGGCAAGGTAAAGCAAATGCCCTCCACTTCTCTGGAAGAAACCACAGTGCCCAGCCATGTTCTAAGCCCTCCCATCCTCCCTGGGCTTCTGGCAGCAGGAGTGAAAAGAGAGGAGCAGAGCACTGGGACCCGTTTGACAAAAACCGGCTTCCCACGGGAAAGTCTTTCTCCACGTGCAGACATGCTCCCAGGGGCCTGTGGCAAGGGGAAGGAAATGCCATACACTGACCTGGAAGAGACCACAGGGCCCAGGCACAGTCTGAACCCTTCCCTCATCCCGGCGGTTTTGCTAGCAGGAGTTCAACCCCAAGGAACACAGCCCGGAGACCTCTGGGGCAAAAACGGTTTCCGACAAACAAGAGGTGCTTGTTGTGGAAAACGTATCCCAACTGGGGGTAGCCAGGTCAACAAAATGCAACACACCCAGGTGTAAGAAACAACATTGCCCAGCCATGGTCTAAGCCCCTCACCTCGTCCCTGTGCTTTGGGGAGCCGGAGGGACAGCCGAGGCCCACGGCCCTGAGACCCCTTTGCAAAAAGCTGGCTTCCCACGGAAACAGGTTTCCTGAGGTGTAGATCTTATAACAAGTGGTTGTGGCAAGGTAAAGCAAATGCCCTCCACTTCTCTGGAAGAAACCACAGTGCCCAGCCATGTTCTAAGCCCTCCCATCCTCCCTGAGCTTCTGGCAGCAGGGGTGAAAAGAGAGGAGCAGAGCATTGGGACCCGTTTGACAAAAACCGGCTTCCCACGGGAAAGTCTTTCTCCACGTGCAGACATGCTCCCAGGTGCCTGTGGCAAGGGGAAGGAAATGCCATACACTGACCTGGAAGAGACCACAGGGCCCAGGCACAGTCTGAACCCTTCGCTCATCCCGGCAGTTTTGCTAGCTGGAGTTCAACCCCAAGGAACACAGCCCGGAGACCCCTGAGGCAAAAACGGCTTCCGATGAACATGAGGCGCTTGCTGTGGAAAACCTATCCCAAGTGGGGGTAGCCAGGTCAACAAAAGGCCACACACCCAGGTGTAAGAAACAACATTGCCCAGGCACGGTCTAAGCCCCTCACCTCGTCCCTGTGCTTTGGGGAGCCGGAGGGACACCCGAGGCCCACGGCCCTGAGACCCCTTTGCAAAAAGCCGGCTTCCCACGGAAACAGGTTTCTGGAGGTGCAGATCTTATAACAAGTGGTTGTGGCAAGGTAAAGCAAATGCCCTCCACTTCTCTGGAAGAAACCACAGTGCCCAGCCATGTTCTAAGCCCTCCCATCCTCCCTGAGCTTCTGGCAGCAGGGGTGAAAAGAGAGGAGTAGAGCATTGGGACCCGTTTGACAAAAACCGGCTTCCCACGGGAAAGTCTTTCTCCACGTGCAGACATGCTCCCAGGTGCCTGGGGCAAGGGGAAGGAAATGCCATACACTGACCTGGAAGAGACCACAGGGCCCAGGCACAGTCTGAACCCTTCCCTCATCCCGGCGGTTTTGCTAGCAGGAGTTCAACCCCAACGAACACAGCCCAGAGACCCCTGAGGCAAAAACGGCTTCGGACGAACAGTAGGTGCTTGGGGTGGAAAAACCTATCTCAAGTGGGGGTAGCCAGGTCAAGAAAATGGCACACACCCAGGTGTAAGAAACAACATTGCCCAGGCATGGTCTAAGCCCCTCACCTCGTCCCTGTGCTTCGGGGAGCCGGAGGGACAGCCGAGGCCCACGGCCCTGAGACCCCTTTGCAAAAAGCCGGCTTCCCACGGAAACAGTTTTCCTGAGGTGCAGACCCTCTCACAAGTGGTTGTGGCAAGGTAAAGCAAATGCCCTCCACTTCTCTGGAAGAACCCACAGTGCCCAGCCATGTTCTAAGCCCTCCCATCCTCCCTGGGCTTCTGGCAGCAGGAGTGAAAAGAGAGGAGCAGAGCACTGGGACCCGTTTGACAAAAAAGGGCTTCCCACGGGAAAGTCTTTCTCCACGTGCAGACATGCTCCCAGGTGCCTGTGGCAAGGGGAAGGAAATGCCATACACTGACCTGGAAGAGACCACAGGGCCCAGGCACATTCTGAACCCTTCCCTCATCCCGGCGGTTTTGCTAGCAGGAGTTCAACCCCAAGGAACACAGCCCGGAGACCCCTGAGGCAAAAACGGCTTCCGACGAATAAGAGGCAATTGCCGAGGAAAACCTATCCCAAGTGGGGGTAGCCAGGTCAACAAAATGCCACACACCCAGGTGTAAGAAACAACATTGCCCAGGCATGGTCTAAGCCCCTCACCTTGTCCCTGTGCTTTGGGGAGCCGGAGGGACAGCCGAGGCCCACGGCCCTGAGACCCCTTTGCAAAAAGCCGGCTTCCCACGGAAACAGGTTTCCTGAGGTGCAGATCTTATAACAAGTGGTTGTGGCAAGGTAAAGCAAATGCCCTCCACTTCTGTGGAAGAAACCACAGTGCCCAGCCATGTTCTAAGCCCTCCCATCCTCCCTGGGCTTCTGGCAGCAGGGGTGAAAAGAGAGGAGCAGAGCACTGGGACCCGTTTGACAAAAACCGGCTTCCCACGGGAAAGTCTTTCTCCACGTGTAGACATGCTCCCAGGTGCCTGTGGCAAGGGGAAGGAAATGCCATACACTGACCTGGAAGAGACCACAGGGCCCAGGCACATTCTGAACCCTTCCCTCATCCCGGCGGTTTTGCTAGCAGGAGTTCAACCCCAAGGAACACAGCCAGGAGACCCCTGAGGCAAAAACGGCTTCCGACGAATAAGAGGCAATTGCCGAGGAAAACCTATCCCAAGTGGGGGTAGCCAGGTCAACAAAATGCCACACACCCAGGTGTAAGAAACAACATTGCCCAGGCATGGTCTAAGCCCCTCACCTTGTCCCTGTGCTTTGGGGAGCCGGAGGGACAGCCGAGGCCCACGGCCCTGAGACCCCTTTGCAAAAAGCCGGCTTCCCACGGAAACAGGTTTCCTGAGGTGCAGATCTTATAACAAGTGGTTGTGGCAAGGTAAAGCAAATGCCCTCCACTTCTGTGGAAGAAACCACAGTGCCCAGCCATGTTCTAAGCCCTCCCATCCTCCCTGGGCTTCTGGCAGCAGGAGTGAAAAGAGAGGAGCAGAGCACTGGGACCCGTTTGACAAAAACCGGCTTCCCACGGGAAAGTCTTTCTCCACGTGCAGACATGCTCCCAGGTGCCTGTGGCAAGGGGAAGGAAATGCCATACACTGACCTGGAAGAGACCACAGGGCCCAGGCACAGTCTGAACCCTTCCCTCATCCCGGCGGTTTTGCTAGCAGGAGTTCAACCACAAGGAACACAGCCCGGAGACCCCTGAGGCAAAAACGGCTTCCGACGAACAATAGGTGCTTGCTGTGGAAAACCTATAACAAGTGGCGGTAGCCAGGTCAACAAAATGCCACACACCCAGGTGTAAGGAACAACATTGCCCAGGCATGGTCTAAGCCCCTCACCTCGTCCCTGTGCTTTGGGGAGCCGGAGGGACAGCCGAGGCCCACGGCCCTGAGACCCCTTTGCAAAAAGCCGGCTTCCCACGGAAACAGGTTTCCTGAGGTGCAGATCTTATAACAAGTGGTTGTGGCAAGGTAAAGCAAATGCCCTCCACTTCTCTGGAAGAAACCACAGTGCCCAGCCATGTTCTAAGCCCTCCCATCCTCCCTGGGCTTCTGGCAGCAGGGGTGAAAAGAGAGGAGCAGAGCACTGGGACCCGTTTGACAAAAACCGGATTCCCACGGAAAAGTCTTTCTCCACGTGTAGACATGCTCCCAGGTGCCTGTGGCAAGGGGAAGGAAATGCCATACACTAACCTGGAAGAGACCACAGGGCCCAGGCACAGTCTGAACCCTTCCCTCATCCCGGCGGTTTTGCTAGCAGGAGTTCAACCCCAACGAACACAGCCCGGAGACCCCTGGGGCAAAAACGGCTTCCGACGAACAATAGGTGCTTGCTGTGGAAAACGTATCCCAAGTGGGGGTAGCCAGGTCAACAAAAGGCCACACACCCAGGTGTAAGAAACAACATTGCCCAGCCATGGTCTAAGGCCCTCACCTCGTCCCTGTGCTTTGGGGAGCCGGAGGGACACCCGAGGCCCCCGGCCCTGAGACCCCTTTGCAAAAAGCCGGCTTCCCACGGAAACAGTTTTCCTGAGGTGCAGACCCTCTCACAAGTGGTTGTGGCAAGGTAAAGCAAATGCCCTCCACTTCTCTAGAAGAAACCACAGTGCCCAGCCATGTTCTAAGCCCTCCCATCCTCCCTGGGCTTCTGGCAGCAGGGGTGAAAAGAGAGGAGCAGAGCACTGGGACCCGTTTGACAAAAACCGGCTTCCCACGGGAAAGTCTTTCTCCACGTGCAGACATGCTCCCAGGTGCCTGTGGCAAGGGGAAGGAAATGCCATACACTGACCTGGAAGAGACCACAGGGCCCAGGCACAGTCTGAACCCTTCCCTCATCCCGGCGGTTTTGCTAGCAGGAGTTCAACCCCAACGAACACAGCCCGGAGACCCCTGGGGCAAAAACGGCTTCCAAAAACCATAGGTGCTTGCTGTGGAAAACCTATCCCAAGTGGGGGTAGCCAGGTCAACAAAATGCCACACACCCAGGTGTAAGAAACAACATTGCCCAGCCATGGTCTAAGCCCCTCACCTCGTCCCTGTGCTTTGGGGAGCCGGAGGGACAGCCGAGGCCCACGGCCCTGACACCCCTTTGCAAAAAGCCGGCTTCCCCCGGAAACAGGTTTCCTGAGGTGCAGACCCTCTCACAAGTGGTTGTGGCAAGGTAAAGCAAATGCCCTCCACTTCTCTGGAAGAAACCACAGTGCCCAGCCATGTTCTAAGCCCTCCCATCCTCCCTGGGCTTCTGGCAGCAGGAGTGAAAAGAGAGGAGCAGAGCACTGGGACCCGTTTGACAAAAACCGGCTTCCCACGGGAAAGTCTTTCTCCACGTGCAGACATGCTCCCAGGGGCCTGTGGCAAGGGGAAGGAAATGCCATACACTGACCTGGAAGAGACCACAGGGCCCAGGCACAGTCTGAACCCTTCCCTCATCCCGGCGGTTTTGCTAGCAGGAGTTCAACCCCAAGGAACACAGCCCGGAGACCTCTGGGGCAAAAACGGTTTCCGACAAACAAGAGGTGCTTGTTGTGGAAAACGTATCCCAAGTGGGGGTAGCCAGGTCAACAAAATGCCACACACCCAGGTGTAAGAAACAACATTGCCCAGCCATGGTCTAAGCCCCTCACCTCGTCCCTGTGCTTTGGGGAGCCGGAGGGACAGCCGAGGCCCACGGCCCTGAGACCCCTTTGCAAAAAGCTGGCTTCCCACGGAAACAGGTTTCCTGAGGTGTAGATCTTATAACAAGTGGTTGTGGCAAGGTAAAGCAAATGCCCTCCACTTCTCTGGAAGAAACCACAGTGCCCAGCCATGTTCTAAGCCCTCCCATCCTCCCTGAGCTTCTGGCAGCAGGGGTGAAAAGAGAGGAGCAGAGCATTGGGACCCGTTTGACAAAAACCGGCTTCCCACGGGAAAGTCTTTCTCCACGTGCAGACATGCTCCCAGGTGCCTGTGGCAAGGGGAAGGAAATGCCATACACTGACCTGGAAGAGACCACAGGGCCCAGGCACAGTCTGAACCCTTCGCTCATCCCGGCAGTTTTGCTAGCAGGAGTTCAACCCCAAGGAACACAGCCCGGAGACCCCTGAGGCAAAAACGGCTTCGGACGAACAGTAGGTGCTTGGGGTGGAAAAACCTATCCCAAGTGGGGGTAGCCACGTCAACAAAATGCCACACACCCAGGTGTAAGAAACAACATTGCCCAGGCACGGTCTAAGGCCCTCACCTCGTCCCTGTGCTTTGGGGAGCCGGAGGGACAGCCGAGGCCCACGGCCCTGGGACCCCTTTGCAAAAAGCCGGCTTCCCAGGGAAACAGGTTTCCTGAGGTGCAGATCTTATAACAAGTGGTTGTGGCAAGGTAAAGCAAATGCCCTCCACTTCTCTGTAAGAAACCACAGTGCCCAGCCACGTTCTAAGCCCTCCCATCCTCCCTGGGCTTCTGGCAGCAGGGGTGAAAAGAGAGGAGCAGAACACTGGGACCCGTTTGACAAAAACCGGCTTCCCACGGGAAAGTCTTTCTCCACGTGCAGACATGCTCCCAGGTGCCTGTGGCAAGGGGAAGGAAATGCCATACACTGACCTGGAAGAGACCACAGGGCCCAGGCACAGTCTGAACCCTTCCCTCATCCCGGCGGTTTTGCTAGCAGGAGTTCAACCCCAACGAACACAGCCCGGAGACCCCTGGGGCAAAAACGGCTTCCAACGAACCATAGGTGCTTGCTGTGGAAAACCTATCCCAAGTGGGGGTAGCCAGGTCAACAAAATGCCACACACCCAGGTGTAAGAAACAACATTGCCCAGGCATGGTCTAAGCCCCTCACCTCGTCCCTGTGCTTTGGGGAGCCGGAGGGACAGCCGAGGCCCACGGCCCTGAGACCCCTTTGCAAAAAGCCGGCTACCCACGGAAACAGTTTTCCTGAGGTGCAGACCCTCTCACAAGTGGTTGTGGCAAGGTAAAGCAAATGCCCTCCACTTCTCTGGAAGAAACCACAGTGCCCAGCCATGTTCTAAGCCCTCCCATCCTCCCTGGGCTTCTGGCAGCAGGAGTGAAAAGAGAGGAGCAGAGCACTGGGACCCGTTTGACAAAAACCGGCTTCCCACGGGAAAGTCTTTCTCCACGTGCAGACATGCTCCCAGGTGCCTGTGGCAAGGGGAAGGAAATGCCATACACTGACCTGGAAGAGACCACAGGGCCCAGGCACAGTCTGAACCCTTCGCTCATCCCGGCAGTTTTGCTAGCAGGAGTTCAACCCCAAGGAACACAGCCCGGAGACCCCTGAGGCAAAAACGGCTTCCGACGAACATGAGGCGCTTGCTGTGGAAAACCTATCCCAAGTGGGGGTAGCCACGTCAACAAAATACCACACACCCAGGTGTAAGAAACAACATTGCCCAGGCACTGTCTAAGGCCCTCACCTCGTCCCTGTGCTTTGGGGAGCCGGAGGGACAGCCGAGGCCCACGGCCCTGAGACCCCTTTGGAAAAAGCCGGCTTCCCACGGAAACAGGTCTCCTGAGGTGCAGATCTTATAACAAGTGGTTGTGGCAAGGTAAAGCAAATGCCCTCCACTTCTCTAGAAGAAACCACAGTGCCCAGCCATGTTCTAAGCCCTCCCATCCTCCCTGGGCTTCTGGCAGCAGGGGTGAAAAGAGAGGAGCAGAGCACTGGGACCCGTTTGACAAAAACCGGCTTCCCACGGGAAAGTCTTCCTCCACGTGCAGACATGCTCCCAGGTGCCTGTGGCAAGGGGAAGGAAATGCCATACACTGACCTGGAAGAGACCACAGGGCCCAGGCACAGTCTGAACCCTTCCCTCATCCCGGCGGTTTTGCTAGCAGGAGTTCAACCCCAACGAACACAGCCCGGAGACACCTGGGGCAAAAACGGCTTCCAACGAACCATAGGTGCTTGCTGTGGAAAACCTATCCCAAGTGGGGGTAGCCAGGTCAACAAAATGCCACACACCCAGGTGTAAGAAACAACATTGCCCAGGCATGGTCTAAGCCCCTCACCTCGTCCCTGTGCTTTGGGGAGCCGGAGGGACAGCCGAGGCCCACGGCCCTGAGACCCCTTTGCAAAAAGCCGGCTTCCCACGGAAACAGTTTTCCTGAGGTGCAGACCCTCTCACAAGTGGTTGTGGCAAGGTAAAGCAAATGCCCTCCACTTCTCTGGAAGAAACCACAGTGCCCAGCCATGTTCTAAGCCCTCCCATCCTCCCTGGGCTTCTGGCAGCAGGAGTGAAAAGAGAGGAGCAGAGCACTGGGACCCGTTTGACAAAAACCGGCTTCCCACGGGAAAGTCTTTCTCCACGTGCAGACATGCTCCCAGGTGCCTGTGGCAAGGGGAAGGAAATGCCATACACTGACCTGGAAGAGACCACAGGGCCCAGGCACAGTCTGAACCCTTCGCTCATCCCGGCAGTTTTGCTAGCAGGAGTTCAACCCCAAGGAACACAGCCCGGAGACCCCTGAGGCAAAAACGGCTTCCGACGAACATGAGGCGCTTGCTGTCTAAAACCTATCGCAAGTGGGGGTAGCCAGGTCAACAAAATGCCACACACCCAGGTGTAAGAAACAACATTGCCCAGGCACGGTCTAAGGCCCTCACCTCGTCCCTGTGCTTTGGGGAGCCGGAGGGACAGCCGAGGCCCACGGCCCTGAGACCCCTTTGCAAAAAGCCAGCTTCCCACGGAAACAGGTTTCCTGAGGTGCAGATCTTATAACAAGTGGTTGTGGCAAGGTAAAGCAAATGCCCTCCACTTCTCTAGAAGAAACCACAGTGCCCAGCCATGTTCTAAGCCCTCCCATCCTCCCTGGGCTTCTGGCAGCAGGGGTGAAAAGAGAGGAGCAGAGCACTGGGACCCGTTTGACAAAAACCGGCTTCCCACGGGAAAGTCTTTCTCCATGTGCAGACATGCTCCCAGGTGCCTGTGGCAAGGGGAAGGAAATGTCATACACTGACCTGGAAGAGACCACAGGGCCCAGGCACAGTCTGAACCCTTCCCTCATCCCGGCGGTTTTCTTAGCAGGAGTTCAACCCCAACGAACACAGCCCAGAGACCCCTGAGGCAAAAACGGCTTCGGACGAACAGTAGGTGCTTGGGGTGGAAAAACCTATCTCAAGTGGGGGTAACTAGGTCAAGAAAATGCCACACACCCAGGTATAAGAAACAACATTGCCCAGGCATGGTCTAAGCCCCTCACCTCGTCCCTGTGCTTTGGGGAGCCGGAGGGACAGCCGAGGCCCACGGCACTGAGACCCCTTTGCAAAAAGCCGGCTTCCCACGGAAACAGTTTTCCTGAGGTGCAGACCCTCTCACAAGTGGTTGTGGCAAGGTAAAGCAAATGCCCTCCACTTCTCTGGAAGAAACCACAGTGCCCAGCCATGTTCTAAGCCCTCCCATCCTCCCTGGGCTTCTGGCAGCAGGAGTGAAAAGAGAGGAGCAGAGCACTGGGACCCGTTTGACAAAAAAGGGCTTCCCACGGGAAAGTCTTTCTCCACGTGCAGACATGCTCCCAGGTGCCTGTGGCAAGGGGAAGGAAATGCCATACACTGACCTGGAAGAGACCACAGGGCCCAGGCACAGTCTGAACCCTTCCCTCATCCCAGCGGTTTTGCTAGCAGGAGTTCAACCCCAAGGAACACAGCCCGGAGACCCCTGGGGCAAAAACGGTTTCCGACGAACAAGAGGTGCTTGCTGTGGAAAACGTATCCCAAGTGGGGGTAGCCAGGTCAACAAAAGGCCACACACCCAGGTGTAAGAAACAACATTGCCCAGGCACGGTCTAAGCCCCTCACCTCGTCCCTGTGCTTTGGGGAGCCGGAGGGACAGCCGAGGCCCACGGCCCTGAGACCCCTTTGCAAAAAGCCGGCTTCCCACGGAAACAGGTTTCTTGACGTGCAGATCTTATAACAAGTGGTTGTGGCAAGGTAAAGCAAATGCCCTCCACTTCTCTGGAAGAAACCACAGTGCCCAGCCATGTTCTAAGCCCTCCCATCCTCCCTGAGCTTCTGGCAGCAGGGGTGAAAAGAGAGGAGCAGAGCATTGGGACCCGTTTGACAAGAACCGGCTTCCCACGGGAAAGTCTTTCTCCACGTGCAGACGTGCTCCCAGGTGCCTGGGGCAAGGGGAAGGAAATGCCATACACTGACCTGGAAGAGACCACAGGGCCCAGGCACAGTCTGAACCCTTCCCTCATCCCGGCGGTTGTGCTAGCAGGAGTTCAACCCCAACGAACACAGCCCAGAGACCCCTGAGGCAAAAACGGCTTCGGACGAACAGTAGGTGCTTGGGGTGGAAAAACCTATCTCAAGTGGGGGTAGCCAGGTCAAGAAAATGGCACACACCCAGGTGTAAGAAACAACATTGCCCAGGCATGGTCTAAGCCCCTCACCTCGTCCCTGTGCTTCGGGGAGCCGGAGGGACAGCCGAGGCCCACGGCCCTGAGACCCCTTTGCAAAAAGCCGGCTTCCCACGGAAACAGTTTTCCTGAGGTGCAGACCCTCTCACAAGTGGTTGTGGCAAGGTAAAGCAAATGCCCTCCACTTCTCTGGAAGAAACCACAGTGCCCAGCCATGTTCTAAGCCCTCCCATCCTCCCTGGGCTTCTGGCAGCAGGAGTGAAAAGAGAGGAGCAGAGCACTGGGACCCGTTTGACAAAAAAGGGCTTCCCACGGGAAAGTCTTTCTCCACGTGCAGACATGCTCCCAGGTGCCTGTGGCAAGGGGAAGGAAATGCCATACACTGACCTGGAAGAGACCACAGGGCCCAGGCACATTCTGAACCCTTCCCTCATCACGGCGGTTTTGCTAGCAGGAGTTCAACCCCAAGGAACACAGCCCGGAGACCCCTGAGGCAAAAACGGCTTCCGACGAATAAGAGGCAATTGCCGAGGAAAACCTATCCCAAGTGGGGGTAGCCAGGTCAACAAAATGCCACACACCCAGGTGTAAGAAACAACATTGCCCAGGCATGGTCTAAGCCCCTCACCTTGTCCCTGTGCTTTGGGGAGCCGGAGGGACAGCCGAGGCCCACGGCCCTGAGACCCCTTTGCAAAAAGCCGGCTTCCCACGGAAACAGGTTTCCTGAGGTGCAGATCTTATAACAAGTGGTTGTGGCAAGGTAAAGCAAATGCCCTCCACTTCTGTGGAAGAAACCACAGTGCCCAGCCATGTTCTAAGCCCTCCCATCCTCCCTGGGCTTCTGGCAGCAGGGGTGAAAAGAGAGGAGCAGAGCACTGGGACCCGTTTGACAAAAACCGGCTTCCCACGGGAAAGTCTTTCTCCACGTGCAGACATGCTCCCAGGTGCCTGTGGCAAGGGGAAGGAAATGCCATACACTGACCTGGAAGAGACCTCAGAGCCCAGGCACAGTCTGAACCCTTCCCTCATCCCGGCGGTTTTCTTAGCAGGAGTTCAACCCCAAGGAACACAGCCCGGAGACCCCTGGGGCAAAAACGGTTTCCGACGAACAAGAGGCGCTTGCTGTGGAAAACCTATCCCAAGTGGGGGTAGCCAGGTCAACAAAATGCCACACACCCAGGTGTAAGGAACAACATTGCCCAGGCATGGTCTAAGCCCCTCACCTCGTCCCTGTGCTTTGGGGAGCCGGAGGAACAGCCGAGGCCCACGGCCCTGAGACCCCTTTGCAAAAAGCCGGCTTCCCACGGAAACAGTTTTCCTGAGGTGCAGACCCTCTCACAAGTGGTTGTGGCAAGGTAAAGCAAATGCCCTCCACTTCTCTGGAAGAAACCACAGTGCCCAGCCATGTTCTAAGCCCTCCCATCCTCCCTTGGCTTCTGGCAGCAGGAGTGAAAAGAGAGGAGCAGAGCACTGGCACCCCTTTGACAAAAACCGGCTTCCCACGGGAAAGTCTTTCTCCACGTGCAGACATGCTCCCAGGTGCCTGTGGCAAGGGGAAGGAAATGCCATACACTGACCTGGAAGAGACCACAGGGCCCAGGCACAGTCTGAACCCTTCCCTCATCCCGGCGGTTTTGCTAGCAGGAGTTCAACCCCAAGGAACACAGCCCGGAGACCCCTGAGGCAAAAACGGCTTCCGACGATCAAGAGGCGCTTGCTGTGGAAAACCTATCCCAAGTGGGGGTAGCCAGGTCAACAAAATGCCACACACCCAGGTGTAAGAAACAACATTGCCCAGCCATGGTCTAAGCCCCTCACCTCGTCCCTGTGCTTTGGGGAGCCGGAGGGACAGCCGAGGCCCACGGCCCTGAGACCCCTTTGCAAAAAGCCGGCTTCCCACGGAAACAGTTTTCCTGAGGTGCAGACCCTCTCACAAGTGGTTGTGGCAAGGTAAAGCAAATGCCCTCCACTTCTCTGGAAGAAACCACAGTGCCCAGCCATGTTCTAAGCCCTCCCATCCTCCCTGGGCTTCTGGCAGCAGGAGTGAAAAGAGAGGAGCAGAGCACTGGGACCCGTTTGACAAAAACCGGCTTCCCACGGGAAAGTCTTTCTCCACGTGCAGACATGCTCCCAGGTGCCTGTGGCAAGGGGAAGGAAATGCCATACACTCACCTGGAAGAGACCCCAGGGCCCAGGCACAGTCTGAACCCTTCCCTCATCCCGGCGGTTTTGCTAGCAGGAGTTCAACCCCAACGAACACAGCCCGGAGACCCCTGAGGCAAAAACGGCTTCTGACGATCAAGAGGCGCTTACTGTGGAAAACCTATCCCAAGTGGGGGTAGCCAGGTCAACAAAATGCCACACACCCAGGTGTAAGAAACAACATTGCCCAGGCATGGTCTAACCCCCTCACTTCGTCCCTGTGCTTTGGGGAGCCGGAGGGACAGCCGAGGCCCACGGCCCTGAGACCCCTTTGCAAAAAGCCGGCTTCCCACGGAAACAGTTTTCCTGAGGTGCAGACCCTCTCACAAGTGGTTGTGGCAAGGTAAAGCAAATGCCCTCCACTTCTCTGGAAGAAACCACAGTGCCCAGCCATGTTCTAAGCCCTCCCATCCTCCCTGGGCTTCTGGCAGCAGGAGTGAAAAGAGAGGAGCAGAGCACTGGGACCCGTTTGACAAAAACCGGATTCCCACGAGAAAGTCTTTCTCCACGTGCAGACATGCTCCCAGGTGCCTGTGGCAAGGGGAAGGAAATGCCATACACTGACCTGGAAGAGACCACAGGGCCCAGGCACAGTCTGAACCCTTCCCTCATCCCGGCGGTTTTGCTAGTAGGAGTTCAACCCCAACAAACACAGCCCGGAGACCCCTGGGGCAAAAACGGCTTCCGACGAACAATAGGTGCTTGCTGTGGAAAACCTATCCCAAGTGGGGGTAGCCAGGTCAACAAAATGCCACACACCCAGGTGTAAGAAACAACATTGCCCAGCCATGGTCTAAACCCCTCACCTCGTCCCTGTGCTTTGGGGAGCCGGAGGGACAGCCGAGGCCCACGGCCCTGAGACCCCTTTGCAAAAAGCCGGCTTCCCACGGAAACAGGTTTCCTGAGGTGCAGATCTTATAACAAGTGGTTGTGGCAAGGTAAAGCAAATGCCCTCCACTTCTCTGGAAGAAACCACAGTGCCCAGCCATGTTCTAAGCCCTCCCATCCTCCCTGGGCTTCTGGCAGCAGGGGTGAAAAGAGAGGAGCAGAGCACTGGGACCCGTTTGACAAAAACCGGATTCCCACGGGAAAGTCTTTCTCCACGTGCAGACATGCTCCCAGGTGCCTGTGGCAAGGGGAAGGAAATGCCATACACTGACCTGGAAGAGACCACAGGGCCCAGGCACAGTCTGAACACTTCCCTCATCCCGGCGGTTTTGCTAGCAGGAGTTCAACCCCAACGAACACAGCCCGGGGACCCCTGGGGCAAAAACGGCTTCCGAGGAACAATAGGTGCTTGCTGTGGAAAACGTATCCCAAGTGGGGGTAGCCAGGTCAACAAAATGCGACACACCCAGGTGTAAGAAACAACATTGCCCAGCCATGGTCTAAGCCCCTCACCTCGTCCCTGTGCTTTGGGGAGCCGGAGGGACAGCCGAGGCCCACGGCCCTGAGACCCCTTTGCAAAAAGCCGGCTTCCCACGGAAACAGTTTTCCTGAGGTGCAGACCCTCTCACAAGTGGTTGTGGCAAGGTAAAGCAAATGCCCTCCACTTCTCTGGAAGAAACCACAGTGCCCAGCCATGTTCTAAGCCCTCCCATCCTCCCTAGGCTTCTGGCAGCAGGAGTGAAAAGAGAGGAGCAGAGCACTGGGACCCGTTTGACAAAAACCGGCTTCCCACGGGAAAGTCTTTCTCCACGTGCAGACATGCTCCCAGGTGCCTTTGGCAAGGGGAAGGAAATGCCATACACTTACCTGGAAGAGACCACAGGGCCAAGGCACAGTCTGAACCCTTCCCTCATCCCGGCGGTTTTGCTAGCAGGAGTTCAACCCCAAGGAACACAGCCCGGAGACCCCTGAGGCAAAAACGGCTTTCGACGAACAAGAGGCGCTTGCTGTAAAAACCTATCCCAAGTGGGGGTAGCCAGGTCAACAAAATGCCACACACCCATGTGTAAGAAACAACATTGCCCAACCATGGTCTAAGCCCCTCACCTCGTCCCTGTGCTTTGGGGAGCCGGAGGGACAGCCGAGGCCCACGGCCCTGTGACCCCTTTGCAAAAAGCCGGCTTCCCACGGAAACAGGTTTCCTGAGGTGTAGATCTTATAACAAGTGGTTGTGGCAAGGTAAGGCAAATGCCCTCCACTTCTCTGGAAGAAACCACAGTGCCCAGCCATGTTCTAAGCCCTCCCATCCTCCCTAGGCTTATGGCAGCAGAAGTGAAAAGAGAGGAGTAGAGAACTGGGACCCGTTTGACAAAAACCGGCTTCCAACGGGAAAGTCTTTCTCCACGTGCAGACATGCTCCCAGGTGCCTGTGGCAAGGGGAAGGAAATGCCATACACTGACCTGGAAGAGACCACAGGGCCCAGGCACAGTCTGAACCCTTCCCTCATCCCGGCGGTTTTGCTAGCAGGAGTTCAACCCCAACGAACACAGCCCAGAGACCCCTGAGGCAAAAACGGCTTCCGACGAACAGTAGGTGTTTGGGGTGGAAAAACCTATCCCAAGTGGGGGTAGCCAGCTCAACAAAGTGCCACACACCCAAGTGTAAGAAACAACATTGCCCAGGCATGGTCTAAGCCCTTCACCTCGTCCCTGTGCTTTGGGTAGCCGGAGTGACAGCCGAGGCCCACGGCCCTGAGACCCCTTTGCAAAAAGCCGGCTTCCCACGGAAACAGTTTTCCTGAGGTGCAGACCCTCTCACAAGTTTTTGTGGCAAGGTAAAGCAAATTCCCTCCACTTCTCTGGAAGAAACCACAGTGCCCAGCCATGTTCTAAGCCCTCCCATCCTCCCTGGGCTTCTGGCAGCAGGAGTGAAAAGAGAGGAGCAGAGCACTGGGACCCGTTTGACAAAAACAGGCTTCCCACGGGAAAGTCTTTCTCCACGTGCAGACATACTCCCAGGTGCCTGTGGCAAGGGGAAGGAAATGCCATACACTGACCTGGAAGAGACCACAGGGCCCAGGCACAGTCTGAACCCTTCCCTCATCCCGGCGGTTTTGCTAGCAGGAGTTCAACCCCAAGGAACACAGCCCGGAGACCCCTGAGGCAAAAACGGCTTCCGACGAACAATAGGTGCTTGCTGTGGAAAACGTATCCCAAGTGGGGGTAGCCAGGTCAACAAAATGCCACACACCCAGGTGTAAGGAACAACATTGCCCAGGCATGGTCTCAGCCCCTCACCTCGTCCCTGTGCTTTGGGGAGCCGGAGGGAGATCCGAGGCCCACGGCCCTGAGACCCCTTTGCAAAAAGCCGGCTTCCCACGGAAACAGTTTTCCTGAGGTGCAGACCCTCTCACAAGTTTTTGTGGCAAGGTAAAGCAAATGCCCTCCACTTCTCTGGAAGAAACCACAGTGCCCAGCCATGTTCTAAGCCCTCCCATCCTCCCTGGGCTTCTGGCAGCAGGAGTGAAAAGAGAGGAGCAGAGCACTGGGACCCGTTTGACAAAAACAGGCTTCCCACGGGAAAGTCTTTCTCCACGTGCAGACATACTCCCAGGTGCCTGTGGCAAGGGGAAGGAAATGCCATACACTGACCTGGAAGAGACCACAGGGGCCAGGCACAGTCTGAACCCTTCCCTCATCCCGGCGGTTTTGCTAGCAGGAGTTCAACCCCAAGGAACACAGCCCGGAGACCCCTGAGGCAAAAACGGCTTCCGACGAACAATAGGTGCTTGCTGTGGAAAACGTATCCCAAGTGGGGGTAGCCAGGTCAACAAAATGCCACACACCCAGGTGTAAGGAACAACATTGCCCAGGCATGGTCTCAGCCCCTCACCTTGTCCCTGTGCTTTGGGGAGCCGGAGGGAGAGCCGAGGCCCACGGCCCTGAGACCCCTTTGCAAAAAGCCGGCTTCCCACGGAAACAGTTTTCCTGAGGTGCAGACCCTCTCACAAGTGGTTGTGGCAAGGTAAAGCAAATGCCCTCCACTTCTCTGGAAGAAACCACAGTGCCCAGTCATGTTCTAAGCCCTCCCATCCTCCCTGGGCTTCTGGCAGCAGGAGTGAAAAGAGAGGAGTAGAGCACTGGGACCCGTTTGACAAAAACCGGCTTCCCACGGGAAAGTCTTTCTCCACGTCCAGACATGCTCCCAGGTGCCTGTGGCAAGGGGAAGGAAATGCCATACACTGACCTGGAAGAGACCACAGGGCCCAGGCACAGTCTGAACCCTTTCCTCATCCCGGCGGTTTTGCTAGCAGGAGTTCAACCCCAAGGAACACAGCCCGGAGACCCCTGAGGCAAAAACAGCTTCCGACGAACAAGAGGCGCTTGCTGTGGAAAACGTATCCGAAGTGGGGGTAGCCAGGTCAACAAAATGCCACACACCCAGGTGTAAGAAACAACATTCCCCAGCCATGGTCTAAGCCCCTCACCTCGTCCCTGTGCTTTGGGGAGCCGGAGGGACAGCCGAGGCCCACGGCCCTGAGACCCCTTTGCAAAAAGCCGGCTTCCCACGGAAACAGTTTTCCTGAGGTGCAGACCCTCTCACAAGTGGTTGTGGCAAGGTAAAGCAAATGCCCTCCACTTCTCTGGAAGAAACCACAGTGCCCAGCCATGTTCTAAGCCGTCCCATCCTCCCTGGGCTTCTGGCAGCAGGAGTGAAAAGAGAGGAGCAGAGCACTGGGACCCGTTTGACAAAAACCGGCTTCCCACGGGAAAGTCTTTCTCCACGTACAGACATGCTCCCAGGTGCCTGTGGCAAGGGGAAGGAAATGCCATACACTGACCTGGAAGAGACCACAGGGCCCAGGCACAGTCTGAACCCTTCCCTCATCCCGGCGGTTTTGCTAGCAGGAGTTCAACCCCAACGAACACAGCCCGGAGACCCCTGAGGCAAAAACGGCTTCCGACGATCAAGAGGCGCTTGCTGTGGAAAACCTATCGCAAGTGGGGGTAGCCAGGTCAACAAAATGCCACACACCCAGGTGTAAGAAACAACATTGCCCAGCCATGGTCTAAGCCCATCACCTCGTCCCTGTGCTTTGGGGAGCCGGAGAGACGGCCGAGGCCCACGGCCCTGAGACCCCTTTGCAAAAAGCCGGCTTCCCACGGAAACAGTTTTCCAGAGGTGCAGACCCTCTCACAAGTGGTTGTGGCAAGGTAAAGCAAATGCCCTCCACTTCTCTGGAAGAAACCACAGTGCCCAGCCATGTTCTAAGCCCTCCCATCCTCCCTGGGCTTCTGGCAGCAGGAATGAAAAGAGAGGAGCAGAGCACTGGGACCCGTTTGACAAAAACCAGCTTCCCACGGGAAAGTCTTTCTCCACGTGCAG
Organism: Ursus arctos; assembly: GCF_023065955.2. Taxonomy (NCBI): domain Eukaryota; kingdom Metazoa; phylum Chordata; class Mammalia; order Carnivora; family Ursidae; genus Ursus; species Ursus arctos. Next base: position 1,864,077 of record NW_026623067.1, on the reverse strand, counting down.
ACATGCTCCCAGGTGCCTGTGGCAAGGGGAAGGAAATGCCATACACTGACCTGGAAGAGACCACAGGGCCCAGTCACAGTCTGAACCCTTCCCTTATCCCGGCGGTTTTGCTAGCAGGAGTTCAACACCAACGAACACAGCCCGGAGACCCCTGAGGCAAAAACGGCTTCCGACGATCAAGAGGCGCTTGCTGTGGAAAACCTATCCAAAGTGGGGGTAGCCAGGTCAACAAAATGCCACACACCCAGGTGTAAGGAACAACATTGCCCAGGCATGGTCTAAGCCCCTCACCTCGTCCCTGTGCTTTGGGGAGCCCGAGGGACAGCCGAGGCCCACGGCCCTGAGACCCCTTTGAAAAAGCCGGCTTCCCACGGAAACAGTTTTCCTGAGGTGCAGACCCTCTCACAAGTGGTTGTGGCAAGGTAAAGCAAATGCCCTCCACTTCTCTGGAAGAAACCACAGTGCCCAGCCATGTTCTAAGCCCTCCCATCCTCCCTGGGCTTCTGGCAGCAGGAGTGAAAAGAGAGGAGCAGAGGACTGGGACCCGTTTCACAAAAACCGGCTTCCCACGGGAAAGTCTTTCTCCACGTGCAGACATGCTCCCAGGTGCCTGTGGCAAGGGGAAGGAAATGCCATACACTGACCTGGAAGAGACCACAGGGCCCAGGCACAGTCTGAACCCTTCCCTCATCCCGGCTGTTTTGCTAGCAGGAGTTCAACCCCAATGAACACAGCCCGGAGACCCCTGGGGCAAAAACGTCTTCCGACGAACAATAGGTGCTTGCTGTGGAAAACGTATCCCAAGTGGGGGTAGCCAGGTCAACAAAATGCCACACACCCAGGTGTAAGGAACAACATTGCCCAGGCATGGTCTTAGCCCCTCACCTCGTCCCTGTGCTTTGGGGAGCCGGAGGGACAGCCGAGGCCCACGGCCCTGAGACCCCTTTGCAAAAAGCCGGCTTCCCACGGAAACAGTTTTCCTGAGGTGCAGACCCTCTCCCAAGTGGTTGTGGCAAGGTAAAGCAAATGCCCTCCACTTCTCTGGAAGAAACCACAGTGCCCAACCATGTTCTAAGCCCTCCCATCCTCCCTGGGCTTCTGGCAGCAGGAGTGAAAAGAGAGGAGCAGAGCACTGGGACCCGTTTGACAAAAACCGGCTTCCCACGGGAAAGTCTTTCTACACGTGCTGACAAGCTCCCAGGTGCCTGTGGCAAGGGGAAGGAAATGCCATACACTGACCTGGAAGAGACCTCAGGGCCCAGCCACAGTCTGAACCCTTCCCTTATCCCGGCGGTTTTGCTAGGAGGAGTTCAACCCTAACGAACACAGCCCGGAGACCCCTGAGGCAATAACAGCTTCCAACGAACAATAGGTGCTTGCTGTGGAAAACCTATCCCAACTGGGGGTAGCCAGGTCAACAAAATGCCACACACCCAGGTGTAAGAAACAACATTGCCCAGGCATGGTCTAAGCCCCTCACCTCGTTCCTGTGCTTTGGGGAGCCGGAGGGACAGCCGAGGCCCACGGCCCTGAGACCCCTTTGCAAAAAGCCGGCTTCCCACGGAAACAGTTTTCCTAAGGTGCAGACCTTATAACAAGTGGTTGTGGCAAGGTAAAGCAAATGCCATCCACTTCTCTGGAAGAAACCACAGTGCCCAGCCATGTTCTAAGCCCTCCCATCCTCCCTGGGCTTCTGGCAGCAGGGGTGAAAAGAGAGGAGCAGAGCACTGGGACACGTTTGACAAAAACCGGATTCCCACGAGAAAGTCTTTCTCCACGTGCAGACATGCTCCCAGGTGCCTGTGGCAAGGGGAAGGAAATGCCATACACTGACCTGGAGGAGACCACAGGGCCCAGGCACAGTCTGAACCCTTCCCTCATCCCGGCGGTTTTGCTAGCAGGAGTTCAACCCCAACGAACACAGCCCGGAGACCCCTGGGGCAAAAACGGCTTCCGACGAACAATAGGTGCTTGCTGTGGAAAACCTATCCCAAGTGGGGGTAGCCAGGTCAACAAAATGCCACACACCCAGGTGTAAGGAACAACATTGCCCAGGCATGGTCTTAGCCCCTCACCTCGTCCCTGTGCTTTGGGGAGCCGGAGGGACAGCCGAGGCCCACGGCCCTGAGACCCCTTTGCAAAAAGCCGGCTTCCCACGGAAACAGGTTTCCTGAGGTGCAGATCTTATAACAAGTGGTTGTGGCAAGGTAAAGCAAATGCCCTCCACTTCTCTGGAAGAAACCACAGTGCCCAGCCATGTTCTAAGCCCTCCCATCCTCCCTGGGCTTCTGGCAGCAGGAGTGAAAAGAGAGGAGCAGAGCACTGGGACCCGTTTGACAAAAACTGGCTTCCCACGGGAAAGTCTTTCTCCACGTGCAGACATGCTCCCAGGTGCCTGTGGCAAGGGGAAGGAAATGCCATACACTGACCTGGAAGAGACCACAGGGCCCAGGCACAGTCTGAACCCTTCCCTCATCCTGGCGGTTTTGCTAGCAGGAGTTCAACCCCAACGAACACAGCCCGGAGACCCCTGAGGCAAAAACGGCTTCCGACGATCAAGAGGCGCTTGCTGTGGAAAACTTATCCCAAGTGGGGGTAGCCAGGTCAACAAAATGCCACACACCCAGGTGTAAGAAACAACATTGCCCAGGCATGGTCTAAGCCCCTCACCTCGTCCCTGTGCTTTGGGGAGCCGGAGGGACAGCCGAGGCCCACCGCCCTGAGACCCCTTTGCAAAAAGCCGGCTTCCCACGGAAACAGGTTTCCTGAGGTGCAGATCTTATAACAAGTGGTTGTGGCAAGGTAAAGCAAATGCCCTCCACTTCTCTGTAAGAAACCACAGTGCCCAGCCATGTTCTAAGCCCTCCCATCCTCCCTGGGCTTCTGGCAGCAGGGGTGAAAAGAGAGGAGCAGAGCACTGGGACCCGTTTGACAAAAACCGGCTTCCCACGGGAAAGTCTTTCTCCACGTGCAGACATGCTCCCAGGTGCCTGTGGCAAGGGGAAGGAAATGCCATACACTGACCTGGAAGAGACCACAGGGCCCAGGCACAGTCTGAACCCTTCCCTCATCCCGGCGGTTTTGCTAGCAGGAGTTCAACCCCAACGAACACAGCCCGGAGACCCCTGGGGCAAAAACGGCTTCCGACGAACAATAGGTGCTTGCTGTGGAAAACGTATCCCAAGTGGGGGTAGCCAGGTCAACAAAATGCCACACACCCAGGTGTAAGAAACAACATTGCCCAGCCATGGTCTTAGCCCCTCACCTCGTCCCTGTGCTTTGGGGAGCCAGAGGGACAGCCGAGGCCCACGGCCCTGAGACCCCTTTGCAAAAAGCCGGCTTCCCACGGAAACAGTTTTCCTGAGGTGCAGACCCTCTCCCAAGTGGTTGTGGCAAGGTAAAGCAAATGCCCTCCACTTCTCTGGAAGAAACCACAGTGCCCAGCCATGTTCTAAGCCCTCCCATCCTCCCTGGGCTTCTGGCAGCAGGAGTGAAAAGAGAGGAGCAGAGCACTGGGACCCGTTTGACAAAAACCGGCTTCCCACGGGAAAGTCTTTCTCCACGTGCTGACAAGCTCCCAGGTGCCTGTGGCAAGGGGAAGGAAATGCCATACACTGACCTGGAAGAGACCACAGGGCCCAGCCACAGTCTGAACCCTTCCCTCATCCAGGCGGTTTTGCTAGCAGGAGTTCAACCCCAACGAACACAGCCCGGAGACCCCTGAGGCAAAAACAGCTTCCAACGAACAATAGGTGCTTGCTGTGGAAATCCTATCCCAAGTGGGTGTAGCCAGGTCAACAAAATGCCACACACCCAGGTGTAAGAAACAACATTGCCCAGCCATGGTCTAAGCCCCTCACCTCGTCCCTGTGCTTTGGGGAACCCGAAGGACAGCCGAGGCCCACGGCCCTGAGACCCCTTTGCAAAAAGCCGGCTTCCCACGGAAACAGTTTTCCTGAGGTGCAGACCCTCTCACAAGTGGTTGTGGCAAGGTAAAGCAAATGCCCTCCACTTCTCTGGAAGAAACCACAGTGCCCAGCCATGTTCTAAGCCCTCCCATCCTCCCTGGGCTTCTGGCAGCAGGAGTGAAAAGAGAGGACCAGAGCACTGGGACCCGTTTGACAAAAACCGGCTTCCCACGGGAAAGTCTTTCTCCACGTGCAGACATGCTCCCAGGTGCCTGTGGAAAGGGGAAGGAAATGCCATACACTGACCTGGAAGAGACCACAGGGCCCAGGCACAGTCTGAACCCTTCCCTCATCCCGGCGGTTTTGCTAGCAGGCGTTCAACCCCAACGAACACAGCCCGGAGACCCCTGAGGAAAAAACGGCTTCCTACGAACAAGAGGCGCTTGCTGTGGAAAACCTATCGCAAGTGGGGGTAGCCAGGTCAACAAAATGCCACACACCCAGGTGTAAGAAACAACATTGCCCAGCCATGGTCTAAGCCCATCACCTCGTCCCTGTGCTTTGGGGAGCCGGAGAGACGGCCGAGGCCCACGGCCCTGAGACCCCTTTGCAAAAAGCCGGCTTCCCACGGAAACAGTTTTCCAGAGGTGCAGACCCTCTCACAAGTGGTTGTGGCAAGGTAAAGCAAATGCCCTCCACTTCTCTGGAAGAAACCACAGTGCCCAGCCATGTTCTAAGCCCTCCCATCCTCCCTGGGCTTCTGGCAGCAGGAATGAAAAGAGAGGAGCAGAGCACTGGGACCCGTTTGACAAAAACCAGCTTCCCACGGGAAAGTCTTTCTCCACGTGCAGACATGCTCCCAGGTGCCTGTGGCAAGGGGAAGGAAATGCCATACACTGACCTGGAAGAGACCACAGGGCCCAGTCACAGTCTGAACCCTTCCCTTATCCCGGCGGTTTTGCTAGCAGGAGTTCAACCCCAACGAACACAGCCCGGAGACCCCTGAGGCAAAAACGGCTTCCGACGATCAAGAGGCGCTTGCTGTGGAAAACCTATCCAAAGTGGGGGTAGCCAGGTCAACAAAATGCCACACACCCAGGTGTAAGGAACAACATTGCCCAGGCATGGTCTAAGCCCCTCACCTCGTCCCTGTGCTTTGGGGAGCCCGAGGGACAGCCGAGGCCCACGGCCCTGAGACCCCTTTGAAAAAGCCGGCTTCCCACGGAAACAGTTTTCCTGAGGTGCAGACCCTCTCACAAGTGGTTGTGGCAAGGTAAAGCAAATGCCCTCCACTTCTCTGGAAGAAACCACAGTGCCCAGCCATGTTCTAAGCCCTCCCATCCTCCCTGGGCTTCTGGCAGCAGGAGTGAAAAGAGAGGAGCAGAGGACTGGGACCCGTTTCACAAAAACCGGCTTCCCACGGGAAAGTCTTTCTCCACGTGCAGACATGCTCCCAGGTGCCTGTGGCAAGGGGAAGGAAATGCCATACACTGACCTGGAAGAGACCACAGGGCCCAGGCACAGTCTGAACCCTTCCCTCATCCCGGCTGTTTTGCTAGCAGGAGTTCAACCCCAATGAACACAGCCCGGAGACCCCTGGGGCAAAAACGTCTTCCGACGAACAATAGGTGCTTGCTGTGGAAAACGTATCCCAAGTGGGGGTAGCCAGGTCAACAAAATGCCACACACCCAGGTGTAAGGAACAACATTGCCCAGGCATGGTGTTAGCCCCTCACCTCGTCCCTGTGCTTTGGGGAGCCGGAGGGACAGCCGAGGCCCACGGCCCTGAGACCCCTTTGCAAAAAGCCGGCTTCCCACGGAAACAGTTTTCCTGAGGTGCAGACCCTCTCCCAAGTGGTTGTGGCAAGGTAAAGCAAATGCCCTCCACTTCTCTGGAAGAAACCACAGTGCCCAGCCACGTTCTAAGCCCTCCCATCCTCCCTGGGCTTCTGGCAGCAGGAGTGAAAAGAGAGGAGCAGAGCACTGGGACCCGTTTGACAAAAACCGGCTTCCCACGGGAAAGTCTTTCTACACGTGCTGACAAGCTACCAGGTGCCTGTGGCAAGGGGAAGGAAATGCCATACACTGACCTGGAAGAGACCTCAGGGCCCAGCCACAGTCTGAACCCTTCCCTTATCCCGGCGGTTTTGCTAGGAGGAGTTCAACCCTAACGAACACAGCCCGGAGAACCCTGAGGCAATAACAGCTTCCAACGAACAATAGGTGCTTGCTGTGGAAAACCTATCCCAAGTGGGGGTAGCCAGGTCAACAAAATGCCACACACCCAGGTGTAAGAAACAACATTGCCCAGGCATGGTCTAAGCCCCTCACCTCGTTCCTGTGCTTTGGGGAGCCGGAGGGACAGCCGAGGCCCACGGCCCTGAGACCCCTTTGCAAAAAGCCGGCTTCCCACGGAAACAGTTTTCCTGAGGTGCAGACCTTATAACAAGTGGTTGTGGCAAGGTAAAGCAAATGCCATCCACTTCTCTGGAAGAAACCACAGTGCCCAGCCATGTTCTAAGCCCTCCCATCCTCCCTGGGCTTCTGGCAGCAGGGGTGATAAGAGAGGAGCAGAGCACTGGGACACGTTTGACAAAAACCGGATTCCCACGAGAAAGTCTTTCTCCACGTGCAGACATGCTCCCAGGTGCCTGTGGCAAGGGGAAGGAAATGCCATACACTGACCTGGAGGAGACCACAGGGCCCAGGCACAGTCTGAACCCTTCCCTCATCCCGGCGGTTTTGCTAGCAGGAGTTCAACCCCAACGAACACAGCCCGGAGACCCCTGGGGCAAAAACGGCTTCCGACGATCAAGAGGCGCTTGCTGTGGAAAACCTATCCCAAGTGGGGGTAGCCAGGTCAACAAAATGCCACACACCCAGGTGTAAGGAACAACATTGCCCAGGCATGGTCTAAGCCCCTCACCTCGTCCCTGTGCTTTGGGGAGCCCGAGGGACAGCCGAGGCCCACGGCCCTGAGACCCCTTTGAAAAAGCCGGCTTCCCACGGAAACAGTTTTCCTGAGGTGCAGACCCTCTCACAAGTGGTTGTGGCAAGGTAAAGCAAATGCCCTCCACTTCTCTGGAAGAAACCACAGTGCCCAGCCATGTTCTAAGCCCTCCCATCCTCCCTGGGCTTCTGGCAGCAGGAGTGAAAAGAGAGGAGCAGAGGACTGGGACCCGTTTCACAAAAACCGGCTTCCCACGGGAAAGTCTTTCTCCACGTGCAGACATGCTCCCAGGTGCCTGTGGCAAGGGGAAGGAAATGCCATACACTGACCTGGAAGAGACCACAGGGCCCAGGCACAGTCTGAACCCTTCCCTCATCCCGGCTGTTTTGCTAGCAGGAGTTCAACCCCAATGAACACAGCCCGGAGACCCCTGGGGCAAAAACGTCTTCCGACGAACAATAGGTGCTTGCTGTGGAAAACGTATCCCAAGTGGGGGTAGCCAGGTCAACAAAATGCCACACACCCAGGTGTAAGGAACAACATTGCCCAGGCATGGTCTTAGCCCCTCACCTCGTCCCTGTGCTTTGGGGAGCCGGAGGGACAGCCGAGGCCCACGGCCCTGAGACCCCTTTGCAAAAAGCCGGCTTCCCACGGAAACAGTTTTCCTGAGGTGCAGACCCTCTCCCAAGTGGTTGTGGCAAGGTAAAGCAAATGCCCTCCACTTCTCTGGAAGAAACCACAGTGCCCAGCCATGTTCTAAGCCCTCCCATCCTCCCTGGGCTTCTGGCAGCAGGAGTGAAAAGAGAGGAGCAGAGCACTGGGACCCGTTTGACAAAAACCGGCTTCCCACGGGAAAGTCTTTCTACACGTGCTGACAAGCTACCAGGTGCCTGTGGCAAGGGGAAGGAAATGCCATACACTGACCTGGAAGAGACCTCAGGGCCCAGCCACAGTCTGAACCCTTCCCTTATCCCGGCGGTTTTGCTAGGAGGAGTTCAACCCTAACGAACACAGCCCGGAGACCCCTGAGGCAATAACAGCTTCCAACGAACAATAGGTGCTTGCTGTGGAAAACCTATCCCAAGTGGGGGTAGCCAGGTCAACAAAATGCCACACACCCAGGTGTAAGAAACAACATTGCCCAGGCATGGTCTAAGCCCCTCACCTCGTTCCTGTGCTTTGGGGAGCCGGAGGGACAGCCGAGGCCCACGGCCCTGAGACCCCTTTGCAAAAAGCCGGCTTCCCACGGAAACAGTTTTCCTGAGGTGCAGACCTTATAACAAGTGGTTGTGGCAAGGTAAAGCAAATGCCATCCACTTCTCTGGAAGAAACCACAGTGCCCAGCCATGTTCTAAGCCCTCCCATCCTCCCTGGGCTTCTGGCAGCAGGGGTGAAAAGAGAGGAGCAGAGCACTGGGACACGTTTGACAAAAACCGGATTCCCACGAGAAAGTCTTTCTCCACGTGCAGACATGCTCCCAGGTGCCTGTGGCAAGGGGAAGGAAATGCCATACACTGACCTGGAGGAGACCACAGGGCCCAGGCACAGTCTGAACCCTTCCCTCATCCCGGCGGTTTTGCTAGCAGGAGTTCAACCCCAACGAACACAGCCCGGAGACCCCTGGGGCAAAAACGGCTTCCGACGAACAATAGGTGCTTGCTGAGGAAAACCTATCCCAAGTGGGGGTAGCCAGGTCAACAAAATGCCACACACCCAGGTGTAAGAAACAACATTGCCCAGCCATGGTCTAAGCCCCTCACCTCGACCCTGTGCTTTGGGGAGCCGGACTGACAGCCGAGGCCCACGGCCCTGAGACCCCTTTGGAAAAAGCCGGCTTCCCACGGAAACAGGTTTCCTGAGGTGCAGATCTTATAACAAGTGGTTGTGGCAAGGTAAAGCAAATGCCCTCCACTTCTCTGGAAGAAACCACAGTGCCCAGCCATGTTCTAAGCCCTCCCATCCTCCCTGGGCTTCTGGCAGCAGGAGTGAAAAGAGAGGAGCAGAGCACTGGGACCCGTTTGACAAAAACCGGCTTCCCACGGGAAAGTCTTTCTCCACGTGCAGACATGCTCCCAGGTGCCTGTGGCAAGGGGAAGGAAATGCCATACACTGACCTGGAAGAGACCACAGGGCCCAGGCACAGTCTGAACCCTTCCCTCATCCTGGCGGTTTTGCTAGCAGGAGTTCAACCCCAACGAACACAGCCCGGAGACCCCTGAGGCAAAAACGGCTTCCGACGATCAAGAGGCGCTTGCTGTGGAAAACGTATCCCAAGTGGGGGTAGCCAGGTCAACAAAATGCCACACACCCAGGTGTAAGAAACAACATTGCCCAGGCATGGTCTAAGCCCCTCACCTCGTCCCTGTGCTTTGGGGAGCCGGAGGGACAGCCGAGGCCCACCGCCCTGAGACCCCTTTGCAAAAAGCCGGCTTCCCACGGAAACAGTTTTCCTGAGGTGCAGATCTTATAACAAGTGGTTGTGGCAAGGTAAAGCAAATGCCCTCCACTTCTCTGTAAGAAACCACAGTGCCCAGCCATGTTCTAAGCCCTCCCATCCTCCCTGGGCTTCTGGCAGCAGGGGTGAAAAGAGAGGAGCAGAGCACTGGGACCCGTTTGACAAAAACCGGCTTCCCACGGGAAAGTCTTTCTCCACGTGCAGACATGCTCCCAGGTGCCTGTGGCAAGGGGAAGGAAATGCCATACACTGACCTGGAAGAGACCACAGGGCCAGGCACAGTCTGAACCCTTCCCTCATCCCGGCGGTTTTGCTAGCAGGAGTTCAACCCCAACGAACACAGCCCGGAGACCCCTGGGGCAAAAACGGCTTCCGACGAACAATAGGTGCTTGCTGTGGAAAACGTATCCCAAGTGGGGGTAGCCAGGTCAACAAAATGCCACACACCCAGGTGTAAGAAACAACATTGCCCAGCCATGGTCTTAGCCCCTCACCTCGTCCCTGTGCTTTGGGGAACCCGAAGGACAGCCGAGGCCCACGGCCCTGAGACCCCTTTGCAAAAAGCCGGCTTCCCACGGAAACAGTTTTCCTGAGGTGCAGACCCTCTCCCAAGTGGTTGTGGCAAGGTAAAGCAAATGCCCTCCACTTCTCTGGAAGAAACCACAGTGCCCAGCCATGTTCTAAGCCCTCCCATCCTCCCTGGGCTTCTGGCAGCAGGAGTGAAAAGAGAGGAGCAGAGCAGTGGGACCCGTTTGACAAAAACCGGCTTCCCACGGGAAAGTCTTTCTCCACGTGCTGACAAGCTCCCAGGTGCCTGTGGCAAGGGGAAGGAAATGCCATACACTGACCTGGAAGAGACCACAGGGCCCAGCCACAGTCTGAACCCTTCCCTCATCCAGGCGGTTTTGCTAGCAGGAGTTCAACCCCAACGAACACAGCCCGGAGACCCCTGAGGCAAAAACAGCTTCCAACGAACAATAGGTGCTTGCTGTGGAAATCCTATCCCAAGTGGGTGTAGCCAGGTCAACAAAATGCCACACACCCAGGTGTAAGAAACAACATTGCCCAGCCATGGTCTAAGCCCCTCACCTCGTCCCTGTGCTTTGGGGAGCCGGACTGACAGCCGAGGCCCACGGCCCTGAGACCCCTTTGCAAAAAGCCGGCTTCCCACGGAAACAGGTTTCCTGAGGTGCAGACCCTCTCACAAGTGGTTGTGGCAAGGTAAAGCAAATGCCCTCCACTTCTCTGGAAGAAACCACAGTGTCCAGCCATGTTCTAAGCCCTCCCATCCTCCCTGGGCTTCTGGCAGCAGGAGTGAAAAGAGAGGAGCAGAGCACTGGGACCCGTTTGACAAAAACCGGCTTCCCACGGGAAAGTCTTTCTCCACGTGCAGACATGCTCCCAGGTGCCTGTGGAAAGGGGAAGGAAATGCCATACACTGACCTGGAAGAGACCACAGGGCCCAGGCACAGTCTGAACCCTTCCCTCATCCCGGCGGTTTTGCTAGCAGGCGTTCAACCCCAACGAACACAGCCCGGAGACCCCTGAGGAAAAAACGGCTTCCTACGAACAAGAGGCGCTTGCTGTGGAAAACCTATCGCAAGTGGGGGTAGCCAGGTCAACAAAATGCCACACACCCAGGTGTAAGAAACAACATTGCCCAGCCATGGTCTAAGCCCATCACCTCGTCCCTGTGATTTGGGGAGCCGGAGAGACGGCCGAGGCCCACGGCCCTGAGACCCCTTTGCAAAAAGCCGGCTTCCCACGGAAACAGTTTTCCAGAGGTGCAGACCCTCTCACAAGTGGTTGTGGCAAGGTAAAGCAAATGCCCTCCACTTCTCTGGAAGAAACCACAGTGCCCAGCCATGTTCTAAGCCCTCCCATCCTCCCTGGGCTTCTGGCAGCAGGAATGAAAAGAGAGGAGCAGAGCACTGGGACCCGTTTGACAAAAACCAGCTTCCCACGGGAAAGTCTTTCTCCACGTGCAGACATGCTCCCAGGTGCCTGTGGCAAGGGGAAGGAAATGCCATACACTGACCTGGAAGAGACCACAGGGCCCAGTCACAGTCTGAACCCTTCCCTTATCCCGGCGGTTTTGCTAGCAGGAGTTCAACCCCAACGAACACAGCCCGGAGACCCCTGAGGCAAAAACGGCTTCCGACGATCAAGAGGCGCTTGCTGTGGAAAACCTATCCAAAGTGGGGGTAGCCAGGTCAACAAAATGCCACACACCCAGGTGTAAGGAACAACATTGCCCAGGCATGGTCTAAGCCCCTCACCTCGTCCCTGTGCTTTGGGGAGCCCGAGGGACAGCCGAGGCCCACGGCCCTGAGACCCCTTTGAAAAAGCCGGCTTCCCACGGAAACAGTTTTCCTGAGGTGCAGACCCTCTCACAAGTGGTTGTGGCAAGGTAAAGCAAATGCCCTCCACTTCTCTGGAAGAAACCACAGTGCCCAGCCATGTTCTAAGCCCTCCCATCCTCCCTGGGCTTCTGGCAGCAGGAGTGAAAAGAGAGGAGCAGAGGACTGGGACCCGTTTCACAAAAACCGGCTTCCCACGGGAAAGTCTTTCTCCACGTGCAGACATGCTCCCAGGTGCCTGTGGCAAGGGGAAGGAAATGCCATACACTGACCTGGAAGAGACCACAGGGCCCAGGCACAGTCTGAACCCTTCCCTCATCCCGGCTGTTTTGCTAGCAGGAGTTCAACCCCAATGAACACAGCCCGGAGACCCCTGGGGCAAAAACGTCTTCCGACGAACAATAGGTGCTTGCTGTGGAAAACGTATCCCAAGTGGGGGTAGCCAGGTCAACAAAATGCCACACACCCAGGTGTAAGAAACAACATTGCCCAGGCATGGTCTTAGCCCCTCACCTCGTCCCTGTGCTTTGGGGAGCCGGAGGGACAGCCGAGGCCCACGGCCCTGAGACCCCTTTGCAAAAAGCCGGCTTCCCACGGAAACAGTTTTCCTGAGGTGCAGACCCTCTCCCAAGTGGTTGTGGCAAGGTAAAGCAAATGCCCTCCACTTCTCTGGAAGAAACCACAGTGCCCAGCCATGTTCTAAGCCCTCCCATCCTCCCTGGGCTTCTGGCAGCAGGAGTGAAAAGAGAGGAGCAGAGCACTGGGACCCGTTTGACAAAAACCGGCTTCCCACGGGAAAGTCTTTCTACACGTGCTGACAAGCTCCCAGGTGCCTGTGGCAAGGGGAAGGAAATGCCATACACTGACCTGGAAGAGACCTCAGGGCCCAGCCACAGTCTGAACCCTTCCCTCATCCTGGCGGTTTTGCTAGGAGGAGTTCAACCCTAACGAACACAGCCCGGAGACCCCTGAGGCAATAACAGCTTCCAACGAACAATAGGTGCTTGCTGTGGAAAACCTATCCCAAGTGGGGGTAGCCAGGTCAACAAAATGCCACACACCCAGGTGTAAGAAACAACATTGCCCAGGCATGGTCTAAGCCCCTCACCTCGTTCCTGTGCTTTGGGGAGCCGGAGGGACAGCCGAGGCCCACGGCCCTGAGACCCCTTTGCAAAAAGCCGGCTTCCCACGGAAACAGTTTTCCTGAGGTGCAGACCTTATAACAAGTGGTTGTGGCAAGGTAAAGCAAATGCCATCCACTTCTCTGGAAGAAACCACAGTGCCCAGCCATGTTCTAAGCCCTCCCATCCTCCCTGGGCTTCTGGCAGCAGGGGTGAAAAGAGAGGAGCAGAGCACTGGGACACGTTTGACAAAAACCGGATTCCCACGAGAAAGTCTTTCTCCACGTGCAGACATGCTCCCAGGTGCCTGTGGCAAGGGGAAGGAAATGCCATACACTGACCTGGAGGAGACCACAGGGCCCAGGCACAGTCTGAACCCTTCCCTCATCCCGGCGGTTTTGCTAGCAGGAGTTCAACCCCAACGAACACAGCCCGGAGACCCCTGGGGCAAAAACGGCTTCCGACGAACAATAGGTGCTTGCTGTGGAAAACCTATCCCAAGTGGGGGTAGCCAGGTCAACAAAATGCCACACACCCAGGTGTAAGAAACAACATTGCCCAGCCATGGTCTAAGCCCCTCACCTCGTCCCTGTGCTTTGGGGAGCCGGACTGACAGCCGAGGCCCACGGCCCTGAGACCCCTTTGCAAAAAGCCGGCTTCCCACGGAAACAGGTTTCCTGAGGTGCAGATCTTATAACAAGTGGTTGTGGCAAGGTAAAGCAAATGCCCTCCACTTCTCTGGAAGAAACCACAGTGCCCAGCCATGTTCTAAGCCCTCCCATCCTCCCTGGGCTTCTGGCAGCAGGAGTGAAAAGAGAGGAGCAGAGCACTGGGACCCGTTTGACAAAAACCGGCTTCCCACGGGAAAGTCTTTCTCCACGTGCAGACATGCTCCCAGGTGCCTGTGGCAAGGGGAAGGAAATGCCATACACTGACCTGGAAGAGACCACAGGGCCCAGGCACAGTCTGAACCCTTCCCTCATCCTGGCGGTTTTGCTAGCAGGAGTTCAACCCCAACGAACACAGCCCGGAGACCCCTGAGGCAAAAACGGCTTCCGACGATCAAGAGGCGCTTGCTGTGGAAAACGTATCCCAAGTGGGGGTAGCCAGGTCAACAAAAGGCCACACACCCAGGTGTAAGAAACAACATTGCCCAGGCATGGTCTAAGCCCCTCACCTCGTCCCTGTGCTTTGGGGAGCCGGAGGGACAGCCGAGGCCCACCGCCCTGAGACCCCTTTGCAAAAAGCCGGCTTCCCACGGAAACAGGTTTCCTGAGGTGCAGATCTTATAACAAGTGGTTGTGGCAAGGTAAAGCAAATGCCCTCCACTTCTCTGTAAGAAACCACAGTGCCCAGCCATGTTCTAAGCCCTCCCATCCTCCCTGGGCTTCTGGCAGCAGGGGTGAAAAGAGAGGAGCAGAGCACTGGGACCCGTTTGACAAAAACCGGCTTCCCACGGGAAAGTCTTTCTCCACGTGCAGACATGCTCCCAGGTGCCTGTGGCAAGGGGAAGGAAATGCCATACACTGACCTGGAAGAGACCACAGGGCCCAGGCACAGTCTGAACCCTTCCCTCATCCCGGCGGTTTTGCTAGCAGGAGTTCAACCCCAACGAACACAGCCCGGAGACCCCTGGGGCAAAAACGGCTTCCGACGAACAATAGGTGCTTGCTGTGGAAAACGTATCCCAAGTGGCGGTAGCCAGGTCAACAAAATGCCACACACCCAGGTGTAAGAAACAACATTGCCCAGTCATGGTCTTAGCCCCTCACCTCGTCCCTGTGCTTTGGGGAGCCAGAGGGACAGCCGAGGCCCACGGCCCTGAGACCCCTTTGCAAAAAGCCGGCTTCCCACGGAAACAGTTTTCCTGAGGTGCAGACCCTCTCCCAAGTGGTTGTGGCAAGGTAAAGCAAATGCCCTCCACTTCTCTGGAAGAAACCACAGTGCCCAGCCATGTTCTAAGCCCCCCCATCCTCCCTGGGCTTCTGGCAGCAGGAGTGAAAAGAGAGGAGCAGAGCAGTGGGACCCGTTTGACAAAAACCGGCTTCCCACGGGAAAGTCTTTCTCCACGTGCTGACAAGCTCCCAGGTGCCTGTGGCAAGGGGAAGGAAATGCCATACACTGACCTGGAAGAGACCACAGGGCCCAGCCACAGTCTGAACCCTTCCCTCATCCAGGCGGTTTTGCTAGCAGGAGTTCAACCCCAACGAACACAGCCCGGAGACCCCTGAGGCAAAAACAGCTTCCAACGAACAATAGGTGCTTGCTGTGGAAATCCTATCCCAAGTGGGTGTAGCCAGGTCAACAAAATGCCACACACCCAGGTGTAAGAAACAACATTGCCCAGCCATGGTCTAAGCCCCTCACCTCGTCCCTGTGCTTTGGGGAACCCGAAGGACAGCCGAGGCCCACGGCCCTGAGACCCCTTTGCAAAAAGCCGGCTTCCCACGGAAACAGTTTTCCTGAGGTGCAGACCCTCTCACAAGTGGTTGTGGCAAGGTAAAGCAAATGCCCTCCACTTCTCTGGAAGAAACCACAGTGCCCAGCCATGTTCTAAGCCCTCCCATCCTCCCTGGGCTTCTGGCAGCAGGAGTGAAAAGAGAGGAGCAGAGCACTGGGACCCGTTTGACAAAAACCGGCTTCCCACGGGAAAGTCTTTCTCCACGTGCAGACATGCTCCCAGGTGCCTGTGGAAAGGGGAAGGAAATGCCATACACTGACCTGGAAGAGACCACAGGGCCCAGGCACAGTCTGAACCCTTCCCTCATCCCGGCGGTTTTGCTAGCAGGCGTTCAACCCCAACGAACACAGCCCGGAGACCCCTGAGGAAAAAACGGCTTCCTACGAACAAGAGGCGCTTGCTGTGGAAAACCTATCGCAAGTGGGGGTAGCCAGGTCAACAAAATGCCACACACCCAGGTGTAAGAAACAACATTGCCCAGCCATGGTCTAAGCCCATCACCTCGTCCCTGTGCTTTGGGGAGCCGGAGAGACGGCCGAGGCCCACGGCCCTGAGACCCCTTTGCAAAAAGCCGGCTTCCCACGGAAACAGTTTTCCAGAGGTGCAGACCCTCTCACAAGTGGTTGTGGCAAGGTAAAGCAAATGCCCTCCACTTCTCTGGAAGAAACCACAGTGCCCAGCCATGTTCTAAGCCCTCCCATCCTCCCTGGGCTTCTGGCAGCAGGAATGAAAAGAGAGGAGCAGAGCACTGGGACCCGTTTGACAAAAACCAGCTTCCCACGGGAAAGTCTTTCTCCACGTGCAGACATGCTCCCAGGTGCCTGTGGCAAGGGGAAGGAAATGCCATACACTGACCTGGAAGAGACCACAGGGCCCAGTCACAGTCTGAACCCTTCCCTTATCCCGGCGGTTTTGCTAGCAGGAGTTCAACCCCAACGAACACAGCCCGGAGACCCCTGAGGCAAAAACGGCTTCCGACGATCAAGAGGCGCTTGCTGTGGAAAACCTATCCAAAGTGGGGGTAGCCAGGTCAACAAAATGCCACACACCCAGGTGTAAGGAACAACATTGCCCAGGCATGGTCTAAGCCCCTCACCTCGTCCCTGTGCTTTGGGGAGCCCGAGGGACAGCCGAGGCCCACGGCCCTGAGACCCCTTTGAAAAAGCCGGCTTCCCACGGAAACAGTTTTCCTGAGGTGCAGACCCTCTCACAAGTGGTTGTGGCAAGGTAAAGCAAATGCCCTCCACTTCTCTGGAAGAAACCACAGTGCCCAGCCATGTTCTAAGCCCTCCCATCCTCCCTGGGCTTCTGGCAGCAGGAGTGAAAAGAGAGGAGCAGAGGACTGGGACCCGTTTCACAAAAACCGGCTTCCCACGGGAAAGTCTTTCTCCACGTGCAGACATGCTCCCAGGTGCCTGTGGCAAGGGGAAGGAAATGCCATACACTGACCTGGAAGAGACCACAGGGCCCAGGCACAGTCTGAACCCTTCCCTCATCCCGGCTGTTTTGCTAGCAGGAGTTCAACCCCAATGAACACAGCCCGGAGACCCCTGGGGCAAAAACGTCTTCCGACGAACAATAGGTGCTTGCTGTGGAAAACGTATCCCAAGTGGGGGTAGCCAGGTCAACAAAATGCCACACACCCAGGTGTAAGAAACAACATTGCCCAGGCATGGTCTTAGCCCCTCACCTCGTCCCTGTGCTTTGGGGAGCCGGAGGGACAGCCGAGGCCCACGGCCCTGAGACCCCTTTGCAAAAAGCCGGCTTCCCACGGAAACAGTTTTCCTGAGGTGCAGACCCTCTCCCAAGTGGTTGTGGCAAGGTAAACAAATGCCCTCCACTTCTCTGGAAGAAACCACAGTGCCCAGCCATGTTCTAAGCCCTCCCATCCTCCCTGGGCTTCTGGCAGCAGGAGTGAAAAGAGAGGAGCAGAGCACTGGGACCCGTTTGACAAAAACCGGCTTCCCACGGGAAAGTCTTTCTCCACGTGCAGACATGCTCCCAGGTGCCTGTGGCAAGGGGAAGGAAATGCCATACACTGACCTGGAAGAGACCACAGGGCCCAGGCACAGTCTGAACCCTTCCCTCATCCCGGCGGTTTTGCTAGCAGGAGTTCAACCCCAACGAACACAGCCCGGAGACCCCTGAGGCAAAAACGGCTTCCGACGATCAAGAGGCGCTTGCTGTGGAAAACGTATCCCAAGTGGGGGTAGCCAGGTCAACAAAATGCCACACACCCAGGTGTAACAAACAACATTGCCCAGGCATGGTCTAAGCCCCTCACCTCGTCCCTGTGCTTTGGGGAGCCGGAGGGACAGCCGAGGCCCACGGCCCTGAGACCCCTTTGCAAAAAGCCGGCTTCCCACGGAAACAGTTTTCCTGAGGTGCAGATCTTATAACAAGTGGTTGTGGCAAGGTAAAGCAAATGCCCTCCACTTCTCTGGAAGAAACCACAGTGCCCAGCCATGTTCTAAGCCCTCCCATCCTCCCTGGGCTTCTGGCAGCAGGGGTGAAAAGAGAGGAGCAGAGCACTGGGACCCGTTTGACAAAAACCGGCTTCCCACGGGAAAGTCTTTCTCTACGTGCAGACATGCTCCCAGGTGCCTGTGGCAAGGGGAAGGAAATGCCATACACTGACCTGGAAGAGACCACAGGGCCCAGGCACAGTCTGAACCCTTCCCTCATCCCGGCGGTTTTGCTAGCAGGAGTTCAACCCCAACGAACACAGCCCGGAGACCCCTGAGGCAAAAACGGCTTCCGACGATCAAGAGGCGCTTGCTGTGGAAAACCTTTCCCAAGTGGGGGTAGCCAGGTCAACAAAATGCCACACACCCAGGTGTAAGAAACAACATTGCCCAGCCATGGTCTAAGCCCCTCACCTGGTCCCTGTGCTTTGGGGAGCCGGAGGGACAGCCGAGGCCCACGGCCCTGAGACCCCTTTGCAAAAAGACGGCTTCCCACGGAAACAGTTTTCCTGAGGTGCAGACCCTCTCACAAGTGGTTGTGGCAAGGTAAAGCAAATGCCCTCCACTTCTCTGGAAGAAACCACAATGCCCAGCCATGTTCTAAGCCCTCCCATCCTCCCTGGGCTTCTGGCAGCAGGAGTGAAAAGAGAGGAGCAGAGCACTGGGACCCGTTTCACAAAAACCGGCTTCCCACGGGAAAGTCTTTCTCCACGTGCACACATGCTCCCAGGTGCCTGTGGCAAGGGGAAGGAAATGCCATACACTGACCTGGAAGAGACCACAGGGCCCAGGCACAGTCTGAAACCTTCCCTCATCCCGGCGGTTTTGCTAGCAGGAGTTCAACCCCAACGAACACAGCCCGGAGACCCCTGGGGCAAAAACGGCTTCCGACGAACAATAGGTGCTTGCTGTGGAAAACGTATCCCAAGTGGGGGTAGCCAGGTCAACAAAATGCCACACACCCAGGTGTAAGAAACAACATTGCCCAGCCATGGTCTTAGCCCCTCACCTCGTCCCTGTGCTTTGGGGAGCCAGAGGGACAGCCGAGGCCCACGGCCCTGAGACCCCTTTGCAAAAAGCCGGCTTCCCACGGAAACAGTTTTCCTGAGGTGCAGACCCTCTCCCAAGTGGTTGTGGCAAGGTAAAGCAAATGCCCTCCACTTCTCTGGAAGAAACCACAGTGCCCAGCCATGTTCTAAGCCCCCCCATCCTCCCTGGGCTTCTGGCAGCAGGAGTGAAAAGAGAGGAGCAGAGCAGTGGGACCCGTTTGACAAAAACCGGCTTCCCACGGGAAAGTCTTTCTCCACGTGCTGACAAGCTCCCAGGTGCCTGTGGCAAGGGGAAGGAAATGCCATACACTGACCTGGAAGAGACCACAGGGCCCAGCCACAGTCTGAACCCTTCCCTCATCCAGGCGGTTTTGCTAGCAGGAGTTCAACCCCAACGAACACAGCCCGGAGACCCCTGAGGCAAAAACAGCTTCCAACGAACAATAGGTGCTTGCTGTGGAAATCCTATCCCAAGTGGGTGTAGCCAGGTCAACAAAATGCCACACACCCAGGTGTAAGAAACAACATTGCCCAGCCATGGTCTAAGCCCCTCACCTCGTCCCTGTGCTTTGGGGAACCCGAAGGACAGCCGAGGCCCACGGCCCTGAGACCCCTTTGCAAAAAGCCGGCTTCCCACGGAAACAGTTTTCCTGAGGTGCAGACCCTCTCACAAGTGGTTGTGGCAAGGTAAAGCAAATGCCCTCCACTTCTCTGGAAGAAACCACAGTGCCCAGCCATGTTCTAAGCCCTCCCATCCTCCCTGGGCTTCTGGCAGCAGGAGTGAAAAGAGAGGAGCAGAGCACTGGGACCCGTTTGACAAAAACCGGCTTCCCACGGGAAAGTCTTTCTCCACGTGCAGACATGCTCCCAGGTGCCTGTGGAAAGGGGAAGGAAATGCCATACACTGACCTGGAAGAGACCACAGGGCCCAGGCACAGTCTGAACCCTTCCCTCATCCCGGCGGTTTTGCTAGCAGGCGTTCAACCCCAACGAACACAGCCCGGAGACCCCTGAGGAAAAAACGGCTTCCTACGAACAAGAGGCGCTTGCTGTGGAAAACCTATCGCAAGTGGGGGTAGCCAGGTCAACAAAATGCCACACACCCAGGTGTAAGAAACAACATTGCCCAGCCATGGTCTAAGCCCATCACCTCGTCCCTGTGCTTTGGGGAGCCGGAGAGACGGCCGAGGCCCACGGCCCTGAGACCCCTTTGCAAAAAGCCGGCTTCCCACGGAAACAGTTTTCCAGAGGTGCAGACCCTCTCACAAGTGGTTGTGGCAAGGTAAAGCAAATGCCCTCCACTTCTCTGGAAGAAACCACAGTGCCCAGCCATGTTCTAAGCCCTCCCATCCTCCCTGGGCTTCTGGCAGCAGGAATGAAAAGAGAGGAGCAGAGCACTGGGACCCGTTTGACAAAAACCAGCTTCCCACGGGAAAGTCTTTCTCCACGTGCAGACATGCTCCCAGGTGCCTGTGGCAAGGGGAAGGAAATGCCATACACTGACCTGGAAGAGACCACAGGGCCCAGTCACAGTCTGAACCCTTCCCTTATCCCGGCGGTTTTGCTAGCAGGAGTTCAACCCCAACGAACACAGCCCGGAGACCCCTGAGGCAAAAACGGCTTCCGACGATCAAGAGGCGCTTGCTGTGGAAAACCTATCCAAAGTGGGGGTAGCCAGGTCAACAAAATGCCACACACCCAGGTGTAAGGAACAACATTGCCCAGGCATGGTCTAAGCCCCTCACCTCGTCCCTGTGCTTTGGGGAGCCCGAGGGACAGCCGAGGCCCACGGCCCTGAGACCCCTTTGAAAAAGCCGGCTTCCCACGGAAACAGTTTTCCTGAGGTGCAGACCCTCTCACAAGTGGTTGTGGCAAGGTAAAGCAAATGCCCTCCACTTCTCTGGAAGAAACCACAGTGCCCAGCCATGTTCTAAGCCCTCCCATCCTCCCTGGGCTTCTGGCAGCAGGAGTGAAAAGAGAGGAGCAGAGGACTGGGACCCGTTTCACAAAAACCGGCTTCCCACGGGAAAGTCTTTCTCCACGTGCAGACATGCTCCCAGGTGCCTGTGGCAAGGGGAAGGAAATGCCATACACTGACCTGGAAGAGACCACAGGGCCCAGGCACAGTCTGAACCCTTCCCTCATCCCGGCTGTTTTGCTAGCAGGAGTTCAACCCCAATGAACACAGCCCGGAGACCCCTGGGGCAAAAACGTCTTCCGACGAACAATAGGTGCTTGCTGTGGAAAACGTATCCCAAGTGGGGGTAGCCAGGTCAACAAAATGCCACACACCCAGGTGTAAGAAACAACATTGCCCAGGCATGGTCTTAGCCCCTCACCTCGTCCCTGTGCTTTGGGGAGCCGGAGGGACAGCCGAGGCCCACGGCCCTGAGACCCCTTTGCAAAAAGCCGGCTTCCCACGGAAACAGTTTTCCTGAGGTGCAGACCCTCTCCCAAGTGGTTGTGGCAAGGTAAACAAATGCCCTCCACTTCTCTGGAAGAAACCACAGTGCCCAGCCATGTTCTAAGCCCTCCCATCCTCCCTGGGCTTCTGGCAGCAGGAGTGAAAAGAGAGGAGCAGAGCACTGGGACCCGTTTGACAAAAACCGGCTTCCCACGGGAAAGTCTTTCTCCACGTGCAGACATGCTCCCAGGTGCCTGTGGCAAGGGGAAGGAAATGCCATACACTGACCTGGAAGAGACCACAGGGCCCAGGCACAGTCTGAACCCTTCCCTCATCCCGGCGGTTTTGCTAGCAGGAGTTCAACCCCAACGAACACAGCCCGGAGACCCCTGAGGCAAAAACGGCTTCCGACGATCAAGAGGCGCTTGCTGTGGAAAACGTATCCCAAGTGGGGGTAGCCAGGTCAACAAAATGCCACACACCCAGGTGTAACAAACAACATTGCCCAGGCATGGTCTAAGCCCCTCACCTCGTCCCTGTGCTTTGGGGAGCCGGAGGGACAGCCGAGGCCCACCGCCCTGAGACCCCTTTGCAAAAAGCCGGCTTCCCACGGAAACAGTTTTCCTGAGGTGCAGATCTTATAACAAGTGGTTGTGGCAAGGTAAAGCAAATGCCCTCCACTTCTCTGGAAGAAACCACAGTGCCCAGCCATGTTCTAAGCCCTCCCATCCTCCCTGGGCTTCTGGCAGCAGGGGTGAAAAGAGAGGAGCAGAGCACTGGGACCCGTTTGACAAAAACCGGCTTCCCACGGGAAAGTCTTTCTCTACGTGCAGACATGCTCCCAGGTGCCTGTGGCAAGGGGAAGGAAATGCCATACACTGACCTGGAAGAGACCACAGGGCCCAGGCACAGTCTGAACCCTTCCCTCATCCCGGCGGTTTTGCTAGCAGGAGTTCAACCCCAACGAACACAGCCCGGAGACCCCTGAGGCAAAAACGGCTTCCGACGATCAAGAGGCGCTTGCTGTGGAAAACCTTTCCCAAGTGGGGGTAGCCAGGTCAACAAAATGCCACACACCCAGGTGTAAGAAACAACATTGCCCAGCCATGGTCTAAGCCCCTCACCTGGTCCCTGTGCTTTGGGGAGCCGGAGGGACAGCCGAGGCCCACGGCCCTGAGACCCCTTTGCAAAAAGACGGCTTCCCACGGAAACAGTTTTCCTGAGGTGCAGACCCTCTCACAAGTGGTTGTGGCAAGGTAAAGCAAATGCCCTCCACTTCTCTGGAAGAAACCACAATGCCCAGCCATGTTCTAAGCCCTCCCATCCTCCCTGGGCTTCTGGCAGCAGGAGTGAAAAGAGAGGAGCAGAGCACTGGGACCCGTTTCACAAAAACCGGCTTCCCACGGGAAAGTCTTTCTCCACGTGCACACATGCTCCCAGGTGCCTGTGGCAAGGGGAAGGAAATGCCATACACTGACCTGGAAGAGACCACAGGGCCCAGGCACAGTCTGAAACCTTCCCTCATCCCGGCGGTTTTGCTAGCAGGAGTTCAACCCCAACGAACACAGCCCGGAGACCCCTGGGGCAAAAACGGCTTCCGACGAACAATAGGTGCTTGCTGTGGAAAACGTATCCCAAGTGGGGGTAGCCAGGTCAACAAAATGCCACACACCCAGGTGTAAGAAACAACATTGCCCAGCCATGGTCTTAGCCCCTCACCTCGTCCCTGTGCTTTGGGGAGCCAGAGGGACAGCCGAGGCCCACGGCCCTGAGACCCCTTTGCAAAAAGCCGGCTTCCCACGGAAACAGTTTTCCTGAGGTGCAGACCCTCTCCCAAGTGGTTGTGGCAAGGTAAAGCAAATGCCCTCCACTTCTCTGGAAGAAACCACAGTGCCCAGCCATGTTCTAAGCCCTCCCATCCTCCCTGGGCTTCTGGCAGCAGGAGTGAAAAGAGAGGAGCAGAGCAGTGGGACCCGTTTGACAAAAACCGGCTTCCCACGGGAAAGTCTTTCTCCACGTGCTGACAAGCTCCCAGGTGCCTGTGGCAAGGGGAAGGAAATGCCATACACTGACCTGGAAGAGACCACAGGGCCCAGCCACAGTCTGAACCCTTCCCTCATCCAGGCGGTTTTGCTAGCAGGAGTTCAACCCCAACGAACACAGCCCGGAGACCCCTGAGGCAAAAACAGCTTCCAACGAACAATAGGTGCTTGCTGTGGAAATCCTATCCCAAGTGGGTGTAGCCAGGTCAACAAAATGCCACACACCCAGGTGTAAGAAACAACATTGCCCAGGCATGGTCTTAGCCCCTCACCTCGTCCCTGTGCTTTGGGGAGCCGGAGGGACTGCCGAGGCCCACGGCCCTGAGACCCCTTTGCAAAAAGCCGGCTTCCCACGGAAACAGTTTTCCTGAGGTGCAGACCCTCTCCCAAGTGGTTGTGGCAAGGTAAACAAATGCCCTCCACTTCTCTGGAAGAAACCACAGTGCCCAGCCATGTTCTAAGCCCTCCCATCCTCCCTGGGCTTCTGGCAGCAGGAGTGAAAAGAGAGGAGCAGAGCACTGGGACCCGTTTGACAAAAACCGGCTTCCCACGGGAAAGTCTTTCTCCACGTGCAGACATGCTCCCAGGTGCCTGTGGCAAGGGGAAGGAAATGCCATACACTGACCTGGAAGAGACCACAGGGCCCAGGCACAGTCTGAACCCTTCCCTCATCCCGGCGGTTTTGCTAGCAGGAGTTCAACCCCAACGAACACAGCCCGGAGACCCCTGAGGCAAAAACGGCTTCCGACGATCAAGAGGCGCTTGCTGTGGAAAACGTATCCCAAGTGGGGGTAGCCAGGTCAACAAAATGCCACACACCCAGGTGTAACAAACAACATTGCCCAGGCATGGTCTAAGCCCCTCACCTCGTCCGTGTGCTTTGGGGAGCCGGAGGGACAGCCGAGGCCCACCGCCCTGAGACCCCTTTGCAAAAAGCCGGCTTCCCACGGAAACAGTTTTCCTGAGGTGCAGATCTTATAACAAGTGGTTGTGGCAAGGTAAAGCAAATGCCCTCCACTTCTCTGGAAGAAACCACAGTGCCCAGCCATGTTCTAAGCCCTCCCATCCTCCCTGGGCTTCTGGCAGCAGGGGTGAAAAGAGAGGAGCAGAGCACTGGGACCCGTTTGACAAAAACCGGCTTCCCACGGGAAAGTCTTTCTCTACGTGCAGACATGCTCCCAGGTGCCTGTGGCAAGGGGAAGGAAATGCCATACACTGACCTGGAAGAGACCACAGGGCCCAGGCACAGTCTGAACCCTTCCCTCATCCCGGCGGTTTTGCTAGCAGGAGTTCAACCCCAACGAACACAGCCCGGAGACCCCTGAGGCAAAAACGGCTTCCGACGATCAAGAGGCGCTTGCTGTGGAAAACCTTTCCCAAGTGGGGGTAGCCAGGTCAACAAAATGCCACACACCCAGGTGTAAGAAACAACATTGCCCAGCCATGGTCTAAGCCCCTCACCTGGTCCCTGTGCTTTGGGGAGCCGGAGGGACAGCCGAGGCCCACGGCCCTGAGACCCCTTTGCAAAAAGACGGCTTCCCACGGAAACAGTTTTCCTGAGGTGCAGACCCTCTCACAAGTGGTTGTGGCAAGGTAAAGCAAATGCCCTCCACTTCTCTGGAAGAAACCACAGTGCCCAGCCATGTTCTAAGCCCTCCCATCCTCCCTGGGCTTCTGGCAGCAGGAGTGAAAAGAGAGGAGCAGAGCACTGGGACCCGTTTCACAAAAACCGGCTTCCCACGGGAAAGTCTTTCTCCACGTGCACACATGCTCCCAGGTGCCTGTGGCAAGGGGAAGGAAATGCCATACACTGACCTGGAAGAGACCACAGGGCCCAGGCACAGTCTGAAACCTTCCCTCATCCCGGCGGTTTTGCTAGCAGGAGTTCAACCCCAACGAACACAGCCCGGAGACCCCTGGGGCAAAAACGGCTTCCGACGAACAATAGGTGCTTGCTGTGGAAAACGTATCCCAAGTGGGGGTAGCCAGGTCAACAAAATGCCACACACCCAGGTGTAAGAAACAACATTGCCCAGCCATGGTCTTAGCCCCTCACCTCGTCCCTGTGCTTTGGGGAGCCAGAGGGACAGCCGAGGCCCACGGCCCTGAGACCCCTTTGCAAAAAGCCGGCTTCCCACGGAAACAGTTTTCCTGAGGTGCAGACCCTCTCCCAAGTGGTTGTGGCAAGGTAAAGCAAATGCCCTCCACTTCTCTGGAAGAAACCACAGTGCCCAGCCATGTTCTAAGCCCTCCCATCCTCCCTGGGCTTCTGGCAGCAGGAGTGAAAAGAGAGGAGCAGAGCAGTGGGACCCGTTTGACAAAAACCGGCTTCCCACGGGAAAGTCTTTCTCCACGTGCTGACAAGCTCCCAGGTGCCTGTGGCAAGGGGAAGGAAATGCCATACACTGACCTGGAAGAGACCACAGGGCCCAGCCACAGTCTGAACCCTTCCCTCATCCAGGCGGTTTTGCTAGCAGGAGTTCAACCCCAACGAACACAGCCCGGAGACCCCTGAGGCAAAAACAGCTTCCAACGAACAATAGGTGCTTGCTGTGGAAATCCTATCCCAAGTGGGTGTAGCCAGGTCAACAAAATGCCACACACCCAGGTGTAAGAAACAACATTGCCCAGGCATGGTCTTAGCCCCTCACCTCGTCCCTGTGCTTTGGGGAGCCGGAGGGACTGCCGAGGCCCACGGCCCTGAGACCCCTTTGCAAAAAGCCGGCTTCCCACGGAAACAGTTTTCCTGAGGTGCAGACCCTCTCCCAAGTGGTTGTGGCAAGGTAAAGCAAATGCCCTCCACTTCTCTGGAAGAAACCACAGTGCCCAGCCATGTTCTAAGCCCTCCCATCCTCCCTGGGCTTCTGGCAGCAGGAGTGAAAAGAGAGGAGCAGAGCACTGGGACCCGTTTGACAAAAACCGGCTTCCCACGGGAAAGTCTTTCTCCACGTGCAGACATGCTCCCAGGTGCCTGTGGCAAGGGGAAGGAAATGCCATACACTGACCTGGAAGAGACCACAGGGCCCAGGCACAGTCTGAACCCTTCCCTCATCCCGGCGGTTTTGCTAGCAGGAGTTCAACCCCAACGAACACAGCCCGGAGACCCCTGAGGCAAAAACGGCTTCCGACGATCAAGAGGCGCTTGCTGTGGAAAACGTATCCCAAGTGGGGGTAGCCAGGTCAACAAAATGCCACACACCCAGGTGGAACAAACAACATTGCCCAGGCATGGTCTAAGCCCCTCACCTCGTCCCTGTGCTTTGGGGAGCCGGAGGGACAGCCGAGGCCCACCGCCCTGAGACCCCTTTGCAAAAAGCCGGCTTCCCACGGAAAAAGGTTTCCTGAGGTGCAGATCTTATAACAAGTGGTTGTGGCAAGGTAAAGCAAATGCCCTCCACTTCTCTGGAAGAAACCACAGTGCCCAGCCATGTTCTAAGCCCTCCCATCCTCCCTGGGCTTCTGGCAGCAGGGGTGAAAAGAGAGGAGCAGAGCACTGGGACCCGTTTGACAAAAACCGGCTTCCCACGGGAAAGTCTTTCTCCACGTGCAGACATGCTCCCAGGTGCCTGTGGCAAGGGGAAGGAAATGCCATACACTGACCTGGAAGAGACCACAGGGCCCAGGCACAGTCTGAACCCTTCCCTTATCCCGGCGGTTTTGCTAGCAGGAGTTCAACCCCAACGAACACAGCCCGGAGACCCCTGAGGCAAAAACGGCTTCCGACGATCAAGAGGCGCTTGCTGTGGAAAACGTATCCCAAGTGGGGGTAGCCAGGTCAACAAAATGCCACACACCCAGGTGTAAGAAACAACATTGCCCAGCCATGGTCTAAGCCCCTCACCTCGTCCCTGTGCTTTGGGGAGCCGGAGGGACAGCCGAGGCCCACGGCCCTGAGACCCCTTTGCAAAAAGACGGCTTCCCACGGAAACAGTTTTCCTGAGGTGCAGACCCTCTCACAAGTGGTTGTGGCAAGGTAAAGCAAATGCCCTCCACTTCTCTGGAAGAAACCACAGTGCCCAGCCATGTTCTAAGCCCTCCCATCCTCCCTGCGCTTCTGGCAGCAAGAGTGAAAAGAGAGGAGCAGAGCACTGGGACCCGTTTGACAAAAACCGGCTTCCCACGGGATAGTCTTTCTCCACGTGCAGACATGCTCCCAGGTGCCTGTGGCAAGGGGAAGGAAATGCCATACACTGACCTGGAAGAGACCACAGGGCCCAGGCACAGTCTGAACCCTTCCCTCATCCCGGTGGTTTTGCTAGCAAGAGTTCAACCCCAACGAACACAGCCCGGAGACCCCTGGGGCAAAAACGGCTTCCAACGAAAAATAGGTGCTTGCTGTGGAAAACGTATCCCAAGCGGGGGTTGCCAGGTCAACAAAATGCCACACACCCAGGTGTAAGAAACAACATTGCCCAGCCATGGTCTAAGCCCCTCACCTCGTCCGTGTGCTTTGGGGAGCCGGAGGGACAGCCGAGGCCCACGGCCCTGAGACCCCTTTGCAAAAAGCCGGCTTCCCACGGAAACAGTTTTCCTGAGGTGCAGACCCTCTCCCAAGTGGTTGTGGCAAGGTAAAGCAAATGCCCTCCACTTCTCTGGAAGAAACCACAATGCCCAGCCATGTTCTAAGCCCTCCCATCCTCCCTGGGCTTCTGGCAGCAGGAGTGAAAAGAGAGGAGCAGAGCACTGGGACCCGTTTCACAAAAACCGGCTTCCCACGGGAAAGTCTTTCTCCACGTGCAGACATGCTCCCAGGTGCCTGTGGCAAGGGGAAGGAAATGCCATACACTGACCTGGAAGAGACCACAGGGCCCAGGCACAGTCTGAACCCTTCCCTCATCCAGGCGGTTTTGCTAGCAGGAGTTCAACCCCAACGAACACAGCCCGGAGACCCCTGAGGCAAAAACAGCTTCCAAGGAACAATAGGTGCTTGCTGTGGAAAACCTATCCCAAGTGGGTGTAGCCAGGTCAACAAAATGCCACACACCCAGGTGTAAGAAACAACATTGCCTAGCCATGGTCTAAGCCCCTCACCTCGTCTCTGTGCTTTGGGGAACCCGAAGGACAGCCGAGGCCCACGGCCCTGAGACCCCTTTGCAAAAAGCCGGCTTCCCACGGAAACAGTTTTCCTGAGGTGCAGACCCTCTCCCAAGTGGTTGTGGCAAGGTAAAGCAAATGCCCTCCACTTCTCTGGAAGAAACCACAGTGCCCAGCCATGTTCTAAGCCCTCCCATCCTCCCTGGGCTTCTGGCAGCAGGAGTGAAAAGAGAGGAGCAGAGCACTGGGACCCGTTTGACAAAAACCGGCTTCCCACGGGAAAGTCTTTCTCCACGTGCAGACATGCTCCCAGGTGCCTGTGGCAAGGGGAAGGAAATGCCATACACTGACCTGGAAGAGACCACAGGGCCCAGGCACAGTCTGAACCCTTCCCTCATCCCGGCGGTTTTGCTAGCAGGCGTTCAACCCCAACGAACACAGCCCGGAGACCCCTGAGGAAAAAACGGCTTCCTACGAGCAAGAGGCGCTTGCTGTGGAAAACCTATCCCAAGTGGGGGTAGCCAGGTCAACAAAATGCCACACACCCAGGTGTAAGAAACAACATTGCCCAGGCATGGTCTAAGCCCCTCACCTCGTTCCTGTGCTTTGGGGAGCCCGAGGGACAGCCGAGGCCCACGGCCCTGAGACCCCTTTGCAAAAAGACGGTTTCCCACGGAAAAAGTTTTCCTGAGGTGCAGACCCTCTCACAAGTGGTTGTGGCAAGGTAAAGCAAATGCCCTCCACTTCTCTGGAAGAAACCACAGTGCCCAGCCATGTTCTAAGCCCTCCCATCCTCCCTGGGCTTCTGGCAGCAGGAGTGAAAAGAGAGGAGCAGAGCACTGGGACCCGTTTCACAAAAACCGGCTTCCCACGGGAAAGTCTTTCTCCACGTGCACACATGCTCCCAGGTGCCTGTGGCAAGGGGAAGGAAATGCCATACACTGACCTGGAAGAGACCACAGGGCCCAGGCACAGTCTGAAACCTTCCCTCATCCCGGCGGTTTTGCTAGCAGGAGTTCAACCCCAACGAACACAGCCCGGAGACCCCTGGGGCAAAAACGGCTTCCGACGAACAATAGGTGCTTGCTGTGGAAAACGTATCCCAAGTGGGGGTAGCCAGGTCAACAAAATGCCACACACCCAGGTGTAAGAAACAACATTGCCCAGCCATGGTCTTAGCCCCTCACCTCGTCCCTGTGCTTTGGGGAGCCAGAGGGACAGCCGAGGCCCACGGCCCTGAGACCCCTTTGCAAAAAGCCGGCTTCCCACGGAAACAGTTTTCCTGAGGTGCAGACCCTCTCCCAAGTGGTTGTGGCAAGGTAAAGCAAATGCCCTCCACTTCTCTGGAAGAAACCACAGTGCCCAGCCATGTTCTAAGCCCTCCCATCCTCCCTGGGCTTCTGGCAGCAGGAGTGAAAAGAGAGGAGCAGAGCAGTGGGACCCGTTTGACAAAAACCGGCTTCCCACGGGAAAGTCTTTCTCCACGTGCTGACAAGCTCCCAGGTGCCTGTGGCAAGGGGAAGGAAATGCCATACACTGACCTGGAAGAGACCACAGGGCCCAGCCACAGTCTGAACCCTTCCCTCATCCAGGCGGTTTTGCTAGCAGGAGTTCAACCCCAACGAACACAGCCCGGAGACCCCTGAGGCAAAAACAGCTTCCAACGAACAATAGGTGCTTGCTGTGGAAATCCTATCCCAAGTGGGTGTAGCCAGGTCAACAAAATGCCACACACCCAGGTGTAAGAAACAACATTGCCCAGGCATGGTCTTAGCCCCTCACCTCGTCCCTGTGCTTTGGGGAGCCGGAGGGACTGCCGAGGCCCACGGCCCTGAGACCCCTTTGCAAAAAGCCGGCTTCCCACGGAAACAGTTTTCCTGAGGTGCAGACCCTCTCCCAAGTGGTTGTGGCAAGGTAAAGCAAATGCCCTCCACTTCTCTGGAAGAAACCACAGTGCCCAGCCATGTTCTAAGCCCTCCCATCCTCCCTGGGCTTCTGGCAGCAGGAGTGAAAAGAGAGGAGCAGAGCACTGGGACCCGTTTGACAAAAACCGGCTTCCCACGGGAAAGTCTTTCTCCACGTGCAGACATGCTCCCAGGTGCCTGTGGCAAGGGGAAGGAAATGCCATACACTGACCTGGAAGAGACCACAGGGCCCAGGCACAGTCTGAACCCTTCCCTCATCCCGGCGGTTTTGCTAGCAGGAGTTCAACCCCAACGAACACAGCCCGGAGACCCCTGAGGCAAAAACGGCTTCCGACGATCAAGAGGCGCTTGCTGTGGAAAACGTATCCCAAGTGGGGGTAGCCAGGTCAACAAAATGCCACACACCCAGGTGGAACAAACAACATTGCCCAGGCACGGTCTAAGCCCCTCACCTCGTCCCTGTGCTTTGGGGAGCCGGAGGGACAGCCGAGGCCCACCGCCCTGAGACCCCTTTGCAAAAAGCCGGCTTCCCACGGAAAAAGGTTTCCTGAGGTGCAGATCTTATAACAAGTGGTTGTGGCAAGGTAAAGCAAATGCCCTCCACTTCTCTGGAAGAAACCACAGTGCCCAGCCATGTTCTAAGCCCTCCCATCCTCCCTGGGCTTCTGGCAGCAGGGGTGAAAAGAGAGGAGCAGAGCACTGGGACCCGTTTGACAAAAACCGGCTTCCCACGGGAAAGTCTTTCTCCACGTGCAGACATGCTCCCAGGTGCCTGTGGCAAGGGGAAGGAAATGCCATACACTGACCTGGAAGAGACCACAGGGCCCAGGCACAGTCTGAACCCTTCCCTTATCCCGGCGGTTTTGCTAGCAGGAGTTCAACCCCAACGAACACAGCCCGGAGACCCCTGAGGCAAAAACGGCTTCCGACGATCAAGAGGCGCTTGCTGTGGAAAACGTATCCCAAGTGGGGGTAGCCAGGTCAACAAAATGCCACACACCCAGGTGTAAGAAACAACATTGCCCAGCCATGGTCTAAGCCCCTCACCTCGTCCCTGTGCTTTGGGGAGCCGGAGGGACAGCCGAGGCCCACGGCCCTGAGACCCCTTTGCAAAAAGACGGCTTCCCACGGAAACAGTTTTCCTGAGGTGCAGACCCTCTCACAAGTGGTTGTGGCAAGGTAAAGCAAATGCCCTCCACTTCTCTGGAAGAAACCACAGTGCCCAGCCATGTTCTAAGCCCTCCCATCCTCCCTGCGCTTCTGGCAGCAAGAGTGAAAAGAGAGGAGCAGAGCACTGGGACCCGTTTGACAAAAACCGGCTTCCCACGGGATAGTCTTTCTCCACGTGCAGACATGCTCCCAGGTGCCTGTGGCAAGGGGAAGGAAATGCCATACACTGACCTGGAAGAGACCACAGGGCCCAGGCACAGTCTGAACCCTTCCCTCATCCCGGTGGTTTTGCTAGCAAGAGTTCAACCCCAACGAACACAGCCCGGAGACCCCTGGGGCAAAAACGGCTTCCAACGAAAAATAGGTGCTTGCTGTGGAAAACGTATCCCAAGCGGGGGTTGCCAGGTCAACAAAATGCCACACACCCAGGTGTAAGAAACAACATTGCCCAGCCATGGTCTAAGCCCCTCACCTCGTCCGTGTGCTTTGGGGAGCCGGAGGGACAGCCGAGGCCCACGGCCCTGAGACCCCTTTGCAAAAAGCCGGCTTCCCACGGAAACAGTTTTCCTGAGGTGCAGACCCTCTCCCAAGTGGTTGTGGCAAGGTAAAGCAAATGCCCTCCACTTCTCTGGAAGAAACCACAATGCCCAGCCATGTTCTAAGCCCTCCCATCCTCCCTGGGCTTCTGGCAGCAGGAGTGAAAAGAGAGGAGCAGAGCACTGGGACCCGTTTCACAAAAACCGGCTTCCCACGGGAAAGTCTTTCTCCACGTGCAGACATGCTCCCAGGTGCCTGTGGCAAGGGGAAGGAAATGCCATACACTGACCTGGAAGAGACCACAGGGCCCAGGCACAGTCTGAACCCTTCCCTCATCCAGGCGGTTTTGCTAGCAGGAGTTCAACCCCAACGAACACAGCCCGGAGACCCCTGAGGCAAAAACAGCTTCCAAGGAACAATAGGTGCTTGCTGTGGAAAACCTATCCCAAGTGGGTGTAGCCAGGTCAACAAAATGCCACACACCCAGGTGTAAGAAACAACATTGCCTAGCCATGGTCTAAGCCCCTCACCTCGTCTCTGTGCTTTGGGGAACCCGAAGGACAGCCGAGGCCCACGGCCCTGAGACCCCTTTGCAAAAAGCCGGCTTCCCACGGAAACAGTTTTCCTGAGGTGCAGACCCTCTCCCAAGTGGTTGTGGCAAGGTAAAGCAAATGCCCTCCACTTCTCTGGAAGAAACCACAGTGCCCAGCCATGTTCTAAGCCCTCCCATCCTCCCTGGGCTTCTGGCAGCAGGAGTGAAAAGAGAGGAGCAGAGCACTGGGACCCGTTTGACAAAAACCGGCTTCCCACGGGAAAGTCTTTCTCCACGTGCAGACATGCTCCCAGGTGCCTGTGGCAAGGGGAAGGAAATGCCATACACTGACCTGGAAGAGACCACAGGGCCCAGGCACAGTCTGAACCCTTCCCTCATCCCGGCGGTTTTGCTAGCAGGCGTTCAACCCCAACGAACACAGCCCGGAGACCCCTGAGGAAAAAACGGCTTCCTACGAGCAAGAGGCGCTTGCTGTGGAAAACCTATCCCAAGTGGGGGTAGCCAGGTCAACAAAATGCCACACACCCAGGTGTAAGAAACAACATTGCCCAGGCATGGTCTAAGCCCCTCACCTCGTTCCTGTGCTTTGGGGAGCCCGAGGGACAGCCGAGGCCCACGGCCCTGAGACCCCTTTGCAAAAAGACGGTTTCCCACGGAAAAAGTTTTCCTGAGGTGCAGACCCTCTCACAAGTGGTTGTGGCAAGGTAAAGCAAATGCCCTCCACTTCTCTGGAAGAAACCACAGTGCCCAGCCATGTTCTAAGCCCTCCCATCCTCCCTGGGCTTCTGGCAGCAGGAGTGAAAAGAGAGGAGCAGAGCACTGGGACCCGTTTCACAAAAACCGGCTTCCCACGGGAAAGTCTTTCTCCACGTGCACACATGCTCCCAGGTGCCTGTGGCAAGGGGAAGGAAATGCCATACACTGACCTGGAAGAGACCACAGGGCCCAGGCACAGTCTGAACCCTTCCCTCATCCCGGCAGTTTTGCTAGCAGGAGTTCAACCCCAACGAACACAGCCCGGAGACCCCTGAGGCAAAAACGGCTTCCGACGAACAAGAGGCGCTTGCTGTGGAAAACATATCCCAAGTGGGGGTAGCCAGGTCAACAAAATGCCACACACCCAGGTGTAAGAAACAACATTGCCCAGGCATGGTCTAAGCCCCTCACCTCGTCCCTGTGCTTTCGGGAGCCGGAGGGAGACCCGAGGCCCACGGCCCTGAGACCCCTTTGCAAAAAGCCGGCTTCCCACGGAAACAGTTTTCCTGAGGTGCAGACCTTCTCACAAGTGGTTGTGGCAAGGTAAAGCAAATGCCCTCCACTTCTCTGGAAGAAACCACAGTGCCCAGCCATGTTCTAAGCCCTCCCATCCTCCCTGGGCTTCTGGCAGCTTGAGTGAAAAGAGAGGAGCAGAGCACTGGGACCCGTTTGACAAAAACCGGCTTCCCACGGGAAAGTCTTTCTCCACGTGCAGACATGCTCCCAGGTGCCTGTGGCAAGGGGAAGGAAATGCCATACACTGACCTGGAAGAGACCACAGGGCCCAGGCACAGTCTTAACCCTTCCCTCATCCCGGCGGTTTTGCCAGCAGGAGTTCAACCCCAACGAACACAGCCCGGAGACCCCTGAGGCAAAAATGGCTTCAGACGAACAAGAGGCGCTTGCTGTGGAAAACCTATCCCAAGTGGGGGTAGCCAGGTCAACAAAATGCCACACACCCAGGTGTAAGAAACAACATTGCCCAGGCATGGTCTAAGCCCCTCACCTCGTCCCTGTGCTTTGGGGAGCCGGAGGGACAGCCGAGGCCCACGGCCCTGAGACCCCTTTGCAAAAAGCCGGCGTCCCACGGAAACAGGTTTCCTGAGGTGCAGATCTTATAACAAGTGGTTGTGGCAAGGTAAAGCAAATGCCCTCCACTTCTCTGGAAGAAACCACAGTGCCCAGCCATGTTCTAAGCCCTCCCATCCTCCCTGGGCTTCTGGCAGCAGGGGTGAAAAGAGAGGAGCAGAGCACTGGGACCCGTTTGACAAAAACCGGCTTCCCACGGGAAAGTCTTTCTCCACGTGCAGACATGCTCCCAGGTGCCTGTGGCAAGGGGAAAGAAATGCCATACACTGACCTGGAAGAGACCACAGGGCCCAGGCACAGTCTGAACCCTTCCCTCATCCCGGCGGTTTTTCTAGCAGGAGTTCAACCCCAACGAACACTGCCCGGAGACCCCTGGGGCAAAAACGGCTTCCGACGAACAATAGGTGCTTGCTGTGGAAAACGTATCCCAAGTGGGGGTAGCCAGGTCAACAAAATGCCACACACCCAGGTGTAAGAAACAACATTGCCCAGCCATGGTCTAAGCCCCTCACCTCGTCCCTGTGCTTTGGGGAGCCGGAGGGACAGCCGAGGCCCACGGCCCTGAGACCCCTTTGCAAAAAGCCGGCTTCCCACGGAAACAGTTTTCCTGAGGTGCAGACCCTCTCCCAAGTGGTTGTGGCAAGGTAAAGCAAATGCCCTCCACTTCTCTGGAAGAAACCACAGTGCCCAGCCATGTTCTAAGCCCTCCCATCCTCCCTGGGCTTCTGGCAGCAGGAGTGAAAAGAGAGGAGCAGAGCAGTGGGACCCGTTTGACAAAAACCGGCTTCCCACGGGAAAGTCTTTCTCCACGTGCTGACAAGCTCCCAGGTGCCTGTGGCAAGGGGAAGGAAATGCCATACACTGACCTGGAAGAGACCACAGGGCCCAGCCACAGTCTGAACCCTTCCCTCATCCAGGCGGTTTTGCTAGCAGGAGTTCAACCCCAACGAACACAGCCCGGAGACCCCTGAGGCAAAAACAGCTTCCAACGAACAATAGGTGCTTGCTGTGGAAATCCTATCCCAAGTGGGTGTAGCCAGGTCAACAAAATGCCACACACCCAGGTGTAAGAAACAACATTGCCCAGGCATGGTCTTAGCCCCTCACCTCGTCCCTGTGCTTTGGGGAGCCGGAGGGACTGCCGAGGCCCACGGCCCTGAGACCCCTTTGCAAAAAGCCGGCTTCCCACGGAAACAGTTTTCCTGAGGTGCAGACCCTCTCCCAAGTGGTTGTGGCAAGGTAAAGCAAATGCCCTCCACTTCTCTGGAAGAAACCACAGTGCCCAGCCATGTTCTAAGCCCTCCCATCCTCCCTGGGCTTCTGGCAGCAGGAGTGAAAAGAGAGGAGCAGAGCACTGGGACCCGTTTGACAAAAACCGGCTTCCCACGGGAAAGTCTTTCTCCACGTGCAGACATGCTCCCAGGTGCCTGTGGCAAGGGGAAGGAAATGCCATACACTGACCTGGAAGAGACCACAGGGCCCAGGCACAGTCTGAACCCTTCCCTCATCCCGGCGGTTTTGCTAGCAGGAGTTCAACCCCAACGAACACAGCCCGGAGACCCCTGAGGCAAAAACGGCTTCCGACGATCAAGAGGCGCTTGCTGTGGAAAACGTATCCCAAGTGGGGGTAGCCAGGTCAACAAAATGCCACACACCCAGGTGGAACAAACAACATTGCCCAGGCATGGTCTAAGCCCCTCACCTCGTCCCTGTGCTTTGGGGAGCCGGAGGGACAGCCGAGGCCCACCGCCCTGAGACCCCTTTGCAAAAAGCCGGCTTCCCACGGAAAAAGGTTTCCTGAGGTGCAGATCTTATAACAAGTGGTTGTGGCAAGGTAAAGCAAATGCCCTCCACTTCTCTGGAAGAAACCACAGTGCCCAGCCATGTTCTAAGCCCTCCCATCCTCCCTGGGCTTCTGGCAGCAGGGGTGAAAAGAGAGGAGCAGAGCACTGGGACCCGTTTGACAAAAACCGGCTTCCCACGGGAAAGTCTTTCTCCACGTGCAGACATGCTCCCAGGTGCCTGTGGCAAGGGGAAGGAAATGCCATACACTGACCTGGAAGAGACCACAGGGCCCAGGCACAGTCTGAACCCTTCCCTTATCCCGGCGGTTTTGCTAGCAGGAGTTCAACCCCAACGAACACAGCCCGGAGACCCCTGAGGCAAAAACGGCTTCCGACGATCAAGAGGCGCTTGCTGTGGAAAACGTATCCCAAGTGGGGGTAGCCAGGTCAACAAAATGCCACACACCCAGGTGTAAGAAACAACATTGCCCAGCCATGGTCTAAGCCCCTCACCTCGTCCCTGTGCTTTGGGGAGCCGGAGGGACAGCCGAGGCCCACGGCCCTGAGACCCCTTTGCAAAAAGACGGCTTCCCACGGAAACAGTTTTCCTGAGGTGCAGACCCTCTCACAAGTGGTTGTGGCAAGGTAAAGCAAATGCCCTCCACTTCTCTGGAAGAAACCACAGTGCCCAGCCATGTTCTAAGCCCTCCCATCCTCCCTGCGCTTCTGGCAGCAAGAGTGAAAAGAGAGGAGCAGAGCACTGGGACCCGTTTGACAAAAACCGGCTTCCCACGGGATAGTCTTTCTCCACGTGCAGACATGCTCCCAGGTGCCTGTGGCAAGGGGAAGGAAATGCCATACACTGACCTGGAAGAGACCACAGGGCCCAGGCACAGTCTGAACCCTTCCCTCATCCCGGTGGTTTTGCTAGCAAGAGTTCAACCCCAACGAACACAGCCCGGAGACCCCTGGGGCAAAAACGGCTTCCAACGAAAAATAGATGCTTGCTGTGGAAAACGTATCCCAAGCGGGGGTTGCCAGGTCAACAAAATGCCACACACCCAGGTGTAAGAAACAACATTGCCCAGCCATGGTCTAAGCCCCTCACCTCGTCCGTGTGCTTTGGGGAGCCGGAGGGACAGCCGAGGCCCACGGCCCTGAGACCCCTTTGCAAAAAGCCGGCTTCCCACGGAAACAGTTTTCCTGAGGTGCAGACCCTCTCCCAAGTGGTTGTGGCAAGGTAAAGCAAATGCCCTCCACTTCTCTGGAAGAAACCACAATGCCCAGCCATGTTCTAAGCCCTCCCATCCTCCCTGGGCTTCTGGCAGCAGGAGTGAAAAGAGAGGAGCAGAGCACTGGGACCCGTTTCACAAAAACCGGCTTCCCACGGGAAAGTCTTTCTCCACGTGCAGACATGCTCCCAGGTGCCTGTGGCAAGGGGAAGGAAATGCCATACACTGACCTGGAAGAGACCACAGGGCCCAGGCACAGTCTGAACCCTTCCCTCATCCAGGCGGTTTTGCTAGCAGGAGTTCAACCCCAACGAACACAGCCCGGAGACCCTTGAGGCAAAAACAGCTTCCAAGGAACAATAGGTGCTTGCTGTGGAAAACCTATCCCAAGTGGGTGTAGCCAGGTCAACAAAATGCCACACACCCAGGTGTAAGAAACAACATTGCCTAGCCATGGTCTAAGCCCCTCACCTCGTCTCTGTGCTTTGGGGAACTCCGAAGGACAGCCGAGGCCCACGGCCCTGAGACCCCTTTGCAAAAAGCCGGCTTCCCACGGAAACAGTTTTCCTGAGGTGCAGACCCTCTCCCAAGTGGTTGTGGCAAGGTAAAGCAAATGCCCTCCACTTCTCTGGAAGAAACCACAGTGCCCAGCCATGTTCTAAGCCCTCCCATCCTCCTGGGCTTCTGGCAGCAGGAGTGAAAAGAGAGGAGCAGAGCACTGGGACCCGTTTGACAAAAACCGGCTTCCCACGGGAAAGTCTTTCTCCACGTGCAGACATGCTCCCAGGTGCCTGTGGCAAGGGAAGGAAATGCCATACACTGACCTGGAAGAGACCACAGGGCCCAGGCACAGTCTGAACCCTTCCCTCATCCCGGCGGTTTTGCTAGCAGGCGTTCAACCCCAACGAACACAGCCCGGAGACCCCTGAGGAAAAAACGGCTTCCTACGAGCAGAGGGCGCTTGCTGTGGAAAACCTATCCCAAGTGGGGGTAGCCAGGTCAACAAAATGCCACACACCCCAGGTGTAAGAAACAACATTGCCCAGGCATGGTCCTAAGCCCCTCACCTCGTTCCTGTGCTTTGGGGAGCCCGAGGGACAGCCGAGGCCCACGGCCCTGAGACCCCTTTGCAAAAAGACGGTTTTCCCACGGAAAAAGTTTTCCTGAGGTGCAGACCCTCTCACAAGTGGTTGTGGCAAGGTAAAGCAAATGCCCTCCACTTCTCTGGAAGAAACCACAGTGCCCAGCCATGTTCTAAGCCCTCCCATCCTCCCTGGCTTCTGGCAGCAGGAGTGAAAAGAGAGGAGCAGAGCACTGGGGACCCGTTTCACAAAAACGGCTTCCCACGGGAAAGTCTTTCTCCACGTGCACACATGCTCCCAGGTGCCTGTGGCAAGGGGAAGGAAATGCCATACACTGACCTGGAAGAGACCACAGGGCCCAGGCACAGTCTGAACCCTTCCCTCATCCCGGCAGTTTTGCTAGCAGGAGTTCAACCCCAACGAACACAGCCCGGAGACCCCTGAGGCAAAAACGGCTTCCGACGAACAAGAGGCGCTTGCTGTGGAAAACATATCCCAAGTGGGGGTAGCCAGGTCAACAAAATGCCACACACCCAGGTGTAAGAAACAACATTGCCCAGGCATGGTCTAAGCCCCTCACCTCGTCCCTGTGCTTTCGGGAGCCGGAGGGAGGACCCGAGGCCCACGGCCCTGAGACCCCTTTGCAAAAAGCCGGCTTCCCACGGAAACAGTTTTCCTGAGGTGCAGACCTTCTCACATGTGGTTGTGGCAAGGTAAAGCAAATGCCCTCCACTTCTCTGGAAGAAACCACAGTGCCCAGCCATGTTCTAAGCCTCCCATCCTCCCTGGGCTTCTGGCAGCTTGAGTGAA